>NC_135319.1:80558469-80871759 GCF_048772815.1 Callospermophilus lateralis
AAAAAAAAAAAAATAGGGGCCACTCAAGTCTGGTGCAGGCAGATTGTTTCTACCACAAATAACAGCAATTACATGATGCTTTTATTTTTTTCAAAAATGACAAACAATGTTAATCTGTAAGCAGAAAGACTATCAATCTAAGTTTTTACAGAGAATTTTAAAGCACATTTTTCACAAACATATGTCAATCTGCAAATATTTACTAAAATCCTACTGATTTCCAGTGCTCAAAAAAAGTCTGTGATATCTTTAGAAGATGGAGCAGAAGTGCCTGCCTGAACGGATAATTTTTTAGAACTCCAAAAGGAATTCCTTCATTCATTTTTTCCATGTTTCCCCTGTTTTCCCATCCCTCCCTCCCTCCCTCCCTCCCTCCTTCCTTGCTTCCTTCCTTCTTTTCATCCATCCACCCATCCTTCCAGTCATTCTCATGTCCAGTCAGGTTGGGCCTATCAGGGACCAGACACTGAAGCTTCAGACTCAGTGACAGGCCTCTGAAAGTTTACTTCCAGGAACCAGCAAACATGACAAGCAGAAGACAGCCACCCACCCGGTGTGAGTGAGGCCGGGGTGGGGGCTGCAGTGGGGCTGTGGTCCACGTCTTCAGAGAGAAAGGACTTTTGAGCTGGATCTTGAGGGGCAAACTGGCCTCCACCAGGAACATTGGAGGTGAAGACCATTGGACAGCAGGAACAAAAGCACAGAGTCTGGAACCTACATGGCTTGTTTAGGGACAGGTAAAAAGTCAGGTATGAAAAGTGAAAGTTAAGTATCATGTAAGTAGACCCAAATGTTCCAACATCCACCTAATTGGGGTTACTAAAAAAATAAAAATAAATAAAAAAAAAAATAAAAAGTCAGGTGTGTCCAAAACATAAAGAATGGGACAAAAGATGAGACTGGAAAGAAGGTGGACGCCTGACTATGAGGAGCTCTGATAGGAAATGCAGGCTTCCTGCTCTGACAATAAGGAGTCATTAACGGACCTTCATCTAGACAATTACACAGCACACCTAGGAGTCGGGAAGGTGACCCTAGTGACAGCATGGAGGACAGGAGGCAGGAGACAGAGAGAGTGACCCATTAGAATATTTTGCATAATAGTCCTGCAAAATAATGAGGTCCTGGACTAAGAAAGAAGACAGGAATGGCAGATGAGCTCAGGTCAAGGTGGCACTGTCATCTGCAATAGGGAAAAGCCACAGGGCAGGCCTGGGCTGATGGCAATGGTGAGCCTGGGGAGGCTTGGGGAGAAGAGAAGCATTGGAAATAAAAATCTGGAGCATGAGAAGAGGGTCTGGGACAGAGCTGGCAATTGGCAAAGCACAGGCAGGAAACTGAAACCAGGCAAGCAGATGAGAGGCACTGAGCAACTACTCTCATTCTCCAAAGAACCAAGAAGTACCATGGAGATGGCAAATTAGCTGGGAAAATAAGGCACATGCAGAAGACACAGTAAAATCACATCCCAAATATCTGAGTAGTATCCCTAAGGACACCTCTGCCCACCACCTGCTATTTCTCCCTACATCTACATGTCTCGGTGCACTGAGGACAAAGTCGCATGTCCCAACTTCTGAGCTAGAAAAAGGAATGTGCCTGAAATTGTACACCAACAAACCCAGGCTCTTGGAAGAAGCTCAAGGCCAGAAGCAGGGACTTCACAAACACCAGCTCCAAGTCCTTTATACGATATCCATTAATAATGGGGTCCATCAGTTACTGCCATGATTGCTTTTTCAAAATCTGACTCTGGTCTCTATAAGTATGCACATAAGACACACACAATTAGATCTATAAAATGCACAATTTCAAAAGCATGGTACAATTCTGTGTGCAGTATACTTCAGATTGAATTGCACATAGATCTTATTTGGGCTTTGCTTCTTCCCATCTGGTACACTCTGAAGTTTTCAAGTAAAATAGAATTATGAACTATTTGTTCTGCATCCCCTAAACCTAGGGATCTTAGTTGGGCCAGAAGCTTTTCCCTGATTTGCAAACAAGTGAACACCACCCTCACAAACTCCTGTCTGTACTGTCTTGTACTGTTAATTAACTACATCTTGAGTTTATTATTATTTAATTGTCCCTTGGACAGATGTCAAGCTTCTTGAGAACAGGCAGAGTAACACTCTTCTGTGTGTTACAAAGCAGGTACTAAAGTGAGAACACCACTTCAAGAATCTAATTCAGCAGTTTAGGGAAACCATCCAAGGTTTCAAAATTGGATGCAAGAGACAGATGGAGATCCAATGAGCAACTGCATTAAGAGTCAGAAGAAGGGGCAGATATGGTGTGTACTGGACACCTAGGAGAGGGTAGCGATGAAGTCCCACCTTGGTGTGATCAGGGTCAGCATAGTGTATGTCTTTGCCAGCATCAGAGAAATCAGTGGTATCAAGGGAGCCCCAAGGGGGACAGGAGAAACAGCAGACAAGGGTAAAGCAGAAAACACCATCTTGTCCCTCCACAGACTGAGGGCTTTCTTTCCTATTCTTTCTAGGGTTCTCCCATGACAGGGGTCAACCTCTCTGGGATGCTATGAGAAGAGACTCCATGAGTCCTTTGAAGGCCTGTGTGCACTGGAGCACTCTGACCTGGTGGACAGTGTCTGTTTGTAGGAACTGGAGCTCCCACCTTCCCCAGTGCCAAGCATCAGCTCCCACCTCCTCTCTCCCTTACTACCCAATGGTACCCCAGGTCCAGAGTTCCATGCAGAGGGAGCTGCACTGAAGTAGAGGTTGGCCACTTCCCAAGCAGTGCACAGCCCAGATGAGAAGACCAAACACAACCTGAGAGTTAACAAGTTACATCCTCAGTACCCAAGGTCAGTTCTCCAGATCTGATTTCACACAGCAAGACTACTCTCTGGCTGCACATCCTGAAGCACTTTAGTAACTCGCAACTCCTCCTGAAAACCCTCTGTGGTTCAGTCTTCCCATCACCATTTTATCAAGGAGAAAACTGAGGCCTAGAGATGAAGCAGCCAACCCAAGGTCACACAGCTCAGTTATCAGTGGTGGAGCCAGGATTTGAACCTGGTGGTCTGGTCCCAGAACTCATGTTCCACAACATGCTGCCTTTAACTCATACAGGAGCCTGAGCTGTGCCCTGGGGACAGAGGATAACCATGGCCTTTTGAGTTGAGTGATTTGAGACTAAAAGATGTTCCTTGGGCCCACAATGATGAATGGGATTTGGACAAAAAGAGATGATTGGGAAAGGCCACCACTCCATGCACAAGAAATAGCAGAAAAAGATCCCAGTAAGCCTCCAAGTGATGGCTGGAGACAAACTGTCCCACTTCTGCAGGCTCTGAAGAGCCAGAGAGGTCTTGGAAGGGCACAGAGGCCGGGCGCAGTGATGCACGTGTTGTGCCTGTGGAAAGGCAAGGTGCAGGTCCTAGAGTCCCCAAGTCCTCAGCCTGAGAGGCTGTCCTGGGTACTGCTCCCTACACACAAATCAAGGATGCCAACTGTCACCCACCAAGACGACTCTGCAATGGACATGTTTTGTTTCCTGTGCTGAGGGTCTTCTAACACTGAAAGCCCAGTTTGTCAAACAAATTAGATTCCTCAATAATCATCATTCCTATCCATGCCAGTCAGCAAGGATTTCTTTCCAAACAAATACATAATTAATTCAGACAACACCTTTTTGACTCAACGGTTTTAAAGTGCCTGGCTGAGAAGAACGTTCAGGAAAAATAATGGTATTTCTGAAGGAAAATTCATACATAGTTCAATTTAGAATATTGTAATAAGACTCCACAGCATAAATTCCAGCACACTGGACAGAAAAGCTATTTGTGTAGCATGTGAGGACATAAATAAAAGCCAAATACTTATACTGTCCTCACAAATATGAAATTTTCTTTTGTGAATCTATGCTCCCTGACACATTTTCCAAGAAAGTTGGGTCCCCTGATGAATATTGTGACTCAAAGGTCTTCATCAATATCAACTCTTTCTCATTATTCAGTTACTAAATAAAAAGGGTGGTAATAATGGAGTAACAAATAACAGAATGATATAATTAAAGTTATGTATCAACCCTCATTCAATATTCAATCACCACAAATTTTGTCACCAACGTCTTAATTTTTCTGCCAACAAAACTTATTGTCTCATTTTATGGCTTCTATCCCCGCCAATGGCCGATCTATGATCTCTCTTTACCTGTTTTTAAGCTCCTTCTAACCCTTTTTTATGTTTTCTCTGAGTGTTCGGTTTGGGTTTTGATTTGGGGGAAGGAGCTTCCTTTCTCGGTGCAGCAGGAAGTCCCTTCCCTATGGGCTTCCCCAGCCCCACCATTGTCCCTCCAAATTATGTCCTTTCTGTATGAGCAGTCTCTTTTTCTAGAAAGCATCCCTTTTTCTGAGATATTTGTTCCATTTCTGACTGGTCTTTATGGATCCAGAGTCTGAGCAAGGAAGGGCCATGGGTTCAGGAACCTAATATTTCTCTTCCTTCTAAATCATTGCATGAAGATATGCTCATCCATAAATAATGTGTTTCCTGGTAGAGAGTCGATTTTGATGAAGCTCTTGAGGTAGATGATGATAATGAACTGAAATAAGCCTTTTGGACTCTGTTTGTGAGAACCTAGGAACAAAGATGCTATTATCCTTATGCCTCTAAGAATTTATTCTTAAGCCTGTAAGAGTAATAGCATGCTGGCGGTACTACTCTTTGCTCGGGCATGTGGGAGGTAAGACTATCGGTTGTCAAGTAGTCGAGAGCGGGACACCAGGTAGAAATGGGGTGTAAACAGAGTTGTTTCTAGGAGACAGGTGGGCCAGGACAGGCCAAAGCCCCAGGTGCTCGGCCTCTACCCTAAGGAGTCGATTCAGATGCACCCTTTCAGACCATCAAGCTCAGACTCCTATAGGCCCAAGTCACTCTGGGGCCGAACAAAACTAAGGTGGCTGGCTTACTAAAGGAAAAGGCATCAAGCCAGGATCAGGAGTAAGTAAGGCCTATCTGCATCCATCTCAACACCCATTCTCTCCTGAAGATCTTAGTTATCTGTAAAATGGCCACAGTAACTCCTCACTGAGCTAGTTGGCCACTTTTTCAAGAATGTATCAAAAGCTCCTAAAGCAGAAGCTGTATTAGCTAAGTGCCCGTGAAAACATGGATTGGTTTTTAAGTTTGGAGTAAAAATGGTAAGAAGCTGACCAAGCTCTGTACTGCAACATCATCTGTACATTTTTGTTAAAAATAAGCACAAGAAGACTATCTTGCTCAAGAATTCATACATAAATAAGAATACTGATAAACACAGGCGAGCATGAGTCAGAAGAGAATAGGAAAGGTAGAGATGGGGATGGAGTTGAGCAGGGGTTCTTGATAAGCCAGAGAAGCACTTTCCCTTGCACAGTGTAGTGATGATTATATTTCATGAAGCACCCTCATAGGAGTATCACCTGATGATGTATTTTATTTAGGAGCCATCAAAAGAAATATGCCTTAAATGCTTGTTAAAGAGCAAACTTGTTTTATGTGGCAAAGTCTGGATTGAACATTGCTTTGTCTGTAATCACTGTCACACCTTCTCCCAAAACCCCAGAAGTCAAAGGCTCAATAAACAAACACCTCGGAAAGTTGCTGAGTGGAGAGATCTGGAGAGCTCTTGAGTCTGTGGCCAGGAGCACTCACTGAACTACATTTGGGAACACTCTAGATGCTAAGGCTGGTTCCAGAACAATCTAGCTCTTCCCCTTCTTGCTGGTTGGAGATGACCTAGAAGCTGCTCAGTGATTCAGGAGTCAACAACCCACCATTTGCCTTGGGCCAGGTTTCCAAAAGTGCTAGAATCCCAGCTCATCTCACCCCCAAGTTTCACAAAAAGAAAGATATGTGAAGGACCTGTCACCTCTCTGCTGTTCTAAGATGCCCAGACCTATGCTTTGATGGAAAGCAGGAAGGGGCAAAAGCCCAGTGTGCTGGCTACAGTCCCTGAGAATCAAACTCACATCCACCTTCCAGTCCCACTAGAACTGAGCTGCAGGAAGACCTTGCTCAGGAACCTTGGAATCACGGTTGCCCTGCATCTAGCTGTCGGCAGCCCAGTGCCAACACTGTGTAGCTCACCTTTTAGAATCAAGGGCCCTTCTAAAAGTTTGGCTGGCATATTTTGCTCTCTTGTTTTTCCTTTACTATCCTGATTTTTTTTTCGCTAAGTCTTGAACATTGAAGGTCAAAATGCATTCTTATCCCTGGAAGAAACAGGTATGGCATCTGTTGATCAATTTCCTCTTCTTTCATCATTTCAAAACCATCTTCAGACAATGGAGGAAAGGAGCTTTTCTCACTGGGCCTGGAGTTCAAAACTGATCCCCTTCGGTCAGACAGGGCCTGGAGGGCAAGGCTGGCACCTCACACCTCATTCAGGGAGCTAAAGCAATGGCTCCAACCCAACTCTTAACAGCGCATACACACAGAACACAGTAAGGAACATGTGCCGACGTCTGCTAAGCACCTGAATGCATTATGTCATGTAGCACTCTAAGCTGCCCTTTGTTAGACCCAGGCCATGGGGAAATCTCAGTCTTAGGTTAATTTGTCCAAAGTCCAGAGGCTGAATGTGAACATTGGTCAGTCTGAAATCAGGCTGAGATCTGGCACCAACTTCATGTTGGGGTAGGGCAGTTGCCTACCGCTCACATTCCTGACTCATTTGGGCACTGAAGGGCAGAACCTGACGAATGGCAAGCAATGTGTTCATGTGCTGTCAGCAGAAACGGCACTGGAAGGCACCCCTTTCCCCAGCTTCCCTCTCTGAAAAGGCCAGGGGCTCTGGCAGGCTGGGATGAGATGTCAAGCATTTTGTCCTCTCTTCTTTTGCTGCCCTCTCCCTGCCTCCTGTTCCTCACTTACTCTTGCTCTGTACCCACCAGTTCTTCTCAGAGAGGGCCACAGAGGCTGGTGCTGCTGGCCCAGCAATTGCCCCCAAGCTCCTTGAGGCTCCATGACACACGGGGCCAATGACCTGAGCATGCCTGCCTGCTGATGCTTCCTAGTTCTGCTCAAGCTCCCAGAAGGTCAGAAGAGCACTTGCTCACTTTCCACATCGCCAGACATGCTCCAATCTCCTTATCAGGACCTGGGACAGGTCTCCAGTCGCCCAGATGAATGCTGTCCACACTGCCTTGCGGCTTCCCCTCAGAGATTTCCTGAAGGGAAGGTCACAGCTCAAAATCTGTGCTTACAATCACCCAGATGCCGTTTGCTGCAACTATCCAGACGTTTCAGGGAATATTTTTGCACAATGCAGTGTCCACTCCACCAGAAGTCCAAGAAAGCCACTTACTTTTGTGTCGGTCCAACTATTCATGAAATGCACAGCACCCAGATGGGTAGCTTTCTTGACCTCTGGTGACTGGTTCATGGAGTCCCCAGACATATGGAGGAGCTGCCCTTCAAAGCCCCCAGAAGGCTTGGGGAAACCTGAAAATCACAGGCCACCCAGCCTAATCACTACCTGGCCAACTGTCAGTCAGAGGTCCACACAGAGTGAGGGGATGATGGCAGCCTTCTCCCTGGCCCACATGCCAGCCTGCACGGTTCTCAGGAATGCCCTCACTCACCAAGCTGAAGAAAAATGACTGTGTTTCCCCAGAGAATCAATGTGTCTACTGTTAGTAGGCCTGGCAAGGACCTGAGCCCCTGGGTGCAGCCCCAAACCACCCTCCAGCTTGTTGAGAGTGGCATCTGGCCACACAGAAAGCTGCCTCTCTCTCCAGGCTCTGGCCTTGAGAGGTGGCACTGCAACTGAGCTTCCTGGATGGTTGCTCTAGTTCTAATTAAATGTGTCTTCAAAGGGTCACAGCAGAGGCCTGAGTCCCCCTCCGTGCAACTGCCCTACCCCAACATGAAGTTGGTGCCAGATCTCAAAACAGAAGGCCCAGGGAAATTTTGCAGCATCAGTCATTGGAGCTCCTGGCACAGAGGGACACCAGAGCATCTTGCCCGTTGGACCAGGAAGAGAGCAGAGTCTCCTCAGTGAGACCCCCTCTTTCACCAATAGCCTGCATGTCCCCAGCAGTCACCGTCCATCTACAGGGCAATGCCTCAGCCACCCCTCCTCCCAGGCCCTTTTGCAGCTCTGGAGGTGGACTCAGCAACCCAGTGCCCCAGAGACAAGAATTTTTTACAAGTTTTTCCCATTGAAGTATTTTTTTTTCCCCTTGGGGCTTTTAAAGTCCTAAACATTTAGCTGTTCTGACTACAAGGAAAGAACCTCGTTCTAGCAAAGGGCTATAATTACTGAAACATAACACAACACAGTGGCCTGAGATTGAGTGGGCAAGAGGGTAGGGATGGGGAGGAACAGGGTTCAAATCCCAGCTCTGCCACTTTCTGAGCTCTAGGATCTTGGACACTTGACCTAACCTGCCACAACCTCAGCTTCCCTATCTGTAAGAAAGACTATTAACAGCACCACGTCATTTAGATAATACATAAGGCAGCATCCATGTCCGCCAGATCGCCATCTCCAGTCCTTTGCACCAATGCCTCCCCCCTCACCCCAGACTGTACAGGTTCCTGCACAGAGCGCGCACCTGTGGCCTTAGAGGGACAATCTCTGGCACTGCCCATCCTATAGGGTGGCTGGAGGAGCCTCTGAGTTTACGTGCCACGCCCTACCAACACCAGGTCCCCAAACAGAAGACTGGGTGAGGATGCAAAAGCCCAGCTCTTCACCTGAAGGCAGGACAAGCTGCAGGCTCTCATCTGTCCTCCAGAGACACTCTCAGACCAGACTGAGCCACATCTAAACCTGCACCTTGCTTGGCCTCTCCTCTTCTCTGTCCTGCCTCCTCTGTGCCCTTACCAGTTTCTTCCAGGAGCATTTCCAGAATAATCTTTTGCCTGGGAATCCTCATCTCAGGCTCTTTGACAGCAGCAGAGCAATAAAGGTTAGATGTCATGACTATTTTTACTATTTTTTATTTTTATTTTTAAATGTATTTTTAGTTGTTGATGGACCTTTATTTTTTATTTATTTATATGCGGTGCTGAGGATCGAACCCAGTGCCTCACACATGACAGGCAATCGCTCTACCACTAAGCCACATCCCCATCCCACTATTTTTACTATTTAAATTGTTATTATGCCTCTCACAATGTCTCACAGCACTGGATCCCCCAGTGGGTATCTAGACAGGGGACCTGGTGTACCCCCAGAGAAGCTGCAGGGTTTTTTTTCCTTTTTATTTAACTTATTTATTTTTATTTTTTTAATGAATTTTTTTTGTGTGTGTATTTGGGGAGGCTACCAAAGGGAAGTTTCTTTCCAGGGCTTTGAAGCATGGGATCAGCCAGCAGCAGCTATTCTGAGTTGACCAGGACCCAACACAGGACCCAGAAACAGCAACACAGACAGGAGAGGCCACTCTGCCAAGCAGCGACGCTGGCAGGTGTTACAGGGCCGGTGACAGTCCCTGGGAGACAAGGGGACTTCTGGTATTAACACAGCCCCAGACAACCTTGCCACTTCCAAGCAGGTTTGTATTTCACCAGTGATGAAATGTGACTCCCTGCAACCCCCCAAGGAACTAAGTGACAAGAGAAAAAAGCCACATTACTTCACGCAGAGGTGGTGGCAGCTCCTAATTACAGAGGCGCCACTAAGCAAGGTTTTGCCAACAGCCAAATGAGCACACGCACTTACAAAATAAGGGCATGTGGCACAACTGATTGGTTTGCACATACGTCTGTGACATTACACAATTCGGAAAGGCCAATCTCTCTTCATCTATAGAAGTCAAAGGAGAATGGCTCTTTAAAAAAAAAAAAAATCTACATTTAAATGTCACACTGTTTCCCATCCGATTATCTCTGTATTCTGTATACAGAAGAGGATGGGGGAGCTGGATGTTCATTTTCAGTGCCATCTATCATCTTAATTAATAGTAAGTAAAATCCTATTTGCATTTCAGGTGAACAGCACATAAAAGAAATGAGATTTTTCTTGACAAATGAGAGTACCATGTTTGGAAGGGATATGACTATCCTCCCAAGGAAATGTAATAACTTTCACTGCAATTTGTACCTCAGCCCCTGTGAGCTGTAAGCAAACTTCAAGCGCTTCTTCCCACTCTTGGCTCAAGCAAATGTCCCTAGAAGCTGTTATACCGAAAGACGACCTATCTGCACAGGGTTACATCTTGGTCCCTTTCCCAGGAACCAATAACGTCCATGGGAACCTTAATGTTAAAACTCAGTGAAAGAGTAACTTGAGGATTTTCACAGGTGCTCTCAGATAACTGTGCTATTCAAATGACCAAAACATTGTGTGTGAATGGAAGATGGGTTTTAAAGGCAAAGAGATTTTTAAAACTGATAACTGGAGTATATACACTAGTCAATAAAAGCATCAAGGCTTATTGGAAAAGACTTTTAACTCTTCCTGAATGCAAATGTTCTGTAAATATTTAGTATTTATATATTATTGTTTCATTTCAAAATGTCTATTTGAGGCCATGAGGCTGGAACTCTATTCCAATCTGCTATCCTAGCATCTCTAGAGAACCCTGGGTGGCCCCTGATGTCACCTGATTACAATTGTGTCCTTCATACAATAAGTGAATTGGATGAAGTGCTCCTGAGACTCCTTCTAGAACTAACAAGCTAAGACTTTCACTTTATTCAAGGAGTTATGTTCTGATTCCCCAGGCCGGGAAAACTGCTCTCTTATTTTCAATATTAATAAAGTCTAATTAACATAATAATCTAGGAGTTAGTGGTGTGGATAATTCAATGAAGGAGCTCACCCAAAAGCCATTTTATCTAGCATAAGAATACCGGGATTGACTTTTCTATGGTAAAGTTTTAGCTTTTAACTGTGTTTTATTTAGAATGACTTTAAAATTTGTTTACCTTCACAGAGCACACACTCCTGCAGAGACATGAACAAACCAGTGCAGGACCTCATCTGGCTGGGAGAGGGGAGCAGTTTTAAATCCAAACACTGGCCAGGGAAAATCTATATGAAGGCAGTGAAGACAATAATAAGAATGGCAGCATTAATTTCGCATTGATCTCTGAGACACCCAAAGCACAGCCATGCGTATCGTCTCCTGAAGGGTCTTCAGCCAGGGCTAGAGACACTGATGGGTTCTTCACCCCCGCCCAGATCCCCCTAAGAATTTACTGAGTACTCACTGTGTGCCAGTTACTGAGTTATATCCCAGAAATAAGTGTCAACAGCAGACATCCCGCCCCCCTTGATCTTATAATCTGATGGACAGTCAGCCAAAGAGGAGAAACCACAAACCTGTATGTAACACACACTGAGACAGAGAGCTGGATGGACACAAGCAGGATTCAGGGACCAGGAGAGGGGAAGGAGTCCTCTTCAGACAGGATGGCTGGACGGGGGTCTCTTTGAGGGAGTGTCAGACTGCAGGGTACATCCCCCGCGACAGAGATGCCAATGGGAGCTGAGGTCCAGAGGCAGGGATGGCTACATCCCTGATGCACAGACTCAGTCTGTGGCACACCGGTCTCCAACAAGGTAGGCAGTAGTGAAATAAGCCAGTCATGCAAAGGCAAATATGACATGATTCCTCTTATAAGAGATACCTAAAACAGTCCAGTCCACAGAAACAGTAAACAGAACAGTGGCTGCCAGGGACTGGGGCAAAGGGGAGAAGAGGAGCTATTATTTAATGGGTACAGAGAGTCATTTGGAGAAGATTAAAACCTTCTGGAGATGGATGGTGTGGGTGGCTGCAGGACAAAGTAAATGTGCTCTATGCCACTGAATTGACACTCACAAATGGTTAACATGTCAAATTTTATGTTATATACATATCATGACCTTTAAAAAAAAAGGTGGGCAAGAGATTGGGCTTTGTTGATACACCTGAGCATGCTCCCTGGGCCAGTTAATGAACCTACCTACAGTTAGAGAAGTGGCCCTGCCTCTTCACAGACTTATGAGTGGAAAAAAGTCTTTCTCCCACAAGGGGAAACTGTTGGAGGAGGTGAATCTTATCAGGAAGGCACCTGACACCATAGTGCCTCTATCTGTCCAAATCACAGCTCAAGAAATACTACCCCTGAGGAATTTCCCAGATTAGCACATCTTGTTTACCAAAGAAATAGCATACCCTTAGCCCAAGCCTGCTCTCTGGTGTGTTCATTTATATCCTGTCTTCCTAGCTGTCTGAGAGGGAAGCACTCATCCCTCATTCCCTCCTCTTTTACCCCCTCCCCCCCACTCCAGCTACATTCCAACCAGGTTTTATGTTTGGGTGTAACGTTTAGTTTGTGGGCAGATCAGTGAACTGGACTGGTCTCTTTAAGTGTACACCGTAGCAGAGCTATGAGATAAATAGATTCTGAAATCCACTCATTCATTCATTCACTCACTCATTCATTCGTTCATTCTTACTGAATGAAACATCTCTCAGCAATGGAAATAAAGGAAGTAGGTTGAAAACCATTGACGGCCACAATTTTATATAACACTTTGAGTTTGATTTTCTATTACAGTTTACATTTCCAATTTTATCTGGTACAATGCTTTTTTCCAAGCCAAAGACAGAATTTTCTGTGAACCATGGATATATAATAGTTATCTATTTCTCCATTTATAGCACTCATCATTTTAGAAGGTCAAGGCAAATGCATTAGGCCAGAGGTTTTTTTAAGGTCTCCTTCCTCGAGGAAGGTGAAGATGGGCAAGCTCTCTGAGAAGACAAATGTCCCCCCAGGGAGGCATTTTAAACCTAACAAGAGCCCCAGGCAAGGCAGAGAGGGAGACCAGAGATCAGGGAGGAAACCAGAGCCCGGCAACTGGGATGTAGCTGGGGGATGCTGTCATGAAGCAAGCCAGGGGCTACGTGGCACAGGGAGGCAACAGCATTCTGCCACCACATGGGGAAAGACTGTCAGTCAACACAGTCATGGGGCTTCTCTTTGCTGAACACAGTGCCAGCTGCTGTACCCACAAAGCCAAATCTTTCAAGTGTGCAGTGCTCCACATGACACAGAGCAGGTGGACACAGATTTGATGGGTATTTGAAATCAAACTTCTAGAACACAGTAGTCACCA
Source organism: Callospermophilus lateralis (assembly GCF_048772815.1). Classification (NCBI taxonomy): domain Eukaryota; kingdom Metazoa; phylum Chordata; class Mammalia; order Rodentia; family Sciuridae; genus Callospermophilus; species Callospermophilus lateralis. Next base: position 80,571,541 of record NC_135319.1, read on the forward strand.
GACTGCTCTTCCCTCTACCTGACCACAAGAGCAGATCAGTGCATTCCTCATACAGGAACCAAAAAGAACAACTGGCTCCCAAGAAGTCAGCTTCCATCCCAGCCCTTGACCCTGCAAACAGGAGATGAGAAAGCCTGGCTGCCCACCCATCTCCAGAGCTCCCATAACGTGGTTCCCGTAGAGGCCGGAAGAGTGCTGCCTGGATCCTATGCTCAGTGCCACCTTCTATGAGGGAAACTGCAGGAACATGGCTTTGTTCAATCCCTCCCCAAAAGTCTGAACAATTCCTTCCCTGAACCACAGAATCATGATCTACCAATCGCCAAAAGCCCTTTATAAGATGTTCTGAAAGTAAAATAAAGAAGACAAGGGAGGAGAAAAGGAGGAAGAGGGAAGAAAGCTGGGTCTGTCTTTGCCTGAGGGGGGAAAACAACCCAAGGCTTCCCTTCTCCCTCTGTGCCACAGATGTGCAGCATTTATTTGGTGACAAAGCTTCAAATGCTAATTGAATGCATTAAAGGCAATAACACAATCCAGAGAATTGTTTCGCTGTATTTTTCAACTTCCAGTTGCTCGGCTACCTACAGCTGAACAAGAACAGGTAAAAGATCTCCCTGAAATAAAAACAAGGCAGGGCAAGGGGGGGAGCAGGCACCTACTTGGGAGTGCACCAGGTTCCCATGGAGAAAAGGGCAACTGCCTGGTGCAAGGCAGTTTGGTATCAATGCAGTAATTTCTGGATAGCTGCCAATGCTAAGGTTAAAAAGCAATATTACAAGGCTTCTATGATGACAGCCTACTGGGAGACATTTGTTGGAAATTGCTTTGCCTATCATTTAGTCAGCAAAAAAAGCCCACAGTACTAGTTATGCTCGAACTCTGTTGAGTGTGCATCTATAAATGATTCAAATTGTAAGTGCATAAAGCCCCCATACAGGTAGATGTAATCACCGTAAAAGCCTGGAGCCTCAGCCCTGTTCTTTTCCATTGATAGGCCATATAAATTTTCACCATATGTTGCCAAATAAGAAGCATAATTATAAAGAAAGTATATTCTGAGTTTTGAATTCAACTTTTGAAAATGAAATCAGAATGACTTTTTGGCACCAGGCAATAAACTTTTCCGGCAGCTCCATTGTAAAGACCTTGATGCTCTAAAGTGTATGGTCAGAATGAATTTTAACTATGCCTTTTTAGCCTACGAGAATGGACAACTTAAGCATCGCCAGGGGATATTACAAGTTTTAACTAGACTGTCTCCTCAAGTCTCCAAATGCCTTAAAACATTTTAAAGTGAGTTAAAGTATGTAAAAGAAAAATAAAGATCTGATATTTCAGTGATCAGAGCAGTGTGAACTAATCTGTTAGTTTTCAATTACCAGAAGGTGCTTGGGAGTTGCCAGTTGACACTACAGAGTCCAAACGAAGCCTTTCCCTTGTGCTTCACCATGATTTAAGAAGTAATTTAATTTCTTAGTGGTTCGGGGTTTTTGACTCCATTGATGTACATGCCCTTGCTTTGAACTGGCAGCCTGGTCCCTTGTCCTCAGGGGCCATTAGTATCTATCTTAATGCCAATAAGTGAGTATTCATTCCAGTGAGACAAAGCATTGAGTTTGCAGGTTGGGCAGTCGTGGGTGTACAGGTGAGACTCAGGCCTGCAGGAAGGGGCTGGGTAGCCTTCCAGACTTCTGCCCCAGGCCCCCGGAAGTTATTGGCATTCCATGGACTTGTCACATCATCACCACCACCAGCCCCTGAAAACCCAGCTGAGGTGACTCTCCCTGTTTTCAGGGTCGTTTAAAATCCTATCAGCATGGTTCACAGTCCAGTGAAGGGCAAGCGAATCGTCCAAAGCAAACAGCTAGTTTTGTCTAGAGGCTGAATCCACAAAGAGCGAATGGCAATGGTGGTGACCCCTCTTTCAAAGCTGCCTCGCCTCCACCCATGTGTCTAGCAAAGCTCTGAGCGTAGCCTCTTAGAAGCATGTTTCAGAAAATCCTGCTTGAGTGTGAGGCTGGCCCTCCACAGACATGAAGATCCAAATGGTCAGCACAGCGGCATCTGCGGGTTCCAAGAAGGGTCAAGAAACAAGGGATGCTTCTCCTTCAGTCTCAACAAAACCTAGGGAAGTACTGGAGAGTGCATTTTCTCTATCTAAGCTTCCTTTTAAGGGGTCAAGAGAAGGCAAAAACAGCTGCCATTTAGGAGTCAAATCCCCACTGCCTTTCTACAGCTCCCCCACACTCTGTCTGTTCCTAGCCCCTCCACTCACACAACACCCCCCTGACAAAGAGCTGGTCATTGGTCAGGCAGGGAAACCATATTTGTGAGGCTAATTTTCAGAAGTTATTCAAGTGGACTAGAAAAAATGAAAGCCAAGAAGACTCAGGATTACAAAACAAAAATAGATTTTTTTTTATTGAGGCATTTTAAGAGCAATTATGTTGCTGCAGTCATAACAGCCACTTGAGCAAACAGCAGGTTGATAAAGTACAAAAGACTCCTGCCACCTCCACACCCACTCCAGGGGCTGTTACAGTTTGGGGACAGGAAGGAAACGGAAAGGATTTTTAAGACTTTGGGGTTTTGTGAGTTGATTCCTAAAAATCTGGTAACATATTCTTTAGCATGCAAAGGAAAATAAATCCAAACACACTTTGGGGAAATGGAGTAAAAAAAAAAATTTACACATTGGAGATAAAAAATAAAGAGTTTCATTAAATCCCAAGTTCACAGAAATGTCACCAGTCCCTTGCCTTAATCTCATCTGTTTTGTATTTTCCACAAGAACCAGCAGAGAAGAACTAGTTTCCTAAGAAACATAAATCCTACTTTTATTGGGAAAATTCTGTGCCCTGTTACCTGAAAGACAGGCAGAAGGGTGCCGGGAAGCTCTAGGCCACCCTGGTGTGGGGTGCATTTGGGCCCCGTTCAGATCCCCTGCCTCCCCCATTTCCCTGGACCAGCCTTGTTCCAAAGCCAACTTGAGAGTCAATGTTCTATAAAAAGAAGGATCATTATAAAGCCTTAAATGAGGAGCTGTAAGATGACTGGTGAGTTACTAATAATTTGCTGTCTCTCAACCTGCTGTATATGCAGAAAGTAGTTTCTAAATATGCCAGTGGATTTGTTTTACTATTTACAAACTGGGGTCTGTTAGGTAAATCGATGTTGCCAAAGTTGACTGATAAATGAGAATTGAATATCTAAAAATAACCCCATGAGAACTTTTCCACCAGCCAGTCAAGCAAACAAAGCCATCTCCAGTAAATCATTCCTGACCCGCTCACCTTGCTGGATCAACTATAAACTACCCCTCACTGCAGATGAACCTGGTAGATACTCCATGGCTTCTAATTTATCCTGAAGAAATCGAAAGGGAGTTTGAAAGGTTAATTAAAATTTCTGGTATGGTTCTGGTCGATAAATAACTAAGTACACAATATTTAGCTGGATCAAGAGTTGTGTTTCTGAAAAATTAAGTATTCTGGCTGATACAAAATTACCCTAGATCCATGGATTATCAATGCTCAGTAAATAGAACAGAAACAAGACCACTGAGCAATCTAATTTTTTTGGAAGATTCAACTCTTAGTCTTCCGATTCACACATAACAGAGCATCAATAACTGTTTGCTACATGCCTGAATTAAGATGATACTTCAGCACCTGGGAGCATCTCTGAGCCACTGGTAAGTTCATTTTGACACTCTATCAATAGCTTCGTCTTAATGCCTTACAAAAACTGAGAACCATTTCTGAAATTTCTCATCCAGTATGTTTCTGATCAAGAGCTACTAAGGGGACAGAGGAAGGTAGGGCTCAGACAAGGAATAAGAGATGCTTTCCCTGGCTCAATCTGCAGAGAGCCACATAATAAACCATTTCAGTCTGCTGGCCATCCAGTCTTGTTGGAAATAATTCAACTTTGCCACTAGAGCGCAAAAATAGCCACAAACAATATGTAAATGAATAGACATGGCTGTGTTCTGATAAAACTTTATTAAAAAAACAAACGAACAAAGAACAGACACTCTGCAGGCCAGAATTTGCCAACTCCTCCATGAACTGATGTTTTCTTTTCCTTCATGGTCATGTTGAAAAAAAACACCTCCTCCACTAAGTCTTCTTGAGTGCTTTCCCGACTAAGTCCTTCTCTACTTTAAATTGCCTTGCTGATTTGGTTCTTTTTTTTTTTTTTTTTTTTGCTTTGTTTTGTTACAGTTTTACAGTCAGACTGAGTCACGCAGTAGGTCAGGAAGATTGCTAGTTAGGCATCCTTCTAGTTGACACTCATTAAATGTATGCTTAACATTCTTGTAGCAGGCACACTGAGTGCTATGTCAAGGAAGGACAAGAGGAATTCATAATGGGACACTTAGATTCCCTTGCCTGCTTCCCAGCAATTCATCTGAGGCCCAAAATTGCAAACTCTCTTCAATGAGACCTAAGCCACCCTCAGCTAACCGGGCCATCATTATGCAAGTTCTCTACTAAGTAGGAGGCAGTATAGGGGACGCAGTGTTTGGGAAATGGTTTAAAAACTAGTTAAGAAGAAAAAATACAAATGGGGAGAAAGACACAAGATAAAACAGTTTAGTGTGCCACTACAGAGGTGGCTGGAAGTCATCTTTTCTCAGAACACTAGACTGTGCAGAATGAGTCTTCAAGAAGTGTCTCATCCTCTCGTATACAGATGAGAATATTCAAGCATCAAAAGTGACTTTTTTCTAATATCACACAGTGGTTAGTTACGCCTTTTGAATGACAGTCTACCGTGGCATGAATTTTCTACTTTGTACCTAAACTCCTTCTAGATTTTAGGACAACTACACTTTAATGCCTATGCAAAACAGAAAAGTCAAGGCTATGGCATCCAGGATTATCTGATGCACACAAACATAGAAGCTGTGACCACAGAGCAAGAGCCCCTCTTTAACAGAAAAGAACACTGATATGTACTTTTGAAGTGGTAATCATTTTTCTAAATCCTGTCAGAAATTCTTTATCAGAATTGCCCTGTCAGTCCATAAGTCATCCGTCTAACCAGTTCATCAATCCACCCACTCACATATCCATCCACCTGTCCAGTAACTCATTCAAACATCCATTAAATACCTACCATATTCCAGGCTTCAGACATAAGAAATGAGTGAGATGGGTCTTACCCACAAGAAGCTTTTAGTCTAGTGAGGCTAACACAGGAAGCCCCAGCTAACCCTAAAGCCAACCCTTTTTCTGATTTGGACTGGTACGTCCATGCCTAATGATTTACTTGCTTAATTTAGTTAAATGAGCTTTGACTTATCTTTAGGTTGTGTGCAAAAGCCTCATATAACCAGATGTACACTAGGAGGGGATTTTGGAAAACCTGAACTAAAGACATCAAGCATAATTTGTTTTAAAAAGGTGCCATAAGGCAATGAAATAGACCTGAACTTGAGGACTAGAAGGACTCCATTTGAATCCAGACTCTGCCAAGTGTGTAACTTTGGGCAAGTTAATAAACTTCCCTGAGTGTCTGTTTCATCAACCAGAGATGAAGACAATTCCGATTTCACAGGGTTCATTATTTTGACAAATACTGAGCTCTTACACGTACCTGGCCTTCTTTTGCACATGGGGCGGTGGGAATGTAAAACACAGCCCGGCCCTTATACTCCTTCCTGTAGCTTATATACTAACTGGAGAGAGTCTAGGCAGGAAACGGGCAAATGAAAAAATGGAAAGTAATTTCCTAGGGTTGCTACATATAATCACCACAAAATTTTGTGGTTTAGAAAAAACAAAAATATTTATTCTTTCACTGTTCTGCGGGTCAGATGATCAAAATTGTTGTCAGGGCCCAGTTCCTTTTCAAGGTTCTAGGGAAGTCTCTTTTGCTTCTTCCAGGAGCATAACTTTAATCCCTGCCTGTGTCCTCATACGATCTTCTCTGTGTGTCCTCTGCTCCTCTTCTAGGGACAACCAGTCTTTGGATTAAGGGCCTACTCAAAATCTAGCCCTTCATCTCAAGAACCTTAACTGCTCTGGTTTGAATGTTTGTGTCCCCAACATTCATAGGTTGAAATCTAAGTCCCAACGTGGTGTTATTAGGAGGTGAGAGTCTCTGGGAGGAGATGCAGTCATGGGGACAGAGCCCTCATGAATGGACCCCAGAGAGCTGCCTTGCCCTGCGATCATGAAAAAACCCAGCTAGAAAGAACCATCTATGAACCAGAAATCAAGCTTCACCAGACACCAAATCTTAATCCATTAGCACTTTGATCTTGAACTTTCTAGCCTCCACAATTGTCGGACACAAATTTTCTTCTCCTCCTTTTTCTTTTTTCAGTTATTGTTTTTGGTCTGGGGATTGAACCCCGGGACTCTTTCACTGAGCTATATCCCCAGCTGTTTTTACTTTTTATTTAGAGTCAGGGTCTCACTAAGTTGCTCAAGGCCTTGCTAAGTTGCTCAAGGCCTTGCTAAGTTGCTCAAGGACTTACTAAGTTGCTGAAGCTGCCCTCAAACTTGCAATTCTCCTGCTTCAGTCTCCCAGTTGCTGGCATGACAGGTGTGCACCACTGTGTGCAGCCTGAAATTTCTATTTTTTTTATAAGTCACCTGATTTATGGCATTTTGTAACAGCAGCCCAAAGGAAGGAGTATAAGGGCCTGGCTGTGTTTTTCATTCCAACAGCCCCATGTGCAAATCTATTTCAAAATGAGGTCACATTCTGATCTTTCACATAGACTGCTTGGGGTAGAGATGGGTAAAACTTTAGCCAAGAAGGTCAGAGAAGGCATTTTTGAGGAGGTGACCGTCTAAGTGTATCCAGCTATAAAGGAATGTCTGGGCCCTGAGGCATAAGTGAGCTTAGACAACAGGTCTGAAATGCTAAATGGAGATATTATAGTTTAGATTTGAGGTGTCCCTCAAAAGTTCCTGTGTGAGACAATGCAAGAAAGTTTAGAGGTATAACAATCAGGTTAAGACAGACTTAACCTAATCAGTGAATTAATCCACTTGAATGGGTGGTGACTGAAAACAGTAGGGTGTGGCTGGGGGTAGGTCACTGGGGGCTTGCCTTTGGGGTTTGTAGTTTGTCCCCAGTGAGTGGAGCTCTCTTGGCTTCCTGATCGGCTTCTTCTGAGCTACCTTCCTCCTCCTTACCCTTCCGCCATGTTGTTCTGCCTCACCTCAGAGCAATGGAGTCAGCCATCCATGGGCCGAGATCTCTGAAAATGTGAGCCAAATAAACTTTTCTTCCTCCAAAAATTGTTCTTTTTGCCTCAACAGTGAAAAGCTGACTAAAATGGGAGGCTGGAGGGAGTGACTGAACAAGGTGGGGGTGCTAGCAGAGAGGGGGAGACTCGAGAGCAAGCAGGTGGCTACGGCCAGATCCTCTATGCTGGTGTGAGAAATGAATGTGGAAGAAGATCCCAGAAACTAGCACATATGAAATCTGACTCCACGGGGGCTAAAAGGCTGCATTTGTAATCCATTCAACAAAAAGCGGGTGGTCCAAGCTCAGGAAGCCCCAAACCACAGAAGGTCTCTGATCAGAGTGCATTAATTTATAGACCTCCCTTCCCCACTCCCCCACACATCACAGGTGGTTTCCTGATTCAGGATATTAACTTTCAGCTGCTGGAGGTCCCTAACCTCCAGGCTGGCCTAAAAGGCTTCCTCAGGTTTGGATAAGCTGCAGATAAGGAGCTGAACTTTTGTGGGCTTATGAAACCGCACCTGTGAACCTTCAGAGATTCGTTCATCATGAGCCTTAATCCACCTCAAATAAAACCAGTGCATGCAGATGTCACGTCCCACCCATGGCTGTTTAACAAGGAAGGACAACAGCTTTGTCTACTCTGCAAGAGCCTCCTCTGTTTACTCTTTACCTGTGGATTTAATTTCTGAGATTTACATTTTAATTCTTTAAGATATTCAGGAGATAAATGGATAAAGAGGACTAAGGTTGAGACACCGCCCCTTCCTAAAAACCCACTTGCCTTTTCCTCTTCTTTTGCTTGTTTAATTTAATCTGATTTCCTTCTCCACCCTCCTTCTCTCTTTTCTGCCCTAGTTCTTGCTGAATGCACTCCCCTCATTTTGGATCACTCAGGGTGATCATCTATAATGGCTGAATAACATTCCCCCCAAATTCACATCCACCCTGAACCAAATAAGGTCCAAAGAATATGACCTTATTTGGTAATAGCATCTTTGCCAGTATGATGAAAATGCTGTCAGAGTGGATTGCAGTGGGCTCTAACTCCAAATGACTGGGGTCCTCATAAGCTGAAGAGGATGCACAGAGGCATACAGAGAAAAAGGCCACGTGGACATGAAGGGAGAGATGGGCACCATAAAGCTAGGAGCCACGGATGGTTGAGAACCACCAGAACTGGGGAGGAATACATTTCAGGTTTTGTGATCAATTGTTGCAACATCCTAAGAGACTTCAGCATTCAAGGCCAGAGCCTGCTCTGCAGCCATCTCTCACACATTTTGGCCCCTAAGCCTCCTCCTCGCAGGAAGCTCTGCAGATCCCAATTCCTGCCTTTTCCTCCAGGGTTGTCCACCGTGACTGATGACCTTTATGGCTACGGAGGCCACATGTTGTCTGTTAGATTCCACTTGGAATCTGTTTTTTTTTTTTTTTTTTTCTCTTTACAGTTTATTATGATGTTCTCAAATATGTAGCAAAGTTGGATGATTTTCACAATGAACATTCACATACTTCCCACCTAGATTCCACTATAATTAACATGGTAGGGTACCTGCTTTATCATGTGTCTATTCATCTATCACACCCTCTATCCATCCAGCAGTAAATGCATCTTATGTATTTTTTTGGAAGCATCTCAGAATAAATTGTAGCCGTCACCGCACTTGCCCGTAGAGTTCAGTGGACATATCATTCACCACCCTTGTAACTTAAATACCTTATAAAGGACCTACTCCTAACACACACACTGGGGTTAGGATTTCAACATGTGAATTCTGGAGGAACACAAACATCCAGTCAAAGCAGGGTTAATTTTGGAGTGTTAATGTATGTGGAGCATCTGTACCCAGTACACGCTATGGAAGAAAGGTGGGGCAACCTTTACCTTCTGCCACCCAATATATGACATGGACCATTTTGTGGTATGTAGAGTATATGCTCTTTCTCTGCTCAAAAAGCTACAATGGCTTTGGGGTTTCCCAAATCAAGTCTAAACTCTGCTGCCCAGATTTTAAAATAACCCAGAAAATCACTGCTTCTCTATAACATCAAGCTTTACTTTAATGGGCTGGAATCGCATCACCTCAGCGGGCACAGCACTCACTCTGCTGATCTGAAACACAGAAGAGCTGAAGGGTGGTTCTTGAGTAACAACAGGTGTAGTGAAATGAATAATAAAAATAGGAAAACTCAATAGCCAACACAACTCATTTGGTAGACAAAATCTTTTCATCATACTGGGAATTTTTAGGGTATGAGGAAAATAGGTTGCGAAGACTCCATAACCTCAGCCCAGAGCCTATCAGGTTCACTGCCTTCTCAACATCCCATAAGCACACCACCGTGAATGTCTTTCTGTCTCCACCTCCATTCAGACTATCCTCCCCTGCAGGCCATACCACCCTTCTTACCCCAGGGTCTGCTTTTGTCCCACTCACTCAGACCCTCTCCTTCCTTTAAAACCATCTCCAAAACCACTCAGTGGCCATCCCCAACCCTCAGGGGCCCACTCTCCATGACTTCATGCAGCACCCACCAGGACCAGACTGGGGTCATCTGGGATGACATCATGGGCTCCTGGAAGGCAGAGGCAGTATCGGCTAAGTCTCTGGAGCCCCTGTTCATACCCTGCACAAACCTGAGCAGATGAACACTAGATGATCCATTCTAGGGTCAAATACAACCCAACCACCACCACTGGGGGGTGGGAGGTGGTGGAGGAAGAGAATGGAGAAAGACTTTTGCACTGAAGGACAGGATAGGATTGACCTGTATGACCATCTGTTACACTTCCAGGTCCTGCCTCAGCTTCACAACAGACTGTCAAAGAAATATAACAGCTGTGCGTCCACAACCACCACAGCCAGGTCCTCTGAGCCTTGTTATCTTTAGCACTTTCATTCCTCGAACACCTCCTGAGCACCTACTATGTGCTCAGCATTGTGTTTGTTGCTAGGGGTTCAATATAAAATACCCTTTCTTTCTAGGAGATCACTTGGTTGGACAGCCAGAAGCCCAGACAGATCATGACAAGAGTGTGAGGCCCGTGCTGGTGGAGGGTAGGGAGACACCGGGCTAGGCCTGAGGCCGTGACCGGGGTGAGTCAGGGCAACCTAGCAGAGAGGATGCAGGCTGAGTTTTAAGGGCAAGCAGGAGCAGCAGCACATGAAGGGGAGCCAGGTCCTCTACTCAATGATCTCAAGTAAGTTGCCACAATGGCGGAGAATACAGAGAATACAGCAGAGGACCGTGTGGAATTGAAAGGCCTCTCCCACACACCCTGGAAGGCAAGCACCCACAGCTGGGATGTGATGGCAGAGCCTGGCTACCTGTCTAAGGATGGGGTGCAGGTCAAGGAAACGGGTGTTCGGAAGAGAAAAAGATTCCACAGAGAGGAATCAAGAGATTCAAAGGCACAGAGGTGTGATCAAGCACACGGAAGAATAGGGGTCCACCTGATCCAGCATCATGAGATCAGTGACATGTAGAAGGGGCACTAGAAATGAAGGCAGGGCCATGGCTCCCAGTGCCCCCAGAAGAAATGAAACAACTTGTCAATGAGGGTCCACATTCACCCCTGAAAAGGGAAACATGTCACTGAATCCATTGTCAAATGTGAAGAACATATTCCAATCAACTCACTAATGAGTCCCAAAAGAGTATGTCAGCTACCTTTTCCTTGGGAATGCTCTGTGGCTTCCAGCAGGCCAAGTTCCAAAAACTATAGGAGAAGGGCTCCCTGACATCAAGGATTTCAAGCAGCCCACACTTTCTACTGCTGGGCTAAGGAAAGCAGATGCAGCAGATGCAGTGGAAGGAATTAGAAAGCAGGAACTACCTGTCTCCACAGGTGCCCCATGTGCCAGCTGATGAATGCTCTGTCAGGGCTGGTTTCCAAGTCAGGAGATGCCTCTGCCTGTAGGGCACTAAGCGTTAAGCACAGGAATCTGGGAGAGGAAGCAGGGGAACTGGGAAGGTGAGTGCCAGCCCAGATAAATGGCTCAACCACGCAGGCACACAACCAAAGCCTCAATCTGTCCCTAGACAAATCTGGAGATTTAAAAGATGGCTCTATTTTGGTCCCCCAAGAAGCACCAATCAATATAAGGAAGGTACAGGGGTTTAGTGACTTAGCAGCTGGAATAAACAACCCAGTTGTTTTATCCTGGCTTGTCCAGGCTGTGGGAAAAGGTACAAATGCCCCTGCAACTGGCCTCTGCCCTAGATGAAGCATATGTCTGAGCAGACTGCAAAGCTAGACCAGGTGGAGGGGTCACGAGGACAAACCGGGGTCTGGGGAAGTAGCACCCAATAAACTTGCCCCTCCATCCCATGGGAGTAGATGAAGCCCTTCTATAGAAGATAGGACAACAGATTGCAGGACCTGAAGTTAGACTACCTAGGTTCAAATCCCAGCCCAGGTGTCTCACTGTGGAATGGGAAATGTCAGATAAGCAATAAGAGGAAGCTGGAGTGATCCGTGTGGTAGTGGAGCAGAGCTGGAGATATGAGAAAGAACGTCTGCTTAACTTAATACCAATAACACCTGGTCACATACAGAAACATTTACTCATATGTACATACACAGGGAGGTTTACACACATATTGTTTCTTTGCTTTTGTCAGCTGAGAGGGTCTAAGAAATGACCACACAGTAGCAACAAGCACAGCTAGCATCCAGATTTTGGTTTCTAATATCATTCTTCAATAAAAGTAACCAGGACTCCTTAGAGAAGGCACTAATTGTAGCATTAGGGTGGGAAATATGCCTGGAGCATCCTGTAGAGGCATAATGTATTACAGAAAAGCTCAAAAGCCATTTTTATGCAAATATGTCAAAGGGCATAGATGCCAAGTGAAAGCGGTCCCAATGGCCAACATTGGAATAATTTGAGCAAGAAAATAAATAAATAGTATTGGATTATAACCCAGACATGTAAAATTAATAGCCATGTTGCCATATTGATATAAATGACTGAATATATTGTTAAGTGAGGGATAACAGCAAATCTTCAGTGCAGAATAATAATTTATGTAGATATTCTACCCTTGATGAAGTGGAGCATAATCCCCACTTCTTAAGGGTGAGCTGTGCATGGATTTCCCTCCAAAGATTACAGTATGGAAAGGAAGGAGAAAAGTAACTTCGCAGAGGAAAAAACTGACAAATACTACTTCAGCCAAATGATCAAGATCAGTGTCAGTAGTCACAAATCATGCTGATAGTATGTGCCCTTGATATAATGTGATAAAAATGGCATTTTGCCTCTGTGATCTTCTGGCATCTGACAACATACCTGACCAGTATTCCTCAAAACTGCCAAGGTCATTCAAAAACAAGGAAAACCTCAGACACTATCTACTATGATCTGAAGATCTATCCCCTCAAAATTAATATGCTGAAACTCAATCCCCAGTGTAGTATCAAGAGGTGGGAAATCCAAGACCAAGGTGCCAGCAGATCTGGGACCATGAGGGCTTATTCTCTGCTTCATGGATGGTGCCGTCTAACGTGTCCTTACACAGCAGAAGGAAAAATGCCTCCCTCAAATCTATTCTATAAGGGCACTATTCATGATGGCGGAGCCCTCACAATCTACTCAAGTTGTACCCTCTTAAAACTATCACAATGGTAACAATAGGAGAAAATGGATACAAGGTATAAGGGAGCTCTCTGTACTATCTTAATAATTTTTAATAATTCTTAAAACTATTCCACAAAATAAAATCTATCAGGTTAAAAAATCATCCCCAATATCCCCACCACTAGTTACATGAAAATGGCTAGGTCAGTTCCACTCCGTGTCTAAATTTTACCCTCTGCAAAATGGGATTATCGGCTATGCTCTTTCATAAAGTTTTAGGGTGGATTCAATAAGAAAATGTGTGCAAAGTAACCAGCCCGTGCTTGGGGTACAGGAGGTAACAGATACTGACATTATTATTATTCCAATAAAATATTTTAAAGAGACAAACCACTCTTAATAACAACCATCTTCCTTTTAATGGTGTGGGAATTTTGAAGCACAAGTTAGTGGATGAAAACTAAAACCTCATCCCAAACTCATGCCCTCAGAATGTGGTAAGCACACCATGTATCTTCTTTGAAGAAAGATCCATCCCAAGGTCACCTGGCAGGGAACTGGCATCCCTGCACAGTCCACGTGAACTGTGGTAAAGCATCTCAGAGAATGTGATTATGTAAATTCTGGTTATGGTTTTCCCCATACATCACACATCATAAAATGAATCTATGTGAAATTAAGTGTTGATGTTGTTCAATTTGGGCTGGAAGGATGGATGCATTTCCCACATGACTCAGGACACTCTGATTCTCGGATGCATGCACAGGAAGCATTAGCACAGAGGAAGTGTGACCAGGAGACTGACCATATTCCAGCAGGAGAGTGTTCCTGCATTTTCCCCATTTACTAGTTGACTATCACATAACAGCTTGAAATGTTTACCTGAAAATGGTAACAACAGATTTAATTCATTCACCCAAATCCCACACTCATAACAAAAACAATATTTCATAATGTAAACCATTGAGGGACCACAGTTCCTGGCTAAGAGGTCATAGCTTTCTTTATGATAGATGGGTTTTCAGAAGTCAGTGGTTAGAAAAAACCAAGATGCTGCCCAAGCAGTTTGATCAAGAAGTCTGAAATATGCAAAAGAGCTCAAGTCAAGCTCATTATAAATGGCAGTGGTCCCCTGGCACCTCAAGCCCACCCCAACAATTAACAAGCTTGGCTCAGCTGGGGGAAACCAAACTATGATTTATTATTCTCTTCAAATTAATAAAAGTGTTGTTATCCATCGTGAATTCCAGGATCCGTTCATGTGAGAAAGAGCTGATGTTTCAAAATGGCCACGTGAGCAAAGCAGGCTTTACTTCTGAAATCACATTCTTTAACCCCAAATCTCAGTCATGAGGGAGTCACCCAAGTTCTGTAGAGAACAGCCATAATCTGCACAAGGAATATGTCTTTATTCTTTCAACACACGTCCACCTAAACTTCTCAAAATAGAGCATCAGCAGGAAGCCAATGGGCGAGGGCTCTCTCCTACTCTCTCATTTTACAGATGAGAAAACTGAGGCCAGCGGGCAAGAGCAAATAATTCAGGCACCCCCACAAAGACCAAATCTTGGCAGCAAAACTGAGGATCACTGATCACTGGCCACTAATCGGAGATCAGAGGCCCTCTGGCCACAGGTAGTTTAATTTGTTTAAGCTCTAATTAAAATCTTTTAATGGGGCTGGGGTGTGGCTCAGTGGTAGAGTGCTCGCCTAGCACACGTGAAGCCCCGGAGTTCAAACCTCAGCACCACATAAAAATTAAATAAAGATATCGTGTCCACCTACAACTAAAAAATAAATATATTTAAAAATAACTTTTAAAATCATAAAGTTTTGCATATAATCCCAGATTATTGGCTTCTCTTGAAAATCTCGGGCATCTGTTGATTGTGGATCCAAAGTCCTGCCTCCTGAGCCTCCTGCCTGGCCTCAATCTGGGACCCTGGGGAGTAGCTGCCTGTGGCAAAGGGTATGTGGTCTTCAGTGGTCACAGTCCCAGAATCAACCTTCCTTACTTTTGTTGCCAGGGGCTCTGCAGACCTTGGAACTTGCCACTGCTCCTTTCTGTCATACCCAGATAAGGTTAAAAAATATATGTGACATATATATTTACTTCACGTACAGCCATCCCTTGATGTACCTGGGGGCTGGTTCCAAGACCCTCAAAGAATCCAAAATCTGTGGATGCTCAAGTACCCGGTGTCACATTGTGTAGCATTTGTACATAACCTGGGCACATCCTTCTGTCCACTTCAAGTCATCTCTAGATGGCTTATAACATCTAATACAACATAAGTGAAATGTAAAAGTTGTTATTTTGTATTGTTTATGGAATAATGACAAAACAAAAGGAGTAAAATCTGCACACCTTTGGTAGAGTTGCAACCAATGCAGACCTGAGAACATTTTCCACATGTGGTTAGTTGGCTGAATCCATGGACATGGAACTCATGGGTACAAAAGGTCAACTGTAATATTTATGAACATATTGAAGAATAATACATTATGTAATATGCAATGCAACTGATGCACATATGCAAGTATCTATGTTTGGGATGGTAGTGGCTTTTTGTTTAATCTGAAGACACATAGGCATATTTCATTGATGTCCTTGAAGAACATAACTTGCCAGCCATAAGGAGAGGAGTTGTAAGTCACCTTGAGATGAGATATTCTCAGTCACCAGCAGAAGTAAACACGGGCAGCAAACAGGGCTAGCCACTGGGCACTCAGCCCCGGCCCTGGTTTTCATGTATGCTTCCTGAGCAGCTAGAAGGACATAAGTAAATACACACCATTCTTATGAAAAGCCACTATTGACTTCCTTCCTCTGAGCCCAGATCTGACCCCCCCGCCATTCTCCTTGCTCATTCCACAGGCTCCCTCATGTGCTCACCAGCTCCAGCCACACCTGTCTCCTCCTGAGGCTTGCGCTCCTGCCTGCCAGGCTTTCCCTTGCATGTCCCTCTGCCATTGTCCCAGATCCTCCAATAACTGACCCATCCTCTGGTCATCTCCTGGCCATACTATCTAAGGCGACCTCCAAGTCACGAACACATAAGCCTGGTACAGCTCCTACATTTGCCCCTCTCTGAATTTACCTAATTTCTTTGCACGCTTGGCTACCAAATGCCTCACTCTGGACTGTATGTTCCATGAGAATAGCGGCCTTTGCATCCTGTTCACAACACTATCCTCAAGGCCCAGAAAATGCCTGGCACCTAATTACTGACAGCAAAGTAGACATGGCATGCACTCTGTTTAAGATGTATCACAGATCACCTGAGCTGAGGGGAAATCTCCCTATCAGCAAGATCCCAGTTCCACATAAGCACTGGAGAGGGAGTAAGGCTATGCCTCTTTGGTCTCAGAGACTTCAGTTGATATGCAGAGAGAATTAACTCAATGGTGAATTTAGGCTGCACCCACTTATGCTTTAATACGCCCTGCTGAGTGATATTGCTCTGATTTCCAAAACATTTGCTCAGTTTCTGTTCAATTTCAGAATCACAGTTGAGGGTATGAATAAGCATTCAAAAGGTGTTTGAGTAACTTCAAATGAGAACATGCATGTGGGCATGAGCATGCACATGGCATTTCCAACTGCATGTGATGTTGGGGAAGAGAAATTGTATGACACTTTGGAATTTCTGAGAACCCAGTGGCTCATGAGCTCTGTAGACAGTGCAGTGTAAGGTCAACTAAGATTCCTTGAAAATGTGGCCCTGTGGCCTGGGAGCTCTTATTAGAAAAGTCCAGAGACAGGAATACTGGTCCTTGACCATTCTCAGAACCTGTGGTCAGAGCACCACAGCAAGTGGGATTTATAGATGAAAGAACCAAATCAAGCAATAAAGGGCCATGCAGCAGGTTAGAAACACACTCCCAATTGCACGTACTACAGATACAGCAGAGAAAAACCCGGCGGTAGCGGTTACGCTGTCACCTACTGTAGCAAGATTGATCTGTAGTGAAATAAAAGATACCGCAATCCAGAGAAAATAACTTCTGTTTCCTCTGAGAACGTCTGATGCTGTCAACTGCAAGCCCACACCCCTCTTCTGCCTGCCATGGTGCGTGGCAGCACAAGACGGGCAGGCGCTCCTCTGGGCAGACAGAGCACACATCTGCAAAGCAGCATCCTCCCCACCTGCCCAACTCCTTTGGCCAAGCCAAAACAAGCAGGGCCCAGATGCCCAGGGCATGCTCAGGAGAACAGAGCTGCTCCAAGTTGCCGCTATGTGGACGGACTCCAGAAAGCAACCCAGTGGCATCTGTTCATTTGAAGCCATGTCGTTTTCTGCTTGTTTATTTCTAGCACAATTCATAGTCCCTGTGTTTCAGGTTCATGGCACAATTCAGCTTACAGTTTCAATCCCAGAAGATGTTACGGAGATACCAGCTTAGATCCTGTCTGTAATACACAGAATATTCTGTCTTGGTCTCCTTTAACCAGTTGAACATCATAGGGGACGTTATTTTCCTTGGCAGAATGGCCAGCAACAAAGGTGAGGAGGAGTACAGCTGGTGAGCTCCTGGCCATCATTTCTGAGAATGTGTCTCCCTATGAAATGGTCCTTCAAGGCCAGAGTCATGTAAATGATTCACAAAGGCAAGTTTAGTTCTCTCCATCTGAAATCCTAGTAATGTCTTAGAAGGGAAGTGCCACCCACCTTCACACAGACAACGGGTAGTGGTTGGCTTCCGTCTCTGGCAGATGCTATTAAGTCTCAATAGCCAGTGATTTGTAGATGATTATAACTTTTGCTCTGCATATCATTGCAACTGACAGGCAAATCCCATCAATCGAATGGTATGACTGATGAATAAAGGAGGCAAACTTGACATAGGCAGGCTGATAAGTCATTTTTTATACCAATTACAACACCCGAGAATGCTCACCACGGTGTGCTGGGAAGTCAGATCTGATACAAAGCTTTTCTCTTCCCCTTCCCTGGGAGCCTCAGAACACAGGTTCCAGAAAGACGCTCCCAACCCCAGCATTTTGTGGGTTGAAACAGCATTTTATGTTTCAGGGAGAGAACTGTGATTCGGCGCTGGGTGGTGTTTGCATTCCAGTTCATAGAAAAAAAAAAAGAAATTCTCCTCCTCCCAGAGCGGCTCACTGAACCCCCAATTTGTCAAGGAGGAAAACTCTCTGCAGCAACAGGCCCTGACAGCGGCGCTTTCATTACCCGAACAGTCACGGCACCTTTTCAATTTTGCTCGTCTCTTAGTCTCTAGCCAAATGGAACTTATTACTTATAGCTTGTTGGGATTTATGAATTATTTATAAAAGTAGGTCTATGACTCCAGACTCTTAAAAGACAACACAACAGAACCCTCGTTGTTACCCACAACTGTGCTTCCATCAGAGAGCAGATATTCTCTAGAACACGCGCTGCATGTTTGGGGTGAAACAACAGTTGTGAAAATATCAAGCCTGTAAGAGTATTGGGAAGCTATTTATGGAACGCCTCGATGTATTTTTAAACTAGACTCTTTTATTCTAAGCAAGCCTTGGGTTCCAGAAAGATGCAGCAGACGTGTGCTACAAATCCGTTTCCCAGCTTGAATACAAACAGCGGAGCCCGGCTGCTTTTACCCAGTAGTTCAAGCTGGGATGAAAGGTAGTTCCTCCATAATGCGTGTCTACAAGGTTCCAGGAGGCCATGACCCATGAGTCTCCTTCTGCGTCCAGAAGTACAGTGGCTGTGCATCCTAAGCGGGGACCAAACTATGACCAAGAAACATGGTGTGGAGTTAGGCTTTGGTTCCCAGCTCCCCTTAAGAACACCTGACCTTGACCCGTAAAACAGATGACACCACACACCCACATCTGACTCTGATTCAGTCAGAGGTTGTCAGGCATGCTGCACCAAAGGGCACCAAGTAGCCAGTCAGCCATGTTCTTGCCACACCTCCATAAGAGACATGTATGCTCAACAAAAACATCTCCGCCCACACTGGTAAGGGAAACCCTGACCAAGCAGCAGCTGGCTCTGATACAGGAGCCCTGGGAGACAGGATTCTTGCACCTGAGCGCCCCCCAGGAACATGGGAACTTCACCATTTTCACCAGTCCTTCAGCATTCCTGCCCCCTGCTGGAGAGGCATGGACCCCTCCCCTTTCATCCCAACTGTCCAGTTCTCCCCCTCCCACCAAGCATGGTTCAGAAGAATCAGTAGAGGTCCAGAGAGGCCAATGGCACATCAGGCCACTGATCTCATAGCATTCCCTAAAGTCCATGTGACATGTTCACGGAGAAGGTGAAGCCCCATAACCCAAAAAAGCACAACCAATGGAAGAACAGCCAAGTGGCAGTGAAACTTACCTTGCTGAAAAACATCTGTCAGCAGGAAGCAAACAGGGAAAGAGGGGTAGGGAGAGAGAGAAGGAAAAATATTAGTGATGTTTAAAAAGGCAATATGCTAATCAGCAAACGTGGACTCCTGCTAAGCACTCTTCTGTAGTCTTTCCTTTGGCTTAGGAGGCAGTGGTTAAGCGTCCAGGCTGGGGAAGGAGACTGCCTGAGTCTAACTCCTGGATCAACACTTATGTTACTTAATGTTCCCTAAACCACAAGGTAGGTAGGAGTGTGGGAGAGAGCAGACATGTTATTTCACATTTCTTGAGGTTTTGGAAACATATCCAGCACACAGAAAAACTGGTGATTATCATTAACATTAATATAATTATTTTCACAAAATACAAACTTCTAATGTAAGTTCCATTATCATTCTCATTTGATAGATAGGGAAACTGAGGCTTCAGAGCGTAAGGCCACAGACAACCAAGCGGAGCTCAGACTGAATCCAAGTCTGCCTGACTCCAAAACCAACTTCTCACCCTCTACAGTGCTACCTACATCATTTACAAATGACAACAAAGACAATAAATGGCACATAAAAGAAAAAAAAAAAAAAAAAACGAGAATGGGCCTATGAATATGGTTCTGTATTTAAAACACATAAACAACCACCCTAAGATACCATCTCACTCCAGTAAGATTGGCAGCCATTAGGAAGTCAAACAGCAACAAGTGCTGGTGAGGATGTGGGGAAAAGGGTACTCTTGTACATTGCTGGTGGGACTGCAAATTGGTGCGGCCAATTTGGAAAGCAGTATGGAGATTTCTTGGAAAGCTCGGAATGGAACCACCATTTGATCCAGCTATTCCCCTTCTCGGTCTATTCCCTAAAGACCTAAAAAAGAGCACACTATAGGGACACTGCTACATCCATGTTCATAGCAGCACAATTCACAATAGCAAGACTGTGGAACCAACCTAGATGCCCTTCAATAGATGAATGGATAAAAAAAATGTGGCATTTATACACAATGGAGTATTACTCTGCATTAAGAAATGACAAAATCATAGAATTTGGAGGGAAATGGATGGCATTAGAGCAGATTATGCTAAGTGAAGCTAGCCAATCCCTTAAAAACAAATGCCAAATGTCTTCTTTGATATAAGGAGAGTAACTAAGAACAGAGTAGGGAAGAAGAGCATGAGAAGAAGATTAACATTAAACAGGGATGAGAGGTGGGAGGGAAAGGGAGAGAGAAGGGAAATTGCATGTAAATGGAAGGAGACCCTCAGGGGTATACAAAATTACATACAAGAGGAAGTGAGGGGAAAGGAGGGAAAATATAAGGGGGAGAAATGAATTACAGTAGAGGGGGTAGAGAGAGAAGAGGGGAGGGGAGGGGGGAGGAGGGATAGTAGAGGATAGGAAAGGCAGCAGAATACAACAGACTCCAGAATGGCAATATGTAAATCAATGGTTGTGCAACTGAAGTGATTCTGCAATCTGTATATGGGGTAAAAATGGGAGCTCATATCCCACTTGAATCAAAGTGTGAAATATGATATATCAAGAACTATGTAATGTTTTGAACAACCTACAATAAAAATTAATTAAAAAAAAAAATAAAACACATAAACAAAGAGGGTACGAATTCCCTCCACAACCTGTTACTAACAGCACTATGTCTACATTGTAAATACCAGGCCAAAGTATGTCAGAAAGGTGAAAAAATATTAATGTATCCTTTTCAACAAGTATGTGAGAGGTTAGTCCAAGCCAAGTACTTTGTCTGGCAGTTATAAACCACATCTAGCAAAAAATACCCACAAAAATACTGTCACCAACATCTCCCTAAGGGTAACTGCTAGTAAGACTTCTAATACGATAAACACACTTGCCAATCTTTGAATTTTCTATAAATGGGCTGATAAAGCATGAACTTTCTCTGTATCTGGCCTCTTTGCTCAACATGATTATGAGAGTCATTCATTTCTACTCTATCACATAGTAGGTCATTCATTCTGTCATACAGAATTCTACTATGTGATTAAACTATAATTTATTTCTCCATTCTAATGTTGGTGGTTATTTGGATTATTTTAGTGTTTGGCAGTTAGGAATCATGACGAACGTTTTCTACACATTTTTTTGGTGAATATCTGAACATATACCAAGTACTTTTTGACATCTCCAATGTGAACTTGAGCTTGCCCTGGTTCTGTGGCCTCCCAATCAATCCAAAGGTACTCTTATCTGCTCATACTTTATCAATTTCTAGCTTCAAGAAGAAGACAGCTCTGGCAGGAACAATCACAGTAGCATGGACAGAAGACAGTTCCTGCTTTGCAGGTTGGGGTTCTACAAAGGTAAGAAAATTCCAGAAGATAGTTTGGCAATATAAATAGAAATGTTAAATATGCATTACCTTGATCCAACAATGCCACTTCTAGGATTTTAATCCAATTAAATAATTAAAGGTATAAAAGACGTCTGTGAGGATATTTATCATGGTATTGTACATAGCAAAATGTTGGATATTATCAGTGTAGTTGTCAATGGAAAATCAAACCAAAAGTAATTGTAGCCCATACAATGAATTATCATGCAACCTTTTAAATGGTAATGTAATAATTTTTAATGTTTTTGAATGAAAATAGCAGACAGCAAAATGAAACATACGACCCTGAGTCCATTTACGTATCTACGTACATGTGTAGGGCTATGTGAAGAGAGATTTGTGATGATGTGATGATGGTCAAAGAAATGTTGTTTATCTTCAAGAGATAGAATTTGAGGCCTTTTTGAATCTTATGTAAGATTTCTGTGTTATTTTAATTTTTTTAACAACAAATGTCAACAAACATGCCTTTTTTCTTTTTTCTTTTGGAACTTTACCACTGAGCTAAATCCCCAGTTCTCTTAATTTTTTCATTTGAGACAAGGTCTTGGCTAAGTTCCTGAGGCTGGTCCCAAACTTGCAATCCTCCTGTCTCAGCCCCCTGAGTCACTGAGATTACAGGTATGTGCCACAGAGCCTGTACGTTTATAATCTGAACTTAAAACTAAAGTTGTTTTTATTTTAAAACCTAAGTAAGAACTGTATCATCATCATTTAATTTTGCCATCAGTCATCACCTGAAACATCAACTCCCACAAGGTCACAAAGAGCCAAGCGCCCATGAGTGTGCCCATGAAGCACGCACCTGGTAAGTCAGCAGACTGCGAGAAGGGAAGACCTGTGGCTGCAGAGTTCATTCCACTTGAGCACATGACCCCCATGAGGGTGTCATCAATACACAGGATCTCAAGGTGTGGCTGTGGCACGTGGAAGAGACTGCAAGCTCATAATTCCCAGGGAGTTCACCAGAACAACATGCTTTCTCTCACACTCAAGAAAGCCAGTTGGGACGTAAATGGGCCACATCAGTGCTGCTACAGGATAACCTTGACTCTGCTCTAAATTGTATAGCCAGCTCTTATATCAGCGGGTTCTGCATCCTCAGACTCACTCAACTGTGGATTAACCCAACTGTGGATCAAAAATATTCCCCCAAAAAAACTGCATCTGTACTGAACATGTACAGACTTTTTTCTTGTCGCAATTCCCTAAGCAATACAGTATAACAACTATTTACACAGCACTTACATTGCATTAGGTATTATAAGCAATCTAGAGATGATTTAAAGTACACAGGAAGATGTGCATAGGTTATATGTAAATGCTAGGCCATTTGATCGAAGAGACTTAGATATGCACAGGGGATCCTGGAACCAATTCCTCAGAAAGCAAGAGCTAATCATACATGCTACACAGCATTCTCTAGCCTCAGTCATTCATCATTAGTACAAATTCTGACCCAGCAGTGGGATGCCATTGCCCAGAGGCTGAGAACAGGAATGTTCAGCTCCCTAAATATACCAGTTTCACCTGTGATTGCTTCCTGGCCCCCACAGTCTGAACCACCCACCCTCTGACCAGCCTGCACACCTGGACGAGCCCTCCCACTCAGCCTTTAAATGTCACAGCTATGGTGCAGTCTATCCCCACAGAGAGGGAATTCACTGTTTCCGCCTCTGTGCTCCTAGAGTAATTTGTGCATGTTGCAATTATAGCTCATATTATAATTAGTTATTTATGTAGACCATGAGTTCCTGAGGACAAGAGCAACCTGCTTTAATCACCTTCCTGGGTTCCAACTGCCTGATATCTACACTGCCACCCAAAGGGAGGGAAAGAGGCCTGATCTGTCTCAGCCCTCATCTGACCCAATCCCCTCATTTTTCAGATGAGGAAACAGAGTCCCAGATAAATGAGAAATTTTTCTCAAGGTCACACATGGAGTTAAAGGCTGAGCCAAGACTACATGAGATTCACTTAACCTTAATGAAGCACAAAAGCTCATCACTATTATTAGCAAAGTACAAATTAGAGATTTATCATTCCCCTCTAATGAATACAGACAAAAATTTCCAACCTTGAAAACATCAGTGAAAATAAGATTAGTGTCTTTCAAATACAGATCCCGTCTCGACATCTGTCCAGAATCCTCAAACCTCCTCTCCATGGCTTTTGACAAGGAGCACTTCCCTCAAAATTCAGTATTGATTTGAATCACTGTAAAGTATCAGTGGGTAGGGAGGAGGGAAATTCAGGCAGGGATTTAGTGACCTTATTCCTTCCAATTCTATTGTATATTTCGCACTTTAGCAGACAAATTTGCATATAGTTCTATTCATACCGTCTATTCCAAAAACTCGCTTTTAATTTTGTATAAGCTACTTAGAATTTTTTTAAAAAACCTCTTTTTCAGCCTTATTTACATGTTGCACCTCTTACTCAAATGGAAATTTTAATAAACTCTAGTATAAATGTTGCAACAATTTTGCACATGAGTTGTCTTATAATTTACACTCTAAATTTATGTCTTTTGTGGTCTGTGGTGTAAATTCCATTCTAGGCATCATTGTGGCTTTCTGCCATGTATAATAATGACTTGGGTGCTTCCTTTAAATTTTTACTTTTCCAGATTGAAACAGCTCTCTAGCATCAGGCTCCAATGACACACAGACAGGAGAATGGGAAATAAGAGAGAAAAAGGTAGTTTCTGTGCTGTTTGGCTATATTTTACCCCACTCAGAAACTGTGGACATCAGAGGATATTTGCCATAGAAATAAATACTCATGCCATCCTCTATGCTGGCGTTCATGTCCACCTCCAAGTCTCTCAACCCATCAGAAGTAGTCACTTACAAAATCAAATGAGCTTGAATTTGAGTGGGTATTCCACTTTCAGTCTAACCAAACACAAGGAATTATTTAGGGGTTGATCAATGGACTTCCTCTGAAATAGAGTTCCAGGCATTTCCTTGTGGGGGACCACAGGCATATTCCAACACCCACCCCATGAAGGTGTTGGGAAGGTTTGATTTATACCAACATTTTCCCATCTGCTGAGACGCTCTGAGAATAAGTGCCATCTTTTCTGCCCTCCCAGGAATTGGGAATCACACAAGTCCAGAGCTGAGAGTCGCCAGTGACCACTGTAGCCACAATCAGGTTGAGCCCAGAGGACGCCAGGGACACTAGTGCAGAGGAAATGATCTCCTTCAGACAAAGCTCTGCTCATAGCCACTTCCCAAGGGAGGAAACCTCAGCCCCCATCATTCACGTGCACAAAGAAAGCCTGTTCCCCAGCCCCCCGCCCCCACCCCCTGGAGCCCTTCTGGCCCTAGAGATAGATGAAAGGCCATGTGTAAGTCAGCGATTCAGATGTGGGAAGAAGAAAACGGGAAAGAAGGAGCTCAGATTTGCCTTTCTTAGTCCCCGTGTCCAATTTCTTCAGTTAGGAATGAACAGAAAGGACACTTGCCCCTCCCCCCACTGCTACTGAGAGGTTCACACCCTTAGAGATCTTTAATGCCCTGAGTCCTCCAGAGACAGGGGCCATAAAAAGACTAGATTATTTATTATTATTAATAAGTTATGGCAATTAGGCTCTGTGATTCCGAAACGTTGCTGATTAAAAACTTTCTTGAGTGCTACTCGTCCACATGGCTAGTGTTTACCTCAATTAAAAATGATTTAACTACACCCTGGGTGAACCCCTTTCTTGCACGGGGGTTAATAATTAGCAGAGCACTGAGCCACATGGGTTAAGCGGGCTGGCTCTCCTTATTTATCTATTGCTTTGTTTTATGAGGAGAAGTAGATGGCAGTCTTATTGCCCATTCAGTCTGCTAAGAATAATTTACTATTTCAATCCACAGTCCACAGCTATGGTTAGAGAAACCCTCACTGTTATTACAGTATCACACTTAGTCTACACCCCACAGTATTCAAGAAATGCCAAACAGAGAAAATATGCATGACTTCCATAAGACTGGGGGAGGTAAAGTTACCAGTTCTCAAACAATGTAATCATACTACTCTCTCAATTTTGCTTTCTTTTCTGGGTTAAATTATATATGAGGGGAGTTTAGTTTCTTGAAAATGCATGCACTTAACTCCCATTTAAGAAGTCTCACCTAGGGAGACAGCTGTCTTACAAGTCCTCCTGTGGTTTGAGCCACAGAAGGAAAATTCTTTTTCATGTACAAGTGCTTTTACAGTAAAGCACTGTAAATTTTGCTGGGACCCAACTAATCAAGGAGGGAGGGATCTAGGGGACAGCTGAAATTAATGCTGCTTTCTTGAAAAGAGTCAGGTTCTCCATTAACCAAAGTCAATTTCAAGATCAACTGAGCTGCCCCTCTTGCAAATTTCAAAACCCACCAAGCGCTGCATGTGGATACAAAGAGTAACCAGAGTTCGGTCTGTATACTTCTCCTTTCAATCTCTGTAAATAAAGCGAATTCTTTTTTTCTTTTTCTTTGTTGAAGAGTGGGGCTCACCAAGGCCCTACCTCTTATTAAGTACCAGCACCAGAGGAGCTGTTTAGAATTGACAAAGCCCAGGTCCAAACATGCAGGTGGGCTTCCCAAATAGGTCAGGGTTGATCCCTCTTCTCCCAAAAATATAATCCAGTGCCATGTCACCACATGGTTATGGCTACTGCATCCAATAACATGGGATTGGGTCCCAGCCCCTTACCAAGCAGAAACCCAGGATGATCACTCAACCTCTTGTAACCTGTGTTCTCATTGGTAAAATGGGGAGGAAGGGATGAGCTTCTTTCCTGTCACAGGGATATCATGAGGACTCAGCTGGACAACGCCATCAGCACAGAGTCCACAGACTTTGGAGTCAAAAACTAATCAGTTTAATCCTGGCGAAGCCACCTTCCTAGCCACTGTGTGTAGCTGTTAAACTCCTCGAGTCTTAGTTTCCTCACTTGTAAAATGAGGATAATGAAACTTATCTTGCATTATTCCTCTGAGGACAACCAGGGAGGTTTATGGTAGACATTTTATAAGTGAAAGTCAATGTTACTATAATAAGCAACAGAACTGGGTAGCAAAAAGCTTCGGGCCTAGGTTGGGCACAGTGGCACACATCTATAATCCCAGTGACTCAAGAAGCTGAAGCAAAGGGTCACAAGTTCAAGGTCAGCGTCAGCAATCTGGCAAAACATTGTCTCCAAATAATGGAATGTATGTAGCACAGTGGTAAAGCACCCCTGGATTCATGCCTAGTACAAAACAACAATGACTTAGGGCCTAAAGTCAGAGCTGGTTGTGTATCTTGGGCAAATCACTGAACTTTCCCAGGCCTCAGTTTTCTCATGGGCCTCATGCCCGTACCAATAGCTAATGGTTGTGCTACCTCATACACTGCCATAGAGACCAGATGAGGGAGTGTGTGTAAGAGTGAACATGAGTGGTAAATGGAAGGTCTTATATGCCCTGTAGTACTATTGTTGGAACTATTGCATAATTTATTAATCATCTACTGTTCAAAAAAACCTCTGTGACTTGTAAGGACTATTAAAGTATCATAAAAGGAAAATTAATTAAAATAAAATAATCATTTAAATTTCTTCTTATCCTGTAGCTACATGCCATTTAGAAACCCCAAAGAAATTCTTAAATATTACCTTACAAATGAATTATTCTTAAGCTATGTAATCAGAGATCCAGTGACTTCCTACCTTCAAACACCGACAATGGAAGAAGAGGTCATGATTAGAACCCAGATGTTTCAGAAAACTAGGGCCTGGCTTTGTTTTTCCTATCACTCACCCTCTGGCAATGCCTGCCTCCTCTGGCCCTGTCATTATTTCTCAAGGTCACTATTTAAGGAGCTCCCCCTCTGGCCACACTCCCTGTGGACTAAGGGTCAAAAGAGGTAAGGATTGGGGGGGGGGGGGGCACCTCTTCAACAAGAACCACTCTGCTCCCTAGAGCGGGGAGCTAGCAGGAAAAGGGTTCCTTTGCTGTAGTAAATCAATCAAAGTGTGAGCACACCAAACCACTTAAGCAGAGCCCCTTCCTGTCTGGGTGCAGGTCTGCCGCTGCTGGAGTATGGCCAGGGTCACGCACTCCTCCAGAGCCACCCCACCTCCCATCCTGGCCTCAGTGGCACCACACAGGGCTGTGATTAGTTTTCAGCGTCTCCAAACCCAGACAGCTCAGGCAGCCGTGTAGCCGCACAACCAATGCCCATGACCCTCCGGCTTCCTCCAGGCACGCACAGGCAGCACAGAGCCAGTTGAGCCCGGTGAGTTTTGGTAAAAGCTTGAATGATGACCCTGAAGGCCTCTCTCCATGCCCCAAACCTGACCCACTCTTTGATGCTGGGGGGGCCTTTGATCTCACTCTCCTCTTCCTCTGTCTTGTTCTGGATGCAGGCTGAGGAAAGTTCTATTGTGTCCCTTGCCCCCAGCCTCCACTCACCTTTTTTCATGTTAGAAATGAAGACCCATACTTTGCCTGTCACTGTTGTACCTCTGAAGACACTGGGTGCTCAGTAAATGTCTTTTATTTGTGGATAAGACCAAAAAAAAAAAAAAAATCCTGAGGTATGTTCCTGCTACATTTTTTAGTGAATGTGCCACTAACATCAATCTTGGGCCTTGTGCTTGGAACCCATCAGGCCTCCACTGACTTGGGTAGTGCAAGGGACAGAGAGCTAGTAAAAGTCCCTAACATTTTTATGACATTCTATCCCTAGTATATCTCATTCCTAGCACTGAGGGATAAAGCTCTTAACTACTGAAAGAACATAAAAAAATAGATTTAGGAATAATACTTTTTATGATTGCATTCTGTATACTGTGAAAGTTATGTTCAAGTCTGCTAGTACTTTATGGAGCTGATAAAGTAGAACAGTATGGCTTTCCAGCTAACAGTGTATTTTATATCCGTTTAAAATGTTTTCTCTTAAATTGAATTACTTTTTGAGTAATTATAATAAGACTAATCTTGGCTTAATGAATTCATGTACAAATACTTTAGACTGCATTATTAAAATCTCTATGATATGAAACTATATTAAACTCAATCTCTCCAGCAACCAATGTTTCTCTTTGAAAGGAACACCATATACATGACTTTCTCTGAATTCATTTGAATCAGCTGAGAAATCATAAGAAGCCTCATTAATAACCCAAATATAAAAAGAAGCTGGCAAATAACATTGCTCTAATTTTCCTAAACTTACAAAATGAGTATTAACTAGGAGTCGAAAGATATTCTAAGGCATACATATATGCAAAGGGCTGAAGAGGTGACTCACCTTCCAGAAGAAATTCCATTATAATACTGAAAAACACTATTGGACTAAAAGTGAGTCCATAGATCTCAAGGCCTATATTCTAAAAAGCCCCCAAACACTGTAGTCTACATATCTGCATTCTAGTTCATACTGTAGGCAAAGAAAGCCACTCACATTGTCTGAAAATCAGTTTCTCCATCCGCAAAATAATTTGTACTAGATGATCTCCAAGGTCCCTTCCAGTTCTAAAATACGGTGGTTTTAAGTTTAAAATTACACACATTATATCAAATGGGCTCTTATGGCATATAGCTTACTTATCATCTTATCTATGCTAAATTACATTCACAGAAAAAAACTCGTTTCCTGCAATTCACATACATCCACAAACACATCCATAACGCACGCAGCCTGTGATTTCAAATTTATCCCAAGATATTATCTCGGTGGTAAAGTATTTTTCCCATTACAGATAAATTATAAGCCACCCAAAACCCTTAAGGTTATGGTGCCTTCTTGAATCAATCTCTAATACCTCCCCCACCTATCTGCCCAACATATCCTTCCTAAAGCATGTTCTTCATCCCCCTATTCAAGCCAACTGATGAATTTTATCACGGATGTATTCCTCAGCCAGGTCTGTGAGATCCAGTTTTATTCAGCTTGGTTACCCAGTCTCTTAAATTCAAACTGGGTATTTACAAATGTCCAGCGGAATAAATTTCCCTCTTTGCCAGGTGATCATTACCAGGATGGACAACTTTAAAGTAAATATAAGACAATGGCCATCATCATTATTCTGATGGGTTGGCACAAATTACTATCAAGAGAGCTCCCAGGAGCCAGAGACAATTAAAGCCAGAGAAGTCCAGAGAAGCTGCCCCCAACCAGGAGCACTGCTGATCATCATGAAACAGGCCCAAGTCTCACAGGTGGAAGTTGATGATATGATATACTCCTCGTTCAGGAGGTGCAGATTCTGGTGTGGCTTTACTCTAAATGACTTGAATGAATTTGAACAAATCATTTAAGCCTTCTGGGTTTCAAAGGCAACTCCACAAGAAAATGATTGCAATCTTTTCCAGTTCCCAAGTTCTATAATGAACTTTACCAGGATCTTTTCATTAGAACCTTCTGCTGCAAGCTTCCAAATGACCCGCCACACATCTCCTTGGTGCAGTAATATAAACTTGATATTATCTTTCTCTCTCTCTCCAACTAAGCCAACAATACCACGATGCTCGAGATGGTATGTCCACTGTAGTTCCAAAGCCCGGGGTAAAATATTAGGGCACAGCAGGTACATATTGGTATTAACATGAACTCCTATGCTTTCAGAGCTTTCCACATATCTGGTGTGATTTTGAGCACTTTGCACAGACTATCTTAATACTCTCAATCACCCTAAAAAGATAGCTATTATTATCATCCTCATTTCAAAGATGTGGAAACATAAGCCCAGAGAGGTTAACAAAGATTGTCAAAGGTCCCTGGGAAGCAAGTGAGCTGAGATTCAACCCACGCTGTCTGGCTTCAGAGACCAAACTCATCCTCTGCCACACAGTAATGCTGGAGTAGATACACTGAAGAAAGAAGGAGCAAGCACACATACTTCACCATTCTAAAATATCTCGAGAGAGAAAAGCCACGTCCATAATACTTTTGGTGTCATAATCCTCATGTTTCCAGACCCTCTCAACACACTTTTCCTGTAGTTTTATTCTCTGTGAAGTTTGGATCCAATTGCAGATGTACATCTACTTTAAAAAGAAAAAATTACAAATTTCCTTTTGGAAAAAAATTGTGACTATTTTAGCAGGTTGACGGCAGTGGCTCAGGCTAGATAATGACATAGGGAGAGGTCACTGGGCCAGAAGAAAAGATGACAATTCCAAGAAAAAGTAAGGAAAAAGAGAACAATACACAAGGAAGATGACAGAGCTGCAGAGATCTGAGAGCTGCCTGCGCAGTGCCTTCCTGCAAGGTTCACGAAGAGGCGGGTGTCGGGGGCAGGGAAGGGAAGCGCCCGCTAAGAGGCAGCGCAGTGCAGGTCACACACAGGTGGCTGCGAAATCAGAGCTCACTTTGGATCCTGGCTCTACCACTGGGAAGATTAGATATCCTTTCTGAGCCTCAGCATCTTCATCTCTACACTGGGACAACAGAGTTGTGAGGATAATGTGGTGATTACTAGCTCCTAGACTAACAGGGTGTCTGGCACAGAAATGCGAGGAACCAGACAGACATTTAAAAGAAAACAAATTTCAGAATGTCATTAAGATCAACAAAATTCTTTGGTGCTACCCTGGAAACTGCTTATGTGATGAATAAGGTGCACACACATGGATCAAATCAAAGGTGTCCAGCAAAAAAATCCCAAAATCTACTCCCATGCCCCCCAGCTCTCAGCATGGAATGATGCAGCTCCAGGGAAAGAGATGAGGAAACATCTCCAGCAATGGAGCATTCATTTTCTCCAAGTCAAATGTGTTTCTTTGGAAGCAGGATCTATGTTTGCCCCATGAACAGCTTTAACACTCAGAAGCACTACCCTACACTCTGAATCACAGGGGCACTAGTGTTTTTCAGAGGTAGTTGGAAGCAAGTGATCAAAATGTGAACCACAGGTACTGCATGAATCTTTTAGAGCACAGGTCTTTCTTCTGGAAGGAGGTACATTTTCTACGTCATCCGCTCACAGGCCCAGGTACCTAACACGGCTCCCCACTCTCCATCATCTCACGTCACAACTGTGCGTGACACGACTGCACACTGGCGGGGCTCATCTGCAAAGAAGTAGGCATTCTGAAGAGGAAAGCAACCAAAGAGCAGAAGACATCTCACCAACCACCCTGCAGCCGTGAATGGACCACCCAAGCTGAAATGTGTCATCTCTGTGAAGAAGAGTCAGCAAACCATAAACGTGGTTACTTCAGAATTTATTCTACGAAGGGTCCTTTCAAAAAAAGAAGGGGAAGTTCATTTGGCCATGTGATTCTTCTAAATCCGCATGGTGTTTTTTCACTGGCTTAACATAAATCCATGAAACGTAAATGTAATTTTCATGAAGGATTTGTGTAGCTAGCTTGCTGGAAATTCCCTGAAACAAAGAAATTCTTGCCTATTACAGAGCTTGAAAATTTCAGTCATGTTTTATATATATTCTTTTTTTTCAAGCACCATGAGTGAGGCTGAGGTCCTCCCTCCAGAGCACACAGCAATAAGGCACCATCTTGAAAAACAGAGCAGCCTTCACCAGAAGATCAAGCCTAGTGACACCTTGTTCTTGAACTTCTCAGCCTCCATACTGTAAGAAATAAATTTCTCTTCTTTATAAATTACCCAGTCTCGGGTATCTTGTTATAATAGCACAAATGGACTGAGACAGATGGCTATAATAAAAAAAAGACAGATAATAATAAGTGTTGGCAATTATGTGGAGAAAGAAATTACCATCTTCATGTACTGCTGATGGGAATGTAAAATGTTGGAATCACTTCCCAAAACAGTCTGGCAAGTTCTCAAATGGTTAAACATAAAATTCACCATATGATATAACAATTCTGCTCAAAGGTATGTGCCCAAAAGAAATGAAAATATGCCCACATGTAAGCTTGTACACAAATGTTGATAGCAGCATTATTCAGAATAGCCAAAAAGTAGAAATAATCTCAATGGCCATAAGCCGATGAATGGGTAAATATAGTATTGCTATCGATGTAATGGAATAGTATTTGGCAATAAAAAGAAATGAAGTACAAATTCATGCTCCAATATAGATGAACTTTGAAAACATTATGCTAAGTGAAAAAAGCCAGTCATGAAGAACCACGTATTAGATGATTCCATTCACATTAAATGTTCACAATAGGCAGATCTAGAGACAGAACACAGATCAATGAGTATTTAGGGTTGGAGAAAATAAGGGTATCAGGGAGAGGGTGGCAACTAAGGAGCTGGGTTTCTTTTGGGGATAATGAAAACATACTAGTACTGCATGACGGATGCACACCTTCGTGAATGTACTAAAAACCACTGAACTATACACTTTAAATGGGTGAATTGTAATGTATGTAAATTATATCTCCATAAAGCTGTTGGAAACAATGAATACATTTCTTATTCAGTGATAAACTCTGTGTCTCTGAGCCATAGCCAGGCCAGCCTCTCCCAACTGCATCCCGATGCCCCATCCTCTGAACAATACATTCAAAGAACCAATGCAGGAGCCAGACACCATGCTGGGCCCAGAAAAAGTTCCACCCAGAAGAAAGACCACATCCCCTCTCCTCAAGGGTCACAGTCCGAATTACAATGTACTCTCAGGGAAAACGGACACCGGACCTCAAAGATCTGTTCAGCAAAAAAGGTAAAGCAGCTCACTAATAATTCCTTATATTGAATTACATTCTGAAATACTCTGAATGAACTGGGTAAAATTAAATGTTATAAATAAAATTAATTTCACCTGTGCTTTTTAAACAGTTTATATGTAGTATTATTTAAAGTTTAAAATTATATATGGGGTTCACATCATATTCCAACTGGGTAGTACTGACCTACTGCTAAATCCTTAAAAGAAAATCTTTTAAAGATCTAGTGCTGATCTTTGAAAATCAATAAATCACTGAAACTTTTCCTGATCCTCAGTGTTTTGGAGGATTATATTATTCAGACTTCTAAATGGTAATTAACTTTGAAGTCCACTCAGCAGTTATAAAATGCCTGCTGCTCTGGAATTATGGAATCACAAATAGTTCCTTGTTTGCTGCCCTCTGCCAGCTGGTTCCCTGGACCAGGGTGGAAGATGCTCGGCATGGCCTTTCAAACATTGGCATGCCCGAGGCTCTACAAAGCACAAATGTTTCCCAAATAAGGCAGGCACAGAGAACTTCGCCTGAACTCAACCTTCATGATCAAAAGGGTTGTTTTGGTTTTTTTTCTTTTAATGATTAAAGATCAGACCGAGATGACAGATCACTATTCACAGAAAGGAAACTTCTCAAAGGGCTTCATCCAGAAGAGGCTCTGTATCTCATCTACGAGGACCCATCACCCCACACTGGTGAACTCTGTACTATTTAGGGGGCTTCTTGCTTCTCCTTCTTTAAGGTCCTTTGATCCACATTATCCAGGGCAATGAGATCAGGGACTTTTGTAATTCATAAGCAAGCTCTAAACTCCTGGCTCTGCTTAAACTTTACAAAAAATCTAGAAAGGCATGGTAGGTTCTGATGATCAAGATGATCATGAAACAGAAGAGCCATGACCCCCATCAACCCATCTGGTTGCTTCTTTATTCAGCCAGGGCCCAAGGTGCTGTGTCAAGGGACCCTTTCATTCTTGCATTTGGAGTTAAGAAAGAAGATGTGCAGATGAAGCAACATAGCCTGAGTTACAGAACTGGTAAGAGGCTCAGCTTGATTCAAACTTGGATCTGCCTGATCCCAAAGCTAATGCTCATAATAAGCACAGCACCAGACTGTCACCCTTTCATCCCTCCAGCACCACTCTCTGCTGTGTGCTAGGGGGGATAGAAGGTTAGAGTGATTCTTTAAAAAGATACATGAACTATAATCCTGCCCCTTCATATGGGATGAGTTAAATCATGCATGTACTTTTGTTCAGAATCTCTAGTGCCTTGAAATGGAAGAGTTTCATTCACTTAATTGTCTCCATTCTGTGCATTACGAGAGCAGAGACAAAATATCCCAGGATCTTGGATCTCTTCTGGGCCTGCAACAGGTCCAGGTGGGAAATGCAATGCTTGATTCCATATCCTGTTCCATTAGACTCATTTTCTCTATGTGCTGGGAAATGAGAGTACAGGGTACAGCGTGCTTGTTACTCAACTGGGCATAAGCAGAGATGAACACTCCCCAGTCTCTGCCCTCCAGCATGTTCCTAAGTTAGGACCCATCAACTTATTTTAAAGGGCCTGTGTGGCAGGCAAAGTGTGCTGTAAAGAACAAAGCTCATTTCTGGAGTCAGTTTGTGGCTTCAGACATCTTCAAATTATAGCAGTTGTTACAAAATGTACCTGACTTAAGAGATTCAAAAGAACTGGCTGTAACGTGGCTATATCTAGATGGACTTCTTCAGGCTCAAGTGACCAAAGCCCTCATTTTTCACTCTCCTCCCACCACTGCAATATCTTCCAGGCCTGGAAGTCAGTACTTGGTTGGCTGCTGGGTGGTGTGATTTGGAAAGTAAAGGAAAATCAGGATGGCAATGTCTTTCAGGCCACAGAAAGTCTGGAGGCTTCTGACCAAAGAGGTGCCTCATCATCTCTTAGCTGGGGACACCTAGAGAACCACCCAGGATGGCTCCAAAGGATGGCCAGGGGTTCCAACTCCTACTTTGTCTCTGGTGAGCAGAATAACGGCCCTCCCCAAATGCCCACGTTCTAATTCCTGGAACTCTGAATACAACAAGTACAAATTGAGTATCAGGTGGCAAATGAGACTTTGCCAGCAAGAGTAAATGAAGACTCGAGAGACTAGGGGATTGTCCTGGATCAGCCAGGTGGATCCAACCTAATCCCGTGAATCCCTTTGAAAGTGAAGAACCTTTCCCTGGAGAGTTGTCATGGGGGAAGAAGGGTCGAGAGACGCTGTTTCTGATTTTGAAGATAGGGAAAGGAGGCCAGGAGCCAAAATGTGCAGGTGGCTCCTAGAAGCTGGAAAAGCCAGGAAATGGATTCTCCCTCAGGGGCTTCAGAAGGAGCCAGCCTTGCCGATCCCTTGATGTTAGCCCCATGAGCACACTGGACTTCTAACTGCAGGCCTGGGAGCTAACAATTTCATATTAGTTAAGTCACTGTAATTTGCTACAGCAGCAGTAGAAAATTAGTACACTAGTCATACATAAGCAGTGAGATGGTCAGGCAATGAGGCCAAGTGACCAGGGCACTGTCATTTCAGTAAAAAGCATGAAACATGAACCAATAATAAATACCTGAAGTGACTCATGAATATTTGGAGGTAGCTTTCCTCCTAGATTAGAATACAGACCTATACTTCTGTGGACAATCAGTTCTTCCCCTTATAAATCTGTTTTAGGCAAATATCTCACAGTGTTCAGACTCAATGGGCCAGGTAGTGGGAGGAATGAGTGGGGGTTTTTCTTCTTCTTCCTTAGATGAGATAATAGTTTGTCTTATCTGAAGCCAACAACTACTTTGGAGAGGAGGCTGTTCCACAGGGCTTGGCATCCCCACCTGGCCCCAGTCTTAGGAGATTTCCCTTTCGCTCGGTTTCCTGGATTGTTTCCTGAGCAAGGCCCTAATATGTCTTTGAGTCTAGATTCCCAAGGAATTTCCTTTGGCCTTTATGTACTAAATGAACTAAGACAGAAATGAACTATCCATCTTCCAACTCTCTGGAGGTCTCAGCCAATGCTTACTCTCCTCAATCCAAAGGACATCATCAAATAGCAACTAAGGTAATTGAGAACTTACAAATCTAAATAAATCCCTCTTCCTAAAAAGAGTGATCCCTGATACCTTAAGCTGATTCTTAGCTACCACCATTTCCTGAATGCCTACCCTATTCCAAGCACTTCACATGAATTTATTTTATTTAATTCTCAAGGCATCCCTGAAAAACTGAAATCCATTATCTCATTTTAGAGTTGAGGAGACTGAGACTGACAACATGCTCAAGGTCACAGTGAAAGAGATGGATTCAAAGGTCTTTCATGACAAATTCCAGTTCCACCTTCTTCAATCACTCTGCTGAGTGGGCTTCCAACAGGGAGACCAACCACCCCTCAGAAGTTCCTGAGAGTGTCCCAATGAAGACTCATGTATAAAAACTGCCCTGTCAATCCTCAGTTGAAATCTAGCCTCTCTAACTAGTGCAGGAATGAGTTATTGATATAATAAGACTTGTTTCAACTCTTGAAGTATTTACTGAGCAACCATAGACAAAGGTCATGCAGGTAAACATCACAGAGCTCATCCTTTTAGTAACCACAGCAATTAATTCAGTAAGCTTCAGAGGAGAAGCAGGATGCAGGATGCGGAAGTACAGAACATCTCTGGATGGATGGCTGGATGCTACGGTTTGGGTCTGGAACGCCCCCGCAAAGTCATTTTACTGCTAAGGGTTTGGGTGCCAGGCTGTGGTGCTATTAGAAGGTGGGGCCTACTCTTGGAGGTTGTGCCTTTGAAGGGTACTTTGTTCTTGGCCCCTTCCTCCCCACTGGCTCTCTCCTTCCTGGCTGTCATGAGGTAAGTGGCTTTACTCCACCCTACATTCCCCACCATGGCGTCCATGATGTTCTCCCTCACCATAGGCCCAGAATCAACAAGTCAGGTAACCATGGACTGAAACCAAAACTAAAAAAAAAAAAAAAATATTTCCCCATTTTAAGTTGATTTTCTCAGGCATTTGATTATAGCAATGGAAAAATGACTAACTCAATGAAAGCATCTTTGTATACTCAAGAGAAAGGAAATGGATTGGAAGCCAGAAAGGTAGGGCAGGGCTAGACTACACATTGGCAAAGACTATGAATGAAGATGGTGATCAGGGAAGCTTGGATTTAATTTTCTATTTGGAAAAAAAAAAAAAAAAAAAAAAATATATATATATATATATATATATATATATATATATATATATATATATATACACACACGCACACATACATAAAATTCATTTCATGAGTAGCCATAAAGACTTCCTAGCAGGAAGCAAACACATTCCAGCTGTGCTTTAAGGCATTTCCTGAAAAAGATGTAGGATGGGCTCAGGCAGTGTGTCCCAGGGAAGCCATCAACCAGGCCTCAGACCTTCCTCGGGACTTGTTCCAAGAGTCAGCAAGGTCTGGCACCCTAGATCTCCAGTTCCACCTTCTTCAATCACTGGGACCCCGTGACATGAATCAAGTTAAAAGACCTCCCTGAGCCTTGGCTTTCTGGCATCTTAATCATAAGGTTGAACTAAATAGTGGCACAAGTCACATCTTCTAGAGTGTTATGACTCAAGGTCATGGACTTAACCTCATAACAGAAATTGTGCCTCTGTATCATCCCATAAATAGAGAGAAGTGTTTCTCAGATGATTTGTATCTCACTGTGGATTCAAATTATGTAATTGATATAAAGCAGGTTTTAAAGGTGTGTGTGTTGGGCAAATCCGGGTGAGGCTTCCTCTTCTGGCTAAATACTGCTTTCCTTTCCCAGCGACTACAAGTGTTCCCTTTTTCCCTTTCCCAAATTCTAAACCTTTCTCTTTCATCTTAACTAAAAACAGCTGCCAACCTTTTCCCAACTCACCTACTTAGTGAAGAAAAATAATCTGTTGTAATACACCCATAAATTTAAATTCTAACTACAATATAAAAGCTAATGCCCTGTGACAGGCATTACTTCATATTTCCACAACACCTAAATCAAGACCTCAGCACACAGGCTTATTTTAAACGAATCCAACCAGGTTGTGAATCATCAGCCCTTCCTTCTGAAAAGGTGACTATTCCAGAGGAATCTCCTTAAAATGTGGCCAGGTCTCCAGTGGACCAACGGATGTTATCACTGGGATCCAACTGGGAGCCCGGTGTGACGAGGACAGAGAGGACAGACAGAGAGGAGACACAACTAGGGACTCCTTTCTCAATGGCTCCTTTCCTCTTCTCTCTATGGAAGAACCTGACAACCCAAACCAGTGAGAGTTTCAGGGAACAGGGCTGTCCTGTCCTGTCCTGTCAAACTACCCAACTCTGGATGGCTGGACTCTGGAACATGCTAAATAAACAGGTTAAAAATTAAACATATCCCATACTGTTCAGAAATCATGTGAGCAAAGACGCCGTGATTTCATCCTCCCGGGGAATATACATTACAGAATGAAACCTGGCAGCCCTCCAGGAGCTTGTCTTAAATAGCTGTTGGGTGATTTAAAGAGATGAGTATTTTAGTGCCTTGACTTCTCTTTAAATATACACCATTTGAATGAATCCATTTATTGTAAATATCAAGGCATTATATTGAAAATTTCATACCAGGAGGGAAAAAAGAGTTCTCTGCCATTTTTCTCCAAACCTTTTAAGACACTTAAGTGATTTCTTTAAAAAAAATACTAATCCTGGTGTTTAATGATGATAAAGGACTTGTCTATTTTTGTAACGAATCACCAGAACAAAAAGCTATTATAGAGTAATTAAACACCACATTCGGCATAGATATAGAGAAAAGGAGGATTGCAAATTACTTTTTACAGCTTGTTCTGAAGTTTTCTGAAGTGGAACACATTTTAATCATTAAACTCCTCAAAGGTGTTAAAAAGTAATCAGGAGGGTTATGTGACAATGTCCAATCCCAGGGTGCCAAAGCTTCAGATCTTCCCAGGGTCTCCAGCTGAGTGCTGTCACCAGACTGAGGTCCCATCTTTGATAAGCCCCTTCAGAGATCACTGCTGGGAATCTCTTCAAGTGGTGTTCTGCTTAGGGAATACTTTGCAAGGGCTACCAAGATCTCTGACTTTAAAGATTGCTAGTTCAGTCCAAAGAACAAGCTGTTTTAAGTTCAGGACTAAAACAGGGACTGTACCAAGCCATCATTAGATCCCTCTTGTCATTTAAAAGTTGTGATTGTTTTTAAATGAGTTAGTCAACTTTCTGAGTACACTTGGAAGTGTGTAAGCATATTAAAATAAAAGGCTTCCCCACCTGAGAGATTTCCATCATTAATTCCTAGCATCTCAGAGATGCCCAGTTAGTGATTCCCTGCCACAGACACCCTGGGCAGACACTGTTACAGCTCAGATTCAGGTCCCCTCACTTGAAGCATCCACAGCTTGCTGCCCTCCCTATATGACATTCTCCCCTTTTAGACCAGAAGTTCCCTGAAGATGGAGTTGGCTACTCCCCTTGTCACCAACCTCTGTTCCCAGACCTATCAGTTGCTCCCAATCTATCAGCATCTTCCCTTAACAAGGGCATTTGTTCTGCCCAACTTGTTTACTCTTTTAAAATTCAGTGATTTAAAACACTCTGTTTGTTTTTTTTTTTAAAAAAAAAACACACATACTTGATTTTCCATTTTCCCCCAACACAAATTGTGTATCAAGGCCCATCTTAATATAAAAGGGGAAAAAAGGAATTGTTTTCCTTGGACTACACTGAACATGGCTTTGGGGAAGACTCTGTCATTTACTGTAATCGATGTTCCTTGCCGTGGGTGTGAGGAACGGGCAGCTGTGTATCGATTCATTTTTGGATATGGGTCCTCTTGTCTCTCTCCTCAGCCCTTGGGTTGAATGAGCATTTTCAATCTCTCTTCTCTTTGGAGAAGGCAGACCATACTTGTATTTACAATCCTGATAAATGTGGGCTTTCTGTGCTAAGCCAGAGCTCAGACTACCCAACTGTCATTTTTCTCCTTCCCTTTTGAGGAAAATGCCTGCACCCAGGTGCCATTTTGTCCCCTCCAGGGAAACTTCGCAAGTCCCTGGAAGAGCTTCCAGCTCTGAGAACCTGTTCAATTCTCAGGTCAAACCTACTCCTAACTGGATGGCATCTCAGGGATCTAGTGAAATAAAGGGACCAGCATAAAAAAGAAATAGTTGCAGAGACTGTGGGAGGCAGGGCTTGAATCCCAGGCAGCAGCAGGCTGTCTCACCTGGGACAGGTGTTTCTGAGTCCACAGTGCATAGCTTACCTCAGGCGACAGAGCAAAGGGGCGCTCACTCTAGGGAGGTCCATTCAGGGGTCTAATTTAGCAAACTCTTCGTAAATGCATGTCTGTAAAACCCATCACTGGCCTCCATATGACTCAGTGGCCCTGTACAGTACACGCGGCCTCCTGATGTCCCTCCACCATGAACAAATACTGTGTAATATAAGTTCTATTACATACACACAAAAATATACTACTCAGAGCCACTGCCTAGAGCCCTGGGGTGAAATTAGGCCTATATCACAGAGGTGGGATAGAACTAGGAAACTCGATTTGAGCAGCAGATCCACCAAGTTGGGGTTGTCTGTACCCCTCTCAAAATGCAGATACCGTTGTGTATGTATGCCACATTTTTTTTTATTCGTTCATCTACTGAAGGGCATCTAGGTTGGTTCCACAGTTTAGCTATTGTGAATTGTGCTGCTATAAACATTGATGTGGCTATGTCCCTGTAGTATGCTGTTCTTAAGTCCTTTAGGTATAGACTGAGGAGAGGACAGCTGGGTCAAATGATGGTTCCCAATTTTCCAAGAAATCGTGAAACTACTTTCCATACTGGCTGAACCAATTTGCAGTCTCACCAGAAGTGTATGAGTGCACCTTTTTTTCCGTATCCTCACCATCACTTATTGTTGTTTGTATGCATAATAGCTGCCATTCTGACTGGAGTGAGATGAAATCTCAGCAATAAAAGAGAATAAAATCATTTTTTTTTTTGCAGGTAAATGGATGGAGTTAGAGAAGATAATGCTAAGTGAAGTTAGCCAATCCCAAAAAACCAAATGCCAAATGTTTTCTTTGACATAAGGAGGCTGATTCATAATGAGATAGGGAGAGGGACCATGGGAGGAATAGATGAACTCTAGGTAGGACAGAGGGGTTGGAGGGGAAGGGAGGGGGCATGGGGTAATTAATGATGGTGGAATGTGATGATCATTATTATCCAAAGTACAGGTATGAAGACACAAATCTGTGTGAGTATACTATGTATACAACCAGAGATATGAAAAATTGTGCTCTATTTATGTAATAAGAACTGTAATGCATTCTGCTGTCTTATATAAATTAAGAAAGAAAGAAAGGAAGGAAGGAAGGGAGGGAGGGAGGGAGGGAGGGAGGGGAAGAGAGAAAAAAGCAGACATCAAACTAAATGACAGCCCTGGAGCTTGTTTGCCAAGGCCAGGCAAAGGGAAGATTATGTGTCACTGAAACAGCCACTGTGGCTTGTCCAAAAGCCTAGTTAGCCAAAGGGTCTCCAGCTCTTTAGGTTTCTTCTTATGATCTACAAGTTTCTTTTTATAAGAAACCAATCTCAGGGTGCATGGTCGCTGTTTCCCCAACATGAATAAATGGTACTGACATCTGATTGGCTATCCAAACATCTTATTGGAGTCCTAAACCGAGGGCTACCTATACCCCTGAGCATAGGGACACATCATCCCCCAGGAAGACCTTGCCTGTGGCTTTGCCACACTGCATTAGAAGAGAAGGCCACCATAATTCACCCCAACAGCTGTCCCCTTGCAGAACTGACAAACATCCATCTCACCTGTTATGGGCTGGACATTCATGTTCCCCACTACAAGTCACATGTTGAAGCCCTATCCTCTAATGTGACAGTTCTTGGAGATGCAGCCTTGGGAAAATAATTAGGGTTAGATGAAGTCATGAGGGTGGGCCCTTAAGGATGGGATCAGTGCTCTCTTAAGAAGAGTCAACAGAGAGCTTGTCTGCTCTCTCAGTTCCTGAAGCCCACACAATGAGGAGGTCCTGTGGGCACACAGCAAGATGGCGGCCACCTTCAAGTCCAGAGAAGAGCAGCAGAATGAGAGCTGCCTTGCCAGCACTGTGCTCTTGGATTTCCCAGCCTCCTCAGCTGAGAGAAGTACATTGCTACTGTCTGACCATCCACCTACTCACAGTACCTTCTTGGTCGTCCTAGCAAGCTGCGACACGGCCTACCTCTGTGAGATCTGTCACTCTGCTCTTCAGGTCAGGGACAAGGGAGGAGTCCCAGAGATGGGAGCAGCAAAAGCCGCATCTGTTTTGATCAGAATCTACCTCCACTTGGGCATTTGTTATACTTAACCAGCTGGTGGTGAGTGTGGGCGCCCCCTGGTGCCCTCTGAGGATAACAACCCCAACCCATGGTGCCCAAAGGTGGACTCACAGGGCACCCCTTGTGCCCTCTGCCAACTCTGCTCTGCCCAATCACTTATGAGAGGCCCTGAAGTCAAGGTCTTTGCCAGGAGCCACAGAACAGGAAACAGGGAGTCTCTTTCAGTAGAAAAGGTGCCTGTGATGGAAAATTTCCCCTCCATGTCCCCAAAGGGGGGTTGCCAGTACTTTTCAGATACAAAAGAAGGAAAATGCATGCTGTCTCATGTTTACAAAAATTACCAAATCACGAAAGATCACTGTGAAGAAAATCTAAATTAATATGGGCCCTGCCTTCCGGGGCAGGGAATCAAAAAAAACAGACCCAGAAATAAAAAATGACAAAAAGCTGGCAACTGATTAAAAAAAAACCAAAACCCTCAATAAGTGCCCAATACATATACAAATTGAATTCACTCCATGTCTCCCACACAAGGGAAGGGACAACAGTTAGGATTAAAGGAACAACTCTCAGCATTGAAAAACACATTTAGTTAGGCAAGAAGGGAGGTAAAGAAGGAAAATAAGTCAGAAGGTGTAAAGTGGTCACACAGCCTCCTTTGTGATCCAGTGACAGTTTATACCTTCCCCTCTTCCCACATGGGTTAT
Source organism: Callospermophilus lateralis (assembly GCF_048772815.1). Lineage (NCBI taxonomy): Eukaryota > Metazoa > Chordata > Mammalia > Rodentia > Sciuridae > Callospermophilus > Callospermophilus lateralis. Next base: position 80,614,754 of record NC_135319.1, read on the forward strand.
ACCCAGCAATCTTCTGCCTTCTGCACACAACAGGAAATGTTTCCTTCTTCTATGCAACTTTGTTTCAAATCCACCACCACAATAACACTAGGAAAAACAACTTGAGTACTCCTTTTGAGCCAAATCTTGGAAATAAGAACTGCAGGTACCTTATCTCACTGAATCCCTTGCAAATCCAACAAGTTTTCAAAGCTATCCTATTATTATTTTAAAACAGGTAACATATTTACAGGGTTCAAAAACAAAAAAGATACAGAATGAAATGTTTCCCTTCCACTTTTATGCCCCAAGTTCCCACACCTCCTTCACCTATATTTTTAAAATCAGTGTCTTAGGTATCCATCTAGAGTTTCCTTATGTATATTATATTATATTATACAAACTGCCCTGCCCATTGCTGGAGATCATCACATAGAGAGCTATCTCATGTTTTTATAGCTATATAGTATTCCACTCCGTTGGCTGAACCATAAAAGATTTAACCATGTCTATAGGTAAACATATTTATGTTTCTGTTATTATATTTTACATATGAGAAAACTAAGGCTCTGAGAGGTAAGTGGCTTGTCCAAAGTCATCTCACACATTCAAAGCAGAGGAAGGACTCTCAAACTGCAATTGGTTAGGCTCCAACCTAAGCTCTTAAGCAAACGGCAGTGTTTACCATCTGACACAAGGCCTGTTACACAGAGATAGATATTCAAGGGTCAATAGACCCTTGAATAGATTAATGAAGCAACAAGCCAGTAGCAAACAAAATAAAAATAAAGCAAGAAGAGAAACTTTGTTCTTTATTTCCTCCACCCTTCACATGTTAGTTGTTTTCCTTTGTCCCTCTCTTGATATCTACATTCTCATGTATCCACCTCTCCTTAATAGCAAAATAGTAGAACAAGGACATTTTCAGCCATTCAACCTCCTGCAAAACCTTGCCTGATCCCCAGGCATACATTTAATGGTAACCAACTCCTAGATAAAGCACATCCTAGAATGAATGCAAGTTTCCCCTTTGATGGCCAAAAGCCCCAAAGCTCTGCACAACAAGGTCACAGAGGAGAGGGGAAAAGGGGCTCTGGGGGTAAACAACACCTGGGCCTCCATCCCCAGGCACTGCACGGCCACATCTGAGCATCAGTGCAGATTAGGCAGCCAACTTTCTCTCCTCACTCTCCGGCTCACGGCGCCGATTTTCCTCAACAAGGCACACATCCTGAAAGCCTTCAACTCCTTCCAAATGTGCCATAAAGCTGACACATGGAGCCTCGTTTTCACACTGTGTTTTACATTAGGCTCAGTCTTCCAATAAATTTAACACCGGAATTATATACAATGTGAAGTGCACGCAAACCCAGCGGATCTCTTCGCAGGCTCTTTTGTGAGCAGCTGCCTGAATGCAGCAGCGTTTGACAACAGGAAAGCCACGTCTCTCAACGTGGCAGGCTCTAGGGAAGGCAGCCTGCAAGGTAACCTCCCGGTGACCTCGCAAGGTATCTGAAACGTTTACTTCATCTGGCTTGTAAGTGTTGGAAGAACAAGGCAAACTTCATCATCTGACCTTAGCCTTCAAGCCCTCCAAAGACACGGAACGCCTGCCGGCCAAAGTGCCTGTCACTGATATTTACACGTGTGACATAGACCATTCCTGTCCACACTCTCTGTGTATGTTCCATACACACGTGGAATTTCTGGCAAGCTGGTGACTGATCAGAAAATGCACACCTGTCTTTCCTCTGACACTTTGCCTTCACGATGGAGAATAAGATATTTATTTAACAAGGGCTCAGAATTATGACTTAATTGGTTGTAATCTGCTCAGTGAAGGAATAATGTTCTCCACAATTATTCTAATCTGATTCATTTATCCTAAAAATCTATGGGATGTTACGGATTTTCTGAGACAGAATATTTAAATCTCTTTCTCTACATTTAAGTTTCAACTATTGACATACAAAACAAATGGCTATTCCTTTTAAAGACTACAATACCAAAACAAAAACAAACAAAAAAAAAAGATCGATAATTTTTACCCATGCTGAAAGCTCACTTGCTAGCTACAAAATTAGGATCTGCAATTCCTCTCAAGTGAGAAGCTTCTAAAGCTTATATGCTTGTTTTTCAGTTCCTTCCACTGGGCTCACACTGAAATATGTAGAATGGAAATCTCCAAGTAGGCACAAAATGGTCCGTGTCAGATATGTTAACAAATTAAATGCAAATTAGAAAATGCATTTTATCAAGGTGGCCAGAGACAAAAGGGAGAGAGAGATGTCAGTTGGACAATCACCAAAAAAAAAAAAAAAAAAAAAAATGCTCATCTTCATTGGTGGATTTTCCATTAAAAATATTTATATTTGTGGATGTTCCTACCACATCATTTTGATAAATTCTGTCCAAACAAACCTGTGTCTCAACACTGTAGGTATTCCATGCCTTGTATTTCTCAGGTTTCATGCATAGTCAAGATGCAGATCACGATGGAATAATTGCTTGGCATTTTTGTTTTATAATTATTATTACCATGGTGCAATTCTAGTGGGGTTTTGGCAGATATATATCAGAGGTGAAAATCTTTTTAAAGTAAATCATTATAAAATCCCTTTCCTTTCTACTAAGCTGCAAGTGCAGTGTCTAAAGGTCTTTTGGGAAAATAAATAATGGAAATTTTGTTATTGATCTCAGGCAGTGAATCTAATGAGTTATTGTTATTTTACCCACAGCAAATATTATGAGGTCCAAAATAATAACATTCAATTAAAGAAAGCAAACGTGATAGGGTGGAAGATAAAAATGTAACTTAACGATGAATTCCTTTCAGTACTTCCTAAATACTAATTTAGGCTGTCATACACTTAGAATGAAATTCTTTTTAAAAAGTAGTTTCCCATGCCACCAGAATAATTAAAGTTATTATTTATCTTGCAATAGACAAGTATCATCTTTAACAAAAGAAGGTTGCTGATCTTCATTAAAAGATAACTTATACTTGGGTTTTGGGGGAAAAAAAATCTAACAGCAACAACAAAAGCCTTAAACTGACAGCCAAGTCTCCGAGGATTTACCAAAGTTTTTGAAGAATTAAATTCTGAGCCAAACTATCAAAGCCATTTTGAACTCGTTGTACAATACAGCCCTGTTAAATGGCTCCTCATTACAGGAATTGAGGGTCATCGAACTGAAAGGTCACAACGTGGTCGTCAGAGCTTAACTAGATCCAGGAAATCACCACACTTCAGCGAGGGGGAAAAAGACTTTGGCAAGCAGGGGTTGTCCAATCTCCCTATGATATTTTATTTAAAAAAAAAAAAATGGGAAACCATCACGTGCTAAATTCTTGCCTCTTGTTTGTCAGACCACCAGTTTTCAAGGGACTTCTGAGTTTTAGGAAGCAGCTGCTATAATCTTCAATCTTTAGGACAAAGCTCCCACTGTTTCTCTTCAGCGGACCCAAGGCACGCACCCCTTCTTCCCTTCGTGACCAAACTGCTCCTCTACTGGGGTTCTTTTTTTTTTTTAATTATTTTTTAGTTGTAGTCAGACACAATACCTTTATTTTATTTATTTTTATGTGGTGCTGAGGATCGAACCCAGGGCCTCGTGCGTGCTAGGCAAGGGCTCTACCACTGAGCCCCAGCCCCAGGCCCTCTACTGGGGTTCTTGGTGGGAGAAGAGACCCCCGATACGCCGCCCTGTTGTTCCACTTCCTCCTTGCATCCCCCTTCCTGCAGATCAGAAAGTGCCCACCCACCTCCCCACATGGCAAAAATCCAGATGAAATCCTCTGGCACCCAATTTTATTTCTCACCCACTGTAACAAAACCACATTTTTTCTACAGATGGAATTCATTCCTTCAAGGGTTTGAGTCCCACCATTTATTTAAAAAAGAAAACAATCTGAAAGGTAAATGAATCGATTTGAACTCACATCCTTCAGGGCCATCTAATACAACATGCAAACAGAGTAAAAAGAAGGCCTTCAAGAATGTGGGGAAAACTAGAAAGGATTATATCTGTAGAACCGCTGCACTCTCCGCTTCCCCTCACCATAGGGCACCGAGGTTAACCAGCAGAAGCTTTCCTAAGCTGTTACCCCACCCACCCACACTGCTTTATGCAGGAGGGACACCAGCCTTATGCACCTCTGCAATCCGGCACACCACATTCTGCTTGGCACCCAGCAGACTCTCAACAAATGAATGCAGACTGAAAGGACCAAATAAATGCCAGCTAGCCTTAGCAAGATCACTGTGTTCAGGGATGACAGTATGCATTTTAATCTTCAAGACGATAAACCTCTCACAACTAAGATCTTCCCATTTGACAGATAATGAACCCAAGGTTTAGGGAGGATAAGATGACCATCTAAGACTTGTGGAGCTGGAATCTGAAACCAACCATCTGCTCCAGACCTTGAGCTCTCAATTACTGTGCTAAAGTGCTTAATAGATTGACGAAATGACACACAATCCTCAAAAATAAGCCCTTAGTTAAGATATGCCTATTTTCACACAATAGATAATGTAAAATCTCTAAATTTATGAGATTTCTAAAAAAGAATGTTTTTTTGCAAAACAATACTCTCATATATCAACATGAAGGTTTCTTTTGCCAGAAGAACCTAAACAACTTTTCAAATCAACAACAGAGGGAGAAAACCACCTCACACCTTTCCAAGAACCTGTCACCAAGAGGTTCATGGCCCCAGTGCTTTCCTCCAACTATCCTGTGAGCATTTCAAATTGCCTGGAAGAGACTGAGAAAACAGAGGGGCCTTGGAGGACCAAATCTGTCAAAACAAATCTCAACCACACAATTTCACAGTTCTTCATTCTGGTGCAGAATGCAGGGTGTCCAAAGCCTCCAGCTGAGTGACTCTGGGTTGTCCCCCTTCACTCCATTAGCACCACAGCTGATCCAAAATGCAGTTCAATAAGTATTAATCCTTACTGCCACAGGATGCAGATGATTTTGAGAATGGAATTAAAATGCGTTGGCTGAAATTCCACTTTGGCACTACGCAGAGATTCATCAGGAACAGGTACCATCTGGAACTGATGGGACAGTCAAATTGGATATTTTTCTAAACATGGAAGTATTTGCCATGCTACTCATGATTTTTAGGCACAGGTGGAAACTGTATCTATTATGTGCAGGATTGGGTAGCAATGGCTGGACTACTGCCCCATTTAATCTAGAGATGAGCTAGAACTATCACTAGATCCCGAAAGAAGTTTCTTCAACACTCACAATACGAGTAATAACTTGCTACCCAGCCATTCTCACTGGAAAGCAGCGAGTAATATAGCCAAAAAGTGATCTTAAGTCCACAATCCCTAAGCAAGAGTTGTGCTCTTACAAAATGGTTATTTCCAAAAAGGGAGAATTTTTTTTTAAAGTTGTCAATCATGCAACAGCTGTGTTTACACCAACAGAGTGAAGTGGAAAACTCAAGCAATTACCCAGATGATTTTAATCAAAACATCCCCTCAACTGAAATATCCAGAAAATCGAAGATATAATATGGGGGATTCTTATTTTTTTGGCTTGAATTATCCAGATAATTGCTTCATCTTTCCACTATTCTCGCTGAGGCACAGCCTAAAACCCATCCTGTGTGTTGGCAACTGGAAGTACAATTATTTGCAGATGCACTTTCTTAAGAGAGGCAAGTGTCTATGGTTACAATTATATGCAGATGTAGCCCAGCACAGACCAGAGTCAAGTCTAAAGTTTTGCAAGCATATTTTGAAAATGGGGCTATAAACAGAGCTAATTCCTTTTAAACTCAACCCCCCATAAAAAGTCATTGAAGCAGGTAATGACAGTTAGAGCCCCCAAACTAAACCTTACACAGTAAAACATTTCCTTGAAGCTGCCCTGCTTTGATTTTGAGAAGAGTTAGCCAACAGAATTCTCTTTTTTTTTTTTTTTTTTTTTTTAATATTTACTTTAGGGCTGGAGTTGTGGCTCAGTGGTAAATCACTCACCTAGTATGGGTGAGGCACTGGATTTGATCCTCAACACTACATAAAGGTAAATAAATAAAGGTATTGTGTCCATCTACAACCAAACATATTTAAAAATATATATTTATTTATTTTGGCATTAAGGGTTGAACTCATGTCTGCTTTTCAGATTCCTTTCAAAATTGTCCCTTTTTCACTTCAGAAATCACATTTACATCAAATATCTTTTCTTCCTTTTTAACTATATGTACTTATGATATACAACATTGTGTGTTGCTACACATAAAGTGGAATGATTACTGCAGTCAAGCAAATTAACACACTCATCTAATGTCTTCTTAAATCAGCTAGAAAAACTACCTCTCTTCTAAATATCACTTCTTTTCACCTTGATGTTTTAATGATCTACTTTATCCCCCCAAAACATATTTCTATCATTACTTATATGGCATTTAAAATCTTAGTACATTTATGATCCCCCAAATTTCACATATTTCGGAATATATTCTCCAGCTACAGAATATATTCAAATATTTGTATCACAAAAGAGCAGAGAATGCCACTAATTCAAATCCATCCCCGCACTATAAATTCATTTTAATTAAAGATATTTGATAAGCACCCATGCTGAAAGGAATGACGGGGGGAGGGCACTGGAAAGAGTTATCTTTTGCAGAGAAATTAAAAACCACTGAAGAATTCAATAACCCAGGGAGGCTGCTAGAAAACTTCTGTTGAAATCATTTTATCTATGCATGCTGCTTAAAATTTGGTACTTCTCATTTCTGATGGGGATGATAACCTGAAATGATGCATATATATGTCTATATATAGATACTCCTCCCTCCTTGAAAAGAAAAAGAAAAAAATAAACTGAAAAAAAAAATACTAAATGTAACATAACTAACAAAAAGAATTCTGAAAGCAAATAAAAAACTGGGAGAACAGGGCACCTGCCTACTGAGGCAATGATTTTTATCCCAGAATGTACATTATAATCATCTGGGAGTTTTAAAAATATCTCTAGGGGAAGGTCCGTGTCTCGGGATACCAGAGCTCTCAGATGGTTCCAATGGGCATCCCATCTTGAGAATAGCTCTGACAGGGCCACGCAAGAGCAGCTGCCACAGTGACAGACCTCATCCAGGAAACTCTCACCAAGCTCCCTACATGAAAACCAGAGGCCCAGAAGATGCACATCTTGAAAAGAATCCCAGATTGTCTCTACTCACTAATCTGGGGTCAAGATCCAAAAAGAAACATGAATCACTAAGAGAGAGTCCCAAGGACATTCCTCCATGATGTGAGGAATTCACTTAAAAATGAGGATGCACTCATGAAATGGGCATGCATTCATGAAACCTCAAAGACCCAGACAAGAAAACACAGATTAACCCATAAGGTCGCCTTTAAGAATCTGTGTAGGACTCCCAGGGAAAGTCACTGTTGCTTACAGTTGAAATACCAAAACATACCACCAAACAATCATGACAGAGACCACAGGAGCAACCAAAGGAAAAATTTGACAACAGCTCCATATGAAACAAGACTTTGAAATAGACATATTCAATGAGATAGAGAAGAAATAGAAAGCCAAAAGAACACATCTCATCAAAAAGAATTTTATTTGGAGGGCTGGGGTTGTGGCTCAGTGGTAGAACGCTCACCTAGCAGTGCAGGGCACTGGGCATCATATATAAATAAAATAAAAGGTGTTATGTCCAACTACAATTTAAAATTTTTTTAAAGAATTCTATTTTGTTTAAATATATAGGAATTCCACTATAAATATACAGTTGCTATAAAAACTCCACATGGATTCAATGGAGCACAGAAGAGAGTTAATAACTAGAAAGACAGACCTGGATGCCTGACCCAAAATGTACACCAGAGAAATAAAGAAACAGAAAATGTGAATCTAAAGTTATGACCAGTGAGGAAAGAATAAGTTGTGTCTGATAGAAGTTAGAAAGAGAATTATGAAACTAGAGAAGCATTAGAAGTGAAAACCATAGAATTTTTCTAAACTAACCAAAAACAGAAGCAGTCACGTAGGGAAAAAAAAAATACCTAATGCCAAACAGGAGAAATTAAAAACAAAACTATGCCTAAATATATCAGTGAAACCAGGGAATTAAAAACAGTAGAGAAACAAAGTATTAGGAAGAAAGAAAAATAGGAAGATAGCACAAACAATCGTTAGACTGACAACAGACTTTGCATCTACTACAACATATGCCAGCTGGCATTGGAATATGGTTAAAATGCTGAAAAAAATAACTATCAAACTAGAATACTATACTAAAATAAATTATTATTTAAGAATAAAGAGTAAATAAAGGGCTGGGATTGTGGCTCAGTGCTAGAGTGCTCGTCTAGCAGGCATAAGGCACTGGGTTCAATCCTCAGCACCACAGAAAAATAAAATAAAGATATTGTGTCCACCTAAAACTAATATATATATATATATATATATTTTTTTTTTAAATTCTTTTAAAAAAGAATAAATAAAGACATTTTTAGTCACAAATAGACACAGGTTGAAATATCTGAAAAACTTAACCATAAGAAAACAACTCATTTCTTAAAAGGGATAAAAGGTGTTAAAAGACATCTCACCAAAATAGACATAGACATGGGAAGTAAACACATAAGAAGATGTGTTCAATACTATACCATCAGGGAATTGCAAAGTAAAATAAAGCAGCAATGAGGTACCACCGTACAACTATTTATGAGAATGACTACCATCCAAAAACCTGACAATATCAAATGCAGTTGAGGATGCAGAACACCAGGAACTCTCATTCATGGCTGGTAGAAATGTAAAATGGCACAGCCAATTTGGAAAACAGTTTGGCAGTTTTTCCATGCTAAACAGACTTACAATACAATCCAGCAGTCACTCTCTAGGTATTTATTCAACTGATTTGAAATTTTAGGTCTATTCACAAAACCTAAACACAATGTTGATAGTTTCATTCATAATCTTTCAACACTGAAAATAGAACTGGAAGAAAGTGGTCCTTCCACAAGAGAATAGATAAACTGTAGAACAGTCACACAGTATAACAATTGTTCAGTGATTGAAAGAAGTGAACTGTCAAGCAATAAAGAAAGAAATCTTAATGTATATAGCTAAGCAAAAGAAACCAGTCTACAAGATTGCATGATTCCAATTATACCACATTCTGGAAATGGCAAACCCATGAAGACAGTAAGAAGATTAGTGGTTGCCAGAGGCTCAGGGAAGAGGTGAGATTTTTCAGGCTGTGGCATTATTCCGTATGATAATGGTAGAGTTTTGTCAAAACCCCTAGAACTGTATAACATAAAGCAGGAACATTAATGTAAACTACAGACTTCACTTAATAATGTATTAATATTGACTCATTAACTGTAACATGTAGCTCACTAAAGCAAGCCATTAATGATAGCAGAAGCAGAGCAGAGCATACATGGAACTCTACTTTCTACTCAATTTTTCTGTAGATCTAAAACTTTCCAAAAAAGAGAGAGAGAGAAAGCAGTCTCATCATTAGAAGAAACAGAAGAAAAAAGGAAAAAAAATACTGTGATTACTATTCATGGATACTTGAAATAACTATTAGAAGGAATGCATAAAAAAACCACTCAATCCAGAGTGGGAGGCAAAGAAATTGGTTAACATTTTAGTAAACTGAAAGATTTGATGACTACTTAAAACTGATTTAAAGAATTTAAAACCAAAGTGAAAATGTGCATGTCTTTGCATATATGTGAATTATATCTCAATAAAGCTGTTACCAAAAAATGTGCATACCTCATAACCCAGTAATCCCCCCCCCACTATATTCACAGAGAGTCCAAAGTAAAAAATTACTACAGCATTAATAGTAACTTCAAAAGCAACAAAATGACATCAAGGCCCCATAAGAATGAAATATTATTCATGGAAAATGTGTTCAGTAAAAGCTATGATGGGGACAGGATGGACAGCAGCTCCAAAAACATGGGATTCTGGAAAGCAGAGACTCTCAGATGAGCAAAGGCATTTTGGAGTTCCTATGTGTAGAATGGAACTCTAAGTCTACATCTTCTGAAGCAAAAGCAACTGCCTCTGTCTTCCTCCCCACCTTAGCAAATGGCAACATCACTCTCCAGATAAAGCCAACACCTCTTAGAAATCTTCCCTGATTTCTCTCACTTTTGTCACCAGTCCACGAGTACATCCTGAGATGCCTTGAGTGGACTAGCTGGTCATCACTAACCCAAGGGTGCGTGCCCATCAACTCTGGAGCTCACTCTGCAACGACCTCTCTTTCTGCCTCTGCTCTTGTTCATCAACCATCTAGAGCTTCTTCTAAATTATAATTATAATCAGAAAAGATCCTCCTCAGAACCCTCTAGTTCCTCCAAGAGCTTCTCATCACACTTGGACCAAAACCCAAACTGCTCCTGGTCTCCACAGCCCTGCAACCATGAGCTGGGTTCCCTGGCTGGCTCCCCCAGCCTTCTCGCACTCATGGCATTCACACTTACCATCTTGATCTTCAAATCCGTGGGGCCCTTTCCACCCTGGAGCCTGGGCACCGGATGTTTCCTCAATCTCAAAGGCCCTTTACCAGACTTCATAAGGGCTTGTCACTCTCCTTTCACTGGGCAAGATGTCTCCCAAAGAGGGTTTCCTCTACCCAAACAGTACCATCCCCCATCACTCTCTATGCCCACCCTCCTCTTTTTGGCTTCATTAAATGTTCTTTTATTATCTGTCTCCCCCTAGTCAGATGTAGGACTTCTTGCAGGCCAGGACATTTTCGGGTTTGTTCCTCACTATATCCCCAACATGCCTGGCCCAAGAAGGTATTCAAAACTTATCTGTAGAATTAATCAATTATTCAGTGACAATTTAAGGAGTCTTTAGCAGTTCCTATAGTTGTTCCTTTTAAGAAGATGTCAGGCACCACAGCTAAGGTGCAAAAATTGTGTACAACCTTTAGACCTAAGATTCACCTGCAACTGTACATGTGCCCAGATTAGTGGAAGGCCACCACCCCTTCCCCTGGACCTTTAGGAGTGTTTTAGTCAGATTTTTCACTGCAGCAACTGAAAGACCCAACTAGATCAATGGTAGAGGAGTAAGGGTTTATATAGGGCTCACAGTTTCAGAGGTCTCAATACATAAGTGGCTGGTTCCACTCCTCCAAGCTCAGGGTAAGGCAAGACATCATGGTGGAAAAGTGTGGCAGAGGGAACCAGCTCACATGATGATCGGAAAGCAGAGAGAGACTCACTCTCCAGATACAAAATATGTACCCTGTAACCACACCCCCAATGAACCACTTCCTCCAGCCACATCCCACCTGACTCCAGTCACCACTCGGTTAATCCCATCAGGGAATCAGTTCACTGATTGGATTAAGGCTGCAGCCCAATCGTTTATCCTCCAAACCTTGCATTGTCTCACATGTGAGTTTTTGGAAAACACCACATCAAAATCATAACAAGGGGGCACAAAGAGGATGCCCTGGGGAAGAGAGGTGGCCAACCTCAACCTTCAGATGACCACAAACCTCCCACAGGTAGACAGCTGCAACAATTCACATCTCACCTTCAGGAGTTTATCCAAAAAAGTTCTTCTGCCCCTTGGGGTCCCAAAGCACTGCAAATCATTATTTTAACTTGTCTTGAATCTATTCGCCTCCCATAGCTGAAGGAAAATCAAAACAACTGAAAGGGACTTGTTCTCAAACTTGGTGTGTGCCAAGCATTTTGCCCTGGGTTATCTGCCAGCCTGTCCACAGGTCTAGACAGTCCCTGGGCAGATATGGAAATAACCACAGCTGAGGACACTAAGCCTGAAGTTTAAGGGGTGAGGCTAAGAGAATGGGCTTCTCTGCTAAAAGCAATTGGATTAGATCCCTCATATGCCAGCACTTGTGCTTTTCCAGATGGTGAAATCGGTCCTTCTCAAATGTGACAATGACGACAATGGCTGAGAAAACCACACAGGCAGCACAGTTCCCGCCACGGTGCATTCCAGGGCTTAGGTGCCAGGCTGCATCTGCAGGCCTGCTCCACGGCTGCCTCTAGCCCCGCTTCCTCCCACTGACTGTCCCCAGCCCAGATGACTTCTCCAGTCTCATCTCCCATTGGCCTTTCTCCCCTGCTCCCTGACACCAGGTACCCTCTGCCTTTTTTTTCCCTGAAACATTCTTCCCACCCCTGGGCAAGTCTGATCCCTGTTAGAAGCTCCCCTGGCAGCACACACCTCTTCTTGGGAGCACTCTTCATATGTGGAACACTACATATTTGTGTCTCTCTGAGAGATGTCACTGTTGATTCTAAAGATGACACCTCCAACACAAAGGGCAAGAAATCAAGTTCTTAGTGGTGGTATTTGCCAGAAAGTTGACCTGCCTGTTGACTTCTCAGAAGTTCAAAGTACTAATAATTTCTCAGCCAGGCACAGTGGTGCACATGAACACCTGTAGCCCCAGTCGCTTGGAAGGCCAAGGCAGGAGGATCACCAGTTCAAGGCCAGTCTAGGCAATGCAGTGAGCATGAGATCCCATTTCAAAAAAGAAAAAAGAAAAGTTCTTTATCATGCAAACCTGTGTGAGGTTAAGCCACCTAATGAACACTCCTCTTGGGCAAGTACAAGCTGCCTAACAGCATTCCTGGTGCACCCAAGGTACTGGGTACCAAATGGGTACTTGGTGACCTTCCTGGTCCCTATTCACTGCATAACATTCATTCATGTATTTATTCCAATATCTCCTGAGTGACTTCTATGTGGTTTTCTTGGATTAGGGACGTAGAAGTGAACAAGCCAGATAAGGTCCTTGCTCTGATGCAATTTAACATTCGAGTAAGGGAAACAGACAATGAATCAACAAAAGAATTTGGGACAGCAGTTGGTTCTAAAGAGGTCGCGAAACTGGGAAATGCAGTGAAGAGTGAACAAGGAGAGGAAGATATCCAGCCAGGTGATTATGGAAGACCTGGTTAAAAGTGACAGGAAGTCAGCCAAGTGAAGATCCCAGAGAAGAATATTCTAGATAAGGGGGGGAAGCAAGAACAAAGGCTTTGAGGCAGCGCAAGCTTGATGAATTTGAGAGGCAAGAGGAAAAGGGACAAGATGAGGCCAGAGGAGTGGGCAGACGTAAGAGCTGTCTGAGAAAGCAAATGCCTCCAGCAACAGAATCCTCATCTCCTGAGCGGCAATGTCATTGGAGGTCTCTTACTGGGAATAATTACACGATGGGCTGAGGACAAGGCACATGTGCAGGAGCCCCGCTGCAGGACCAGTTTGTCTCCCTGCAAGCATCCCTTAATCATTCCGGTCTTTAATTTCATCTTCCATCCATCAAGTCAGGACCTGGAGCTGGCCACCACAGCAGACTGTTTCAACATCCACATCACATCATTATCTTCCTTTGAGTGATCTTTTTTTTTTTTTTTTTAATGAGACAAATTCATAGGAAATATGAACCCAGCACTAAAAGAGAACGATGGTTTAAAACTACATTCAAAGCACACACCTGGAGTGCAGCAGGCAAAGAGGGTGACTCTGAGTCACACTCAAACACCTGTCTCCAGTTCAGACTGAGGTTTTGCTTGTATCTCAAGACTCCAGTGGTGAAATGCAACTACAGATGCTTTCTTGGGTAAGGTAAGTCCCTGGCCAAAAGCAGGTGTCATGACCCTGAAACCTCCTACTACTCCACAGCCCTGGTCCATAGCTCTCTCCTAAACCCTGGCAGTGGCCTGCCCCCTTCACTGGCCCTCTTCTGTTCAGGGTGGCAGAAGGATGTCATCCCTGGTACACACAGACCACACTGACCCCTGCTTCACCTTGGGGACCTTTAAGCTTTGCCCACAGTTTTTTGTTTTTTGTTTTGTTTTGTTTTGGCTAATACTCAGAATGGCCATTTTCCCTTGTTATTCAAGTGTCAGTAAAAAGTCCTCAGAGAGGCCCATATTGACACCCTGGTGTAACAGAGTTCCCTTATCTCTCTGTTTGCTATCATACTGCTCTGTTCCTTCTTCAGAGCAACAAAACCCACTTGTTGTAACTCATTCCATCTCCCTAACCAGACAATGAACTTCAGGGACATTCTCGAGCTCATCTATGCCCATCTCCCTGGACCTAGCAAAATGTCCAGATCACAAAAAGTTGACCTGGTAGACATCTATTGCTGAAGGCAGAAGTCATCCAAAGACCCTTCACCAAGCAACAAGGAGAACACAGCAGGCCAGAACCAGAAACTTCCCAAGGTCATCATCATATAGCACAAAGATTTTCAACCAAGACAGTACATGGTGTATGTGCGAGATGCATGGAGACATCACAAACCTTCCCCATGAGACAAATGATTGCAGAAAGTGCATGATGTTGCCAGGTGAGAACCCCTGAAATGGCCCAAACACTTGCTCTGCCAGAGAAGAACAGGAGGGTCTAGCAAGAGAGTAATTTAGTTAATGGGACCTTCAGAGACTAACTTATGAGTCTCACACACACACAAAGAATTTCTCAAGTCCAACGCCAGCCCTCTAGGAGTTGAGATGCTTCGGTCAATAGCACTCCTTCACTCCTGGGAGCTACTGGGAGGCCACAGCTGCAGACACCAGCAACCTGCACCAGACAGGGAGAGATTCCTGAAGAGTGGCAGGTAAGGAGGTGCCTGGCAGTCAGGGCTTACAGAGCAAGCGTTGAAGTCATATGGGGAAGGTGCAAGTGTGAGAAAAGAACGTGGATAAAGAAGTGAGCCTGCCTGAGGGGGAAGGTGCAGGAACGGGCAGCACTTTGTTGTGACTGCCATGTTTTAACAGGCTCCCCGGGGGATGTGGACAGCAAGTAGGCCGTGTGGGGTTTTTGCTGTTGTTGCTGCTGTTTTCAATTATGAAATATAATACCCTGAGTGTAAATTTTTCTATTTTAGGGTTTTCTAAAGATTTAACTTTGTGAGTGTTTTACATCTAGGGTAAATATTTGCAGGTCATTAAGACCCACCTCCGAGTACTTTTCCAAGAAGCTGTTTGGTTCGGCTCTTAATAGGAAATGTCTCCATTTAATTCAGGCTACGAGCCCACAAGTACTTGCCTCCTTCCTTCTATGAGGCTCGCCACAGTTTGAGCAGCAGGCCCGATCTGCATAAGAGCCTTTCTGAAAGCCTATTTCTAACTGCGTGGACTCACTTCTCCTAATGAAGGGCGAGGGTGTGGGGGTGACACCTTATCAGCTCTGCCAGGCTTCCAGAGAATCTGGGAAAAGTCAGTAACCAAGAAGCAGGGCTGCAGATTATAACAAGTGAGGTACACAGCTGGGGCCTACTGCATGGCGGGTCACTTTGTTTTTCAGGCAAACCAGGCAATCTGAGGATATCAAGTCAAAGGCAGAGGGGCTTCCGGATGCAGCCAAAAAGTGTAACAACTGCACCCATCCTGGAAAGCTGCAAGAAGAAGTCCACAGACCTCGGCCCTCCCTGGGCAGGGAGACATCTTAAGGCTGATGAGCAAGTTCTTGACTTTTAGTAAGAATTTCTATCATTGTGAGGCCCCTCCACATGGTGTGATACACCTCAACACAAAATCTCAAGACAGACATAATCCTCACAGTGACTCTGTCCAGTAGGTGTAATCCACCTTTTACAACTTATGAGCAATTAAATAATTTTCCTACATTATGAAATAATGAAGTTAAAACAAACACGGGTGTGGCTCCAAGCTCACATTCTTTTCATTACAGCATTGCTCTCTCCCGTATATAAAAATATCTCCCTAAAATTACAATACACCTCTTCCTCATGACCTGGCCTTAAGAGAGGGGGTCAGTTCAATTTGGAACACATTTGAGTCATTGGCAGAATATCTTGGTGGAACTCTCCGGCAGGCTGCTGGCTGGATATATTGCAAAGGAGGGTTCCTCAAAGTTAAGAATTCAGAGACTTTGGGAAATACACCCATTGATTCCTGGGGTCCTCTGAATTTAGGAAATACTGGTCGAAACAACAGACTCCACTGAAACCAGAGTTGTAGGTCATCAGTTCCTAGGTGGAAGCAAAGACCCAGGATCTCCGAGGTAGTTGGAGGGCACTGCTGTCAATACAGCAGCCAGAACAGGCCCTGGCCACTAAACCAGGGCCAAGGACAGGGAAGCATTCGGGACAACTTCTAACTACATCCAGGGCATTCTTCCTAAGCCTTTCTAAAATGAGAGATAGAATTATTTTTCCATTCAAATACATTTCCATTCAGACCAGAAGCAACTGAGAATCCACCTTGTCTTTAGCTGCTTTTGTTCTTAACCAAATCATCAAAAAGGCAGCCAGTGGGATGGCTTGTGAGGAGCTAAGCCTTTAGAGCTGGACAAACTTGGCTACAATTCAGGATCTGCCACCAGCTAGCCCTGGGGCCTTAAGCAGGTCACTGGACTACTCTGAGTTTGGGTTTCCTTTTATGCAAAGTGTAATTAATGGGCCCCCTCCAGCCTAACACTCAGGGCTTTTGTGTGGATTCAATGAAGCAGCCTATGAAAGCATCTCATACCCTATTTATGGGCACCCAGCAGACATTTCACAATTAAATCTTCTTTGTGGTTGCTCTTTGGCAACCACAGCCAGCTCTGACTCTGACCTCAGGGCCAGGACTTGAGTGGGAGGCATCCCAAAAATGTTCCTGGGGAACCACTACAGCTAAACTTTCAAGCCTGAAGATTTCCATGGAAATCTGGATCCTTGCTGGTGATGCCTAACTTTCTAAGGAGGAACTTGTCACAGGAGGGGTATTTCAGATCCTTAGAAAACGTCTCCACATGGCCAACCAGCCAGCATCCCAGGAGCAGCTGCCACCGAACCCAAAAGGAAGTGCTATCAGGCAATGCCCTTCTAAGAGAGGATTCTAGAGGGAACTCAAACCCAGACAAAGGGGACTGAGATAAATGGGCAGCACTCAAGAATGCTGACCCTCTCCTGACCCCGTGCACAATATAGTCCCAGCAAGTTCACTTTCTCTGCAGAGTGACATAGCCACCAACAGCTGCAGAATGTCAAAAACAGGGCTGTAGGGTCTAAAGTTACCCCTCTTCCACCAGGAGAGAAAGAAAATACACTTCTGCATCTCTGCCTCTTTATGTTTTGCTTCTGAGCAACAAACGTCGAGAAGATATAGGATACACTGCTCTGTCTGCCACCAAAATGCATGGAACATAATTTTATAGGAAGCTACACCCGCTTAATTGTGATGCATTAAGTATTATGTTCATTGTTTCTGAAACTGGGTAGAAATGAATAATTTATTTCAGACAAAGGAAACTCTTGAATATGAAATGCCTCATCTTTTAAAATTACAATTTGGAAGACAAGAATGAAAAACTACCCAGAGCCAGTGAACCTTATACTGCTAATAGAAAACAATGCTTCGACTGTTTCTACTTTGTTTGCAAACATTACATTTTTTAAACATTCTTGAGAATAATCAGGGAAAGAAAACACTAGGTTTTCACCACGCTCACATCTGCTCAACTCAGGGCTCACATATTAGTTTTCTGTGCTGGGTGAACACCCTTTCCTCTCCTACTCATGTATGTTGGCTCACCTAAAACCCAGTGACCACATCCTCACACCTCCTTCCAGAACTTTCTGTCCTGCATTCCAGTTCTTTTCCTCTCTGCTTCCCTCCTCTCTCCACGGCACTGTATTTTTCTTTCTAGATCACCAGGGTCTCCCCAGCCACTAACACAGTGCCTTGGCATGTAGAAAATTCTCCAAGAATTGAGCTACTACTATTCTGAGAGCAGATAATTAATGTTTGAAATCGAAATGAATTGGTGATTGTTACTTCAGGTATAGCTCCTGCTGTTTCTCTCCCTCTCTTTATCTTTTTTCTTTTTTCCTTCCTTTCTTTCTTTCCTTCTTAGAGCGAAAGAGGAGTAAATCTACACACACACACACAAAAATTACTATCCTCATTCATGTTAATAAATGGAGGGGTCGGAGGAGGAAGGGAGTTAAAAAGCACATAAAAGGAACACACGGAGGGTACTCCCCTCCCATTTCCGGAGCAATACAGCAGTCCCTAAACAGCCGAATCCTCCAACGACCCTACCAACTGGATGCTATTTTCTATCCCATTTACAAAAAAGAAGAACTAGAACGTTCTAAGCAACTATTTACTTGTGTTCCTTCAGCCAGTGAATGCTGGAACGCAGAATTCAAACCTGGGCATGCTTAACTCCAAGACTTCATTTCTCTACCACTGCTACTAGGCACTACATAATTTCCCAGGATCAGCAGACCCTCACTGCCCTCCCGATGTTCCCCATCCCCACCCCAGTCTCTGGGCTGCCTGCAGGTGGTCCTCCTGGTGGCTTTTCATACTGGGAATTGCTGCCAGGCTCTGAGTGCTTTTCTCCCAGGGAGCACTAGCAACCCTCAGTAGGTCACCAAAGCAATGTCATAAACACACCCTGAGCTCAAGTTAGGACACACAGAGGGTTCAGGAGCTTCCTAGGAGCCAGCCCTGTGCCCTGCAATAATGCTGGCTGCAGTCCCTACAGCCGCCCTCCTCCTCCTGCCTTCACTGGGTGTGCCCTGCGGTTAGCAGGCATCACTTTCAATTAAGACAACTCCCTGCATTGGGACTCTTTGAGTTTTCATTCAAACACTTGCAAAATGTTCTGAATCAAGTTGAGAATTTGGTGCAGAAACCAGCCCAGTGAGGCAGAAGGCTCTGGAGCCAGATGAAGAAAATGGTAAACAGAAAATAAATTTTTAAAAAGTCCATACATGGAGTCCTCCAAACAGATCCCACTCACCAGAGTGCCAGAGGTCCTCAGAGAGGCCAGCCAGTGCCATCCCTCCAAAGAAGGAGGACAGTGCTGGACTGGGGAACAAAGTTCATGCCTAAGCCCCGGTCCCCAAGTGAGAAAGCAGAAGCCCACCCAGAACAGAGGACAGTGTGGAGTGTAACTGGGGTGCCAAAGAGAGGCAAGTGGGAAGCCATTGTCCTCAAGGATCCAGATTATCCACACTTCCAGGGCCCACCAGGGGAAGCCTCTCTTCTTTCTTTCTTTTTTATTTATTTTTGTGGTACTGGGGATTAAACCTAGGGTCTCACACATACTAGGCAATGATACAAGTACTCTACCACTGAGCTACATCCCAGCTCTTGTTTTTTTTTTTTTTTTTTTTTTTTTTAATTTTAAGACAGGGCCTCAATAAATTGCCCAGATCGGCCTAAAATTTGTGATCCTCCTTCCTCAGCCTCCCAAGCAGCTGGGATTTCAGGAGGGTACTACACCTGGCAGGAAGCCTCTTTTTACCAGCCACATCCTTCAACTTCTGTGGGGTCCACTGAACAACAGTCAGAGACCCTCCCATCATCCAAGGCCCTCCGTGTGCTGTGTTCATTCCTGCCTGCATCATCTGCCTGCTGCATCTTCTGCTCTACCTATGGCCCCACTCGTCATCCCAGGACCACCAGGGAGGCCCAGGCAGCCTCACTGACTCCTGCTCCTCTGCCTGCCCCTGGCTCCTCAATGGCTGACTATGTGCCCTTGCCTTTCGCTTGGAGCCTTATGCACCTCTTACCCCCAAGAGAAGGAAATTCTGGGAGAAAGAAGTTTGACCTTGACCCACTCTTGCCATGTCTCCAGCACGGGCTGAAGCTAATGCAGTGTTCCTGACCTCGTTTTTCACTTCCCCAGAAGGTGCTTCTATGATGAGGTGTTACTCACCCATGGCAGGCCTATGTCATTCTCTAGTCTAGAAGCATCCAGAGCCCCTGTGTGTGCTTGTCTGACATAAAACTATATTAAGTTAAACCTCTGGAATTCTGCTAACCTATCATCTTGAGCTACAAAATTGGCAATTTTTTAAGATTCTATTTAAAAATCCCAGCAGCGCTGAGGTAGATGAGCCAACAGCCTTCCCCAGTTTCACTTAGACAAAGGCCAAACCCCTGAACCTGGCAAATCTGCCTGTTTGCCCAGCTCTTCTCCCACCACTCCTCACACGGAAGGCTCCACCACAGCAGACGGCCCACTGTTAGCACCCCACTTCTGCCTTGCCCATGCTGTTGCCCTGCTAGAACACTCTCCCTAACCATCTCTATTTACCAAACTCTTCCCCATTCCACAAAACCCAGCTCCAAAGTCCCCTTCCGCCAGCCTTCTGCAACCCACAACTAACATCTAGTCAGCTGATCCCTCCTCAGGGCTATGTAGGAACTGTACAGAGTTCTATTCATTCGTCCTAACTTATTTTGTTTATATCTATCCATAAAACAAAGAAAAGAATTCTTAGCAGGCAATGAAAGAGTCCTATTTACCTCTGAGTCACTGAGGCCAACAACTAGGCTCATAGTAAGTTCTCAAGTATCTGATGAATGGATTTGGGGAGAAGAGAATTCTAACAGACTGAAAAGCTGAAAACTGAGATCACAGAAATGTAACAATTCTTCATTCTAAATGTATGTAATCTATATTTTATATGTAACATATGCATATGAGTATTACATACATAACAAATACAGTACACACATACATATTATTCAGTAAATATTGTCCACTAATGCCTCATGCAGTCTGTGCACTTTACTGTCCCAGGGTTTTCTCCTGCTCTATGTAGGTGATTGGGTACCCTAGATGCGATCTGGAGCCAGACTTCCTGCATAAGATCGCTGACTGGCTGTTCCTTAGGAGTGGATCCTCAGATGAGCTTCTTATTTGGGTCTGTTTCCTTATCCACCAAATGAGGCTAAGAATGCTTACTTCTGATCAAGGATTAAACCAATTAGTACATGTTGAACACCTATGGCATCCCCTCTCAGAGTTGCTGTAATTGTTTTTATTTCTCATGAATTACCTTGGGGACAGTTATCATCTCCAATTGGGGGTATATTCAGAGTCTCTGCATGGTCACCCCCTTTCCCATTCAGATGTCACTTGACTTTCCTCAGCTCAGGAAAAAACAGTGGTTCCACTAAGGACTCCCCAGAATTTAGTGATCTCCTGGTATCTGTTTCACCAAGAGTTTATTTGAAATTCCCAGGAACAGGATCAATTAAACATTTCATAAACATGAGCTTGAAGAAACCTGTCAGCCTATTACTACACAAATGCAACTGATACTTATTTTCATACATTATTAAGTATACACAAAATGATAATGTGCAAAGGGCAACAGAAATAACAGTTGGCATGCCGCTCCTTGGGCGATTCACAGGGACGTAAAGGAAAATAGTACCAGCATGGAAGAAGACAAATGAACAGCATATCAGGTCACCTTAAAGTGGGACTCAACTATGTATTCCTTTCTTTACCGCTGTGTAATGCTATTTATATGACAACATGACAAAAAATGGCCCTAGGCATTCTGCTCTACTTTAGAAGCCTTCCGCCTCGCACTGGAATGAAAAAAGATAGAATCCAGAAATTGCTTCTTTGGTTAATATTTCTACAGTTCCGCAGGAATGGTTTTAATAGCATGCGTGTTCTGGATTTTGCTTGTCAATTAAGAATCCATCAGAATTCAGTGCTAAATATTAAGATAATAGGTATTGGCTTATATTTCAATTTTTAAAGGTGCTTTGTCAAACAGTGTTTTAAGGTAGGAGACTAAGGAGGAGATGTCTGTGCTTAAAACGTCATCAGGTAACAGCAGAAAGAGCACTGTATTTGGAGCTTGGGGGAACAAGGTGTGAATCTGAGCTCTTCCAGGTATTGGCTGTTGGGCCCTGAGAAAGTTGTTCAACTTTTCTGAGCCCAGGTTTCTTCCTCAAAAATCGTAAAGCACAATACTTATCTTTTATCCGGACACGGTTCCCAAAGGAACTCCTCTCCTCTCATGTACCTCCCATTTAAAGATACTGCAGAATTGGATAACACACAGCTCTGGGATGGACAGAGTCCCACAGGGAACTGTGGTTTGACCAAAAATAGGCCATTTGGCCAAATGATTAAAAGTCTGTCATATGCTAATGCATGGACGGGGTGGACCTTAGGCCAATTTAGTAGGAGTAAATTGCAATTGATTTTCGAAGAAATTGCTTGTTCTTGCCTTCCCTCAGCTGCGTCGCACGGGCCCATGCACAGCTGCCCTTGTCACAGGCAAGACCAACTGAAATACATGTCAAAGAAGGTCTCTTGGAGGCAAAATGCTGAATAATACAGCCATCTGCACTTATGCACATTATAAATGTACTCCCCCGTGAGCAGAGGCACAAACACATCCAAACCTTTGCATGTGTACACACGTTTCATATGGATGTCTTCGAGGGCTCATATTTAGCAATAATTCCGCCACCAGGGCCACATCCTTCTGTATGTTTTGCAAATCCCCCTGAGCTGGAAAGCTGTCCTGAGTTATTCTGAGTTTTATAACCACTGACTATTTGAGGATGGATCACGAAAGAGCACACCCCTAAAATCTTCTCTCGGAACACTCTGCAGCCTTATCTGCGTAAATCCTGAACATGAAGAGAAATGGTTAAAAGATCACAGAAGATAAAAAACCATAATAATAAAGGTTAACAATGGCTGCTTTCACCCCTAATTTCTGATATGGTGATAGACCCTCTTAGAACATTAATTAGAAAGGAAAGAGAGATGAAAGAAATGCCCAGGGGACATAATAAATTAGCCCCTTATGCAAATTACCCATTCGTTTTCATCACTGACCCAGCTAGTGGAGTCTCTAAATTACGGGAAGTGGTTAACTTCTTGAACAGAAAATTCCAGATGAAAGATTCATTTTTTTTCCCTCTTAAATCTGGGGGCTGGGAGGACTTATGGCAACAAATGATTTCTCATTCTTCCTTGCAGACAACTCTGAAGGGGGACAAAAGATACGAAAATGAATGTTCGGCTACTGGTTCCTGCTGCCAGAGACCTATTAATTAATCCTTGTTCCTAAACAATGGGCAACGACCTCCTTCATTGAAACCCACGGCTGGGGCTCTCCCCTTGCTGCCTGTGGGAGGGACAAGGGTGGTCTTCTGAAGGGTGCCCAGATCTGAGCAGGTAAAGGACAACCAAAAGTGGGTAGGGTGATGCCAGGGTGTGGAGAGTTCCCAATATCAATTTAAAAAGACACACACACCTAATTTCACTGTCATCACTGTTGCAGACAATTTATGTTCCACCGTCCCACAAATTTATGGAACTCTCAGTTTTCTTATCAGTAAAATAAGGGGATTGGACTAGAGTGACCTCCAAAAGTCCTACTGCATCTACAATCAGATGCTTTTATTTATCCCTGTAAAACAAACGCGGCACTTCCGATAATTTAATTTATTTAAACAATCTTATGGCATCTGTTTTTTCTACTGAACTCACTTCTGGCTTCATTTTCTCTTTCCTACTCTCATTTTCCCTATTTCTCCTATTTTCTGATTTTTTTTTTTTTACTTTATCTTCTTCCACGTATTGAAATAAGATGCCTTAAATACATCTGAGTTCAAAGTAAAGTATACACTGAGTAAAAATTGTCATTTATAAATTATATTAATATGAAAGACATATATGCCAGGATCACAAGTTTCCTTGGCATGAAGAAAATTCTGGAAAGAGAAAGAGAATAACAAAAGATTCAACATACAGACCCTTAAAGAAAGAGGGAAGATCTGTTAAAGATCATCCTGGTCTACTGCTGTCACATTGTAAAAGGACCAGACGATGCTTAGTAAGGGCATATGCTAGCCCAAGGTCACCAGCTAGCTAGAGGTGAAACTAGAAAGAGCACAGGGCTCTTATTCCTGGACCCAAACTCTTTGGACCAAATAAGCCAAATTTGATGCCTTCTCTTGAGAATTTGGTATGTGTCCCAAAGGAAAAAAAAAAAAAAAAAGACATCTTTTGGCAAGAATAAGCACCAACAGCAGAAAAATTAAGATGTGGTAGAAAGAAATACTTCATAGGACTAAGAAGGAGGAATGAGGACAGATATATCAGTGATAAATTATTTGCACCTTGTAACAATCTTCAGTTTCTGCAATTACCTGTCACTCACTGATGTTTTAGCTCCCTTTTCTGGTAACAGAACCTACAGTAACTCTAGGCAAAATATTTGACTGTGTTTACCTTCACAGCCTTTGATGGAACATTTAGGGCCTTTGCCATATGTAGTTAGAACACTAGAATGTTCTACTTCTTCCTTCACCAAAGTTTTTGAGATTGACACATAATCTAAATAATAAAATGCTGCCTTTTGGAAGTAGTCAGTGACACAGAAAAACCCAGGTTCCTCAGATCACCAGGAAGATAATAAGAGAGTATGTATAGACCAGGAGCCCATTTTCATTAAAAAAATAAAATAAAATAAAAAATATGTTTGCATATGTGTATATATATACACACATATATACTTATTCACATATATAGGGAAAATCTGAAAAGACTTATATCCACAGGTTTACAGTGATTCTCTTTAGGCTATTGAAATTTATTTTCCTTTTTTTATCTTTTTGTAATTTCATATCAGTGCACAATAAAAATGGACTGCTGAGGGGCATGACAGGGAGAGAATAAAATCCAAAAGTAGTGGTCTGTGAAAATGAAATGTAAGTGTACTCAGCAGAGCCTCTGGAGGTGGAAGTCTCTCCCGGGTTGAGGGCATGCCCTTCTCAGGAGCAGGAATTCTTCTGCCAGAAGGAGCACTAGGAAGATTTATGGGGTGGGTTGGAGGAATGGGAATCAGTGAAGCTGAGAAGAGAAGGCTGATCACAAGAATCCTTAAGCACAAGAAGATTTCCTGCCCTCAGGTGATCACCTGCTGCAACAAACTCACCTTCCAACTAAAGAGCTTAAGGACAGCATCCCATAGGAGCAGGAGAGACTCCAAGCAGGAATACGGAAGTCCTTCCACAAAGGGTAAGTAAGCCTCAAGATGGGTTACTAGGAGGCAGGACTTTCTTCTAGGACCCTTTAGATAAGGGATAAGTTTTCCATTTCTTGCTCAAGGAGTTTACAAGCAGTTTTCCTGAAGGCTTGGGATTGGTATTCTCTTTAAGATATAGAAGAGGCGTGGTGGTGCATGCCCATAATCCCAGAGGCTTGGGAGGCTGAGGCAGGAGGATCTTGAGTTCAAAGCCAGCCTCAGCAATGGCGAGGCACTAAGCAACTCAGTGAGACTCTGTCTCTAAATAAAATACAAAATAGGGCTGGGGATGTGGCTCAGTGGCTGAGTGCCCCTGAGTTCAATCCTCAGTACCTCCCCCCAGAAAAGATATAGAATGATCAGGAAATACTGTCTGCAGAAAAAAGACCCATCCTGGAGTCAGGCGTGTGCCCACCACTAACATGGTTTTCTCATACATTCAAAATGGCAGAGATTTATTAAGAACCTAGTATGTTTCAGGCTACGTATTTCACATAAAGCATCATCAGTTCCCACACACACACAAACCTACAAAGTAAATGGTATCATTGTCTCATTTTACATCCAAAGGAAGCTGAGGCACAGTGAGCTCAAATAACCTACCCAAGACAATGGGAGTGGCACAATTGGGGGTCACCTGGATTGGTGGAAGTTCACAAATTGCATCCTTCCTCCAGCGCCAGTGGGTGGGAGCAGGAAGCTGCCCAGAGCACTGGCCAAACAGTAGCCAGTTCACCTGCACTGTCTGTGAGATGGGGAGGCTGGGGCAGCACAGGTTAACCAGGACAACTCTGTGAAGGAAGACTGAACCAAGTCATCAAGGCACCAAGATAAGACTTGGCAGTAAGGGGCTAGGGGAACTGAAAGGAAACAGACCCAGGGAGGTCAAAGAGAAGCCCAATGCTAAATTCAAGTGAGAGACAAGATAGATACATTCAGGGAATGGAGAGGGGAGCATTTGGAAAGAGAGTTAGGTAATCTCATGAGGGCCCAGATTGAGGCCAGCAGAAGGGATGAAAATGACCCCACAGTTTATTACGTAGATCACCAGGCAGATGATGGCACCATTATATAACTCAGGAGACTCAGGAAGAGAGGGTGTAAGGAGAAAAGGGGGAGAGATAGTAAGATCCGTTTGGGACACGCTGAGTTTGAGGTAACTGAGATACTGCCAGATGGTGTCATCCAGGATTCGGCTGGAAATAGTGGTTTAGAGTTGGGAGAGGTTGCAGTAGGAGGGAAAGCTCTGAGTCATCCATGTAAATGGTAGCTGAGGTCTCAGGAATGGATGAAGCTCGTCCAAAAAGTAGGCAGAAGAAAGAGGCCACCGGCCTCCTGTATGGCAGTGTCCTGGCAAAGGTCCCTGAGGCTACCCTCAAGCAGTGTGACCCTGGCCAAATGGCTTCTCTTCTTTGAGCTTAGGGTCTGTAAAAGCAGAGGGTTGGATTACATCCCTAAGGGCACCTCCCTAACAATCAACCATCAATGGTTGATGAGATGTCTGCTCTGGACCAGGGAGGATACTTAGTGTTGGACAGACACCAGGACAGCAAGCCAATCCCTGACTTCCCAGTGGGAAAGACAGACACATAAATAAGTCCTCTCCATATGACTTTATTAATGGCTGTCATAAAAACAAGAGCAAGGGGCAGCATGAGGGAGTCCTCAGTAGAAGTGCCTGTCTAAGGGGATTCCAGCAAGGCCCTTAGAGATGGAACTTGATCATGTCTTAAGGAAGTAAAAGAAGCTTCCAAACCAGGCCAAGGTCATGTGCAAAAGCACTGGAAAGGGACTGCATGTGGAACACAGGGGAGAGGCTTGGCCCAGAGACCTCAAGTGAACAGGGATATGGGGCTTCAAGAAAAAGGAGAGCAAGGCCAGGCTGTGCAGGGCCTCCCTGGCCTGCTAAGGAGTGTGCCACAGGCCAGAGTGAGAACAGAGAATAAATGGGGTTCTCAAATACAGGAGCAACACAATTAGAGAGCTGTTTTAGAGGACTGTGTGGTAAGAGAAGGACCCTCACACTCTCAATACGTGCTAAATTCAAGCCTTGCTGTCTCAACAGCAAGATGACATCATAGGCTCTTATGGTACAGGCAAAATTTTTAACTGTTTTTTAATAGTAGCATACATTAAATCAGAAATGCTCAACATGGCTAGCTATTCATAATACCATTCAGTAAAAGGGGCAAGACTCAAGAGAGCTCAGGCATATCTAAGCCGGAGCAAACCATTTCCAAAAACTCAGTCACCAATCTCAAGATCCTCGTGCTTCTGAGATTTAAGCCACTCCTAGGACTTGCTAAGGAAGTAAAGACAGAGTCAGAAGACTGTGACTTGGTGTTTCACCAAATCAGACATAGGATGCCTGATCCCAACACTGCTTTTCCCCCTATGACCTCTCCACGTGACTCCTATATGCAACACCTCCGATTTTAATTTTATGCACAGAAGTTCTGGCATCTCTTAACATTTTTCTACAAAACCCAATCTCCCAATCAATACTTTAAAACCTCGAGCCTTCCTTTTCTCTTGCTGCCAAGGAGGGGCGTACATCCTCCCTCAGGTCCTCCACCCTTCGACTTTTCTTGGTGCCCACTGTACTTTCAAACTGTCTTGCTGCTTTGTTCTTCCCTTCAAAAAAATACAATTCCAACGGGTTCATCATGCTTTCAAATCACTATTTACTTCTTGCTGTTGCTTGAACTTTTGTAAGAAGAAAAGGCGAAGCAGATCAGAGGTTAAGGCGCAGAGAGCTGTAGCTGAGAAAGGCAGATGTTTAGCACAACACTGAGGCTTCCAGCCCCTGAGCCTCCAAGCGCCCACACAGTTCTGCCCTCTTGGCTCCAGGGAGACTTTCCAGCATTCCTTCCTCTACTCCAACATCCTCTTGCACTGGGTCACTTTTTCCTTTGTGCACTTCATCTTCCAGATCCCTCAAAATCACACGCAACCTGCGGTAAGCACACTTCCTCCGTCCTGTAGTGAAACACTCCAGCTATGGAATTTCCAAAAGAGATAGCCAACCTCCTACCAAAATTCTCACCTGATTAAACTGCTCTTTTCCCTACAGATCACATTTCAGAGAAAAGTTTTTAGACTACCTTCTTTTTGTTCCCTTCCTTATTCCCACTGACCATATCCCAATATGGCCTTCTACCTGATTAGCAAAAAAAAAAAAAAAAAAAAAATGGCAAGGATGGTTATGGGTTTGAGAAATCCAAAGAACATGTCAAGTATGCCTTATGCATGGGAGGACCCATCCCACACTTCCACATGTGAGTGAACATACTCTTCACATTGTACAGAGAAATCCAAATATGGAAACTGATGGCCACCACATCCATAAAAGTAAAGACCCTGTTGTCCTGGTTTCCTCAGAGAGATTTTTGGAATAGATATTCTAGAAACTCAAATTAAACCTGAAAAGCAATATTTATCATCTAGCTTCTCCATTCTTCCCCATCCTAAAAGATCAAACTGGACACGATGTATTCTTCAATGACTTAAAATCTCTCAAGATTCCATTTGGCTTTACTACACCGACTTACGAAAAACAGTCACTGTAAGAGGTCAAAGCTCATAAGTGCCAGAACCTAAATTCAATGCTCTTGAGACACAGAATGAAGCTCTAGATAGGGCCTTCCGGGCCCTGCTGAATTCATTATTCGACTTCCACATTCTTGGCAGGACAGGTCTCACAAACTCAGGATATTTACTGTGAAAAGAGTCCCTGGCTGAGAAAAGGATCAAATAAACAAATGAATGAAAAACAGTCCATGCAGAAGAATTTCCAGTATTCATTTAAAAAAAAAATTCAATCTATGGTACCTGAGAATGACCATGCCACTTCAAGTGTACAAATGAATACAAGGATTGGAAAGGCCATTTCAGAGCACAGGGGAGGGATTCTGGAAGTGACCTCCATCCTCCTTGAGAATCACTGACTGTTAGAACCAGAGATTATTTATTCCATTATATCAATGAGAAATGAGTGACACAGAAATGAGTGACAGACCCCATAGTTCAGAGCAATTTTGAAATGAAGGCCAAATGGGCTTTCTTCCTTGTCCACTTTCTTACTTCTCACTGTGCATGGGAAGGTCCATATCCTTCCAGGCAACAGTACAAAGACAGGAAAGTCACACTCTATGGCACAGGCAGTAGCATGAAGAAGGTCTGGTAGTCCAGCAGCCATATCCATCTAGTTTCTACAGATGATGGCCCAGATGGTCACATACACCTATCTGTGCATTTCTCCTCCACTTGAGTCACTGTCCCATCTGGACCAATAGGACAGAGAACATTAGTAAGGACATGCAGCAGAAATTATTCTCAAACTTCATGTACTATGAAGGACCCAGGACAGGGATCTCATTAAGATACAGATTCTGGTTTCATGGCTCTGGGATGGAGCCTGAGATTCTGTACTAACAATGAATACCCAAGCGATATCAATGCTGCCGAGCCCAGGACTACACTCCAATAGCAAGGGGTAAGTGTTAAAAATGCTTGCAATCAAGCAAAATTTGGGTTTGAATTCTGGTTCTTCCATTCAGGAGCTTTGTGATTCTAGGCTGATAACCTAACTTCACTATGCCTCAATCTCTTCATCTCTAAAATGGAAGAGAAAACACCTGAGAAGCAGTGGATGATGCTTAAAAAAGTTAATGACTGGAGGTTACCACACAATATCTGGCATATAATAAGGGCTTGAGAAATGTCAGTTGTTGGCTGCCTCTAAAATTTACCAGTGCAGGAATTATAACTGCCAAAACCACAATAGGTAAAACATGGGAGGTACTCCACGAAGGTTTAGTGGATGAATATAGAATACGCTCACACATAGTATCAGTATTTACATACTCCCTGGATTGTGTGGCTTTTCTGCAGGAAAAATAAAGCATTTTAAAATACGAGAATACTCCCTCCATAACCAACCATCATCATCTCATAAGATCAAATTCAACATTAACCACTATGTTTAACTACCAAGAAATACATAATTTGTGGTGACTATATATAGTGGATGAAATGTCTTAACTGTAAATGAATAAAGACAACATCAGTCTGGAATCTGTATGTCATTTAGAGAAATCACTGATTTGTCTAATATTTATGAGTTATCTGTATGCAGATGTTGTTAAAAAAAAACTTAATTCTAAAACTAAATTCAATCCCAAAGCAAAGGGATAACTACAAAGAGACAAAACAAAACATGGGAAGTAACATTACATTTTAAAGGGCCACTGGGGCAGGAGCACAATCCCTTAGAAATGTACACACTTGCTCAGGAAAAATTAGAAACAGAAGTGTTGACAAATGGGAGAGCTTAGTCTTTTAAATCAAAGGCAGGCAAATGTGTCCACCCAAAACTCTTCAACACTCTAAAATTATTTTCAGCATCTCCTACAGAAAGTGGCATCATTAGAATAGATCACATTCCGGGGAGGCATTGTACAAGGTATGCAGCAACAAGAGAATATGATTGCCACCTACAGACAGAAGTGGCATTCCCTTTGCCAAGAGCTGGCCAATCATATTTTTGATGTGAAAAAAATTCAACCAAGTCACCTCCCCCCACCTACTTCCAAACCACCACACCACATTGCTTCATTTAGAATTACTTCTAAGTCATGCAATCATCAATAAGCATGCTGCCTCTTCATTATCATCATCATCCTATTTCTAATTTCCCAGAATCACTGTGCCATTCAACTATCTACACTGTTTGAGAGCCAAAGAGAACGCAAACCAAGGGATTTCAAACAGGCAAAGTCCCAAAAGTGGAAGGATAAATCTGCTTACCTGATATGAATGGGACCACCCGGAATATATCTGACAATCTGCTGTTAACTGGTTCATACGGGGAATCTTCAAGCAGGTCATTTCCTAAAAACAACAGAAAGACTGGGCTCAGATCTGAAAAACAGATATATTTCAAGCACTGTTTCACTGCTGAATCTAAATTCTAATTATGTTATGATTGTGTAACAAAATGATACTAAAACTTTCCAAGATTTCAAATGCATGTATTTGGCTATGGTTATTTCTTTTCATTCCTCTGCCTTTGTTGTCCTTGTTCTCCCCAGAGTGCCATGAAAACATTGGAGAGCAACTCAGTCTGATCTTGCCAGAAAACTCTCCCACTCTTTGCAAAGGAACAAAATCAGAAAGAGCCTGTGACGTCACAAGCTTTGCTTGCCTCTAGGAGCCAATGGAAGAAAAGTAACCCAGAAGAGACCCCCCATTTCTGTTTGCCCAAAACATGGCATGTGGTCAGAAGGCAGGTGCCCTGTCTATTAAAAAGTCCATCTCTGAAACAGGTTTTATTCATAGATTTGGGAAGAAGTAGCAGCTGATAGATCAAATTGGGGGTATTACTAATCCATGAGTGTGAGTCTCAGGAGAATGAATGCACAGGATGTTTGTGTTAGATTTACAAACTCAAACTCTAGCCACCTCTGATTCACATGTAAGACCAAAACCTTCCCACTGGCATGGATGGATGTGGCAAGTGATCTTCCCCCTCCCTGAGCTACTTCTGTTTTAACCAAGGTTGAATTGCAGCAGCTGCTTCAAGACTCAGCTAATCTAAGATGACAAATGTTTTTCACACATCTGCCTTTGATCCGTTTTGAGAGGGGTAAAGATGGAATGGATTCCACTGGACCCTCCTTTATACTCCTTTATCTTATGTCAGAATAGGTGGAAGGGAAGAAGAGGGGAAACCACAGGCATGATACAGGACAAGCCTTGGTGTTAGTATTCTGTGAAACCAGCTAAAGCCTAGGGCCTGCTCTCCTTGGAGTGGAGCTATGGGTTCCTTGGGTGACCTTTAATTGGTTCCAACTCTGATGCTCTGAGCAAGTTTCAGATGGGTCAGCGGGGTCTTGGGGATAGCCCCCATGTCCTCAATGGGTTTTCCAACAATCAGCCCCAACAATGCTGCTCAGCCCAGCCGCAGCAAACACCAGCTGCTGCGGTCCCTAGGGGCCAATGAAAGGTCCTCATTCCGCAGCTGGGGAGAAGTGAGCGAAGGATGAGATCAGCCGGCTCTGGGACCGAGGGGCCGGCCTGCCTTCGGAGAGGGATGGGGGGCAGGGGGTGAGGGCCGTCAGCGCATACCCTGCAGGCTCTGGTACATGCTCCAGTAGATGCGCAGGCAGTTCTTCTCCTTCTTCATGCCCCTCTTGCAGCGGCAGTTGTAGAGTGACTTCTGCTTCAGGGCCTCCATGGCGCTGCGGCACTCATCCTTTGCCTCCAGGCCGGATGCCAGACTGAAGTTAGTCTCCTTGCCCGCCACGCACTGCCTCAGCGTGCGGTATTTAGTGCTGCAACTCTGTTCTTTCAGGCACTGATCGCTGGCTTTCACGCAGTCCAGGCGGTCCACGCCGCTCACCTCCGCTGACAGAAGCAAATCTGCAGGGTGAAAGGGAAGAAGCCTGAATGCCGCGGGGCGGAGACCCCATGTCTCGGCCCGGAGAAGGACTAGCTCTGGATCGAGGACGTTCGACCAGCCTACAGAGGCTCCCTGAGCGGGGTACGGGTTAACCCCCTCGTCCCAGGGGGTCTATTTTCTGGGCCCTCTAACTCCTGCCGCCAGACTCACGGGCGAAGGTGGCTCAGGCTCAGCCCGTAGGTTGTACTCGGTGGGACTGGAGCCTGAGCTGCCTAGCGCGCCCGCCGCCCCACCGCCCGGCAGAGACCTGGGCGAGTGGCTGCCCCGCCTTCCCCCGCTCAGCTAGCTCGGCCCTAGCCCGAGGGCTCTGGGTGGAGGAGCTTGGTGGCGCTCGGGGACCCGGCGCGCTCTGGGCGAGAGGCGGGCGCGCCGCGTTCTGCTGCTTGCCTGGCGGTGAGCACTGAAACGTTATTCGGAGAAAAGTTTTCCCTTCGAAGTTTGCTTTCCCTGCCCAATGTTCCCCCACTCCACTTGCCCGCCGCGCTTCCGCGAATTCCTTGGGGCTGGAAGGGGCGTTAGGCCCGAGCTGAAGGGCTCGGACCCCTTATTAGCTCCCCTCCAGGCTGGATGCTTAAAAAACACAGGGAAGAAAAAAAAAAAAAAAAAAAGGCATGAAACCCTGCAGGCAGTGATGCGTCGCCACCGATCCCCAAGCCCAGAGCTTCGTGGACCCCTTTCCAAAACGAAACTTCTTCCTCCCTCATCCACTGTACCTGCGCTGCAATTTGGGGTAACTGCCTCGAGTGACCCACAGAAAGACTTCGTGGGTTAAAAAGAAAAACAAGCCGGCGACGGCCTCGACTTACCCAGAAGCGGCAGCGCGAAGTAGAGGGTCGCCAGGAACATTGTGCCGGCTCGAAGCTGGTCCCCGCCCCCCCAAAAATCCCGAGCCGCCGCTGGGTCTCGCCGAGGGAGCTCAGCATGCAGCGATCCTCGGACGACCGCGCTCTTCTGGCCGCCCAAAGTTCAGCTCCATCCAGTGGGAGAAGAAACTCCGGGTCCGTCTGCCGCCGCCACCGCCGCCGACTCGTCAGCTCCAGCGGTCGCAAGGGCGGATGGCGGTTCCGCTGTTAGGGGTTCAGGTCCGACCCAACCTGGAAGGGAGAGAGCGCTTTGAAATGAGAGCCCAGAGAGCTGAAGCCTCTCACTACCGCCCCTCTCCCCTCCCCCCTCCCGCCGTGGGGGACTTTCCAACGCCACGGTAAGGACCCCCCACACACACACAAGCGCTGGTCTGGTCGCGGGGGGGAAGCATGTGCGTGTATTCCGGGAGGGTGGGGAAGGCGCCGGAATGGGAGATTGGGGGTTGGAGAGGTCGGACACTGGCTCCCAAAGTCCAAGGGGATGACTATCCCGCACAACCCAAGAGGCTGCACGCAAGCAAACAAATAAACGTTACTTTCCGAGCGCTGCGAGCGGAGCCTGCAGCTTCCCGGAGTCGGAGCCCTCGGCGGCGGCAGCGGAGGCAGCGGCGGCAGCAGCAGCAGTAGCTCCCTATCCAGTCCGGGCGCCGAAAGAGCCCCTTCTCCCGGGAAGTTAGCCGCCCCCTCCTCTTGCCCGCCCGCCTGCTAGCTAGCTTGCTCTGCCGCCAGCCCTCCGCATGCAAACCACCAATCGCTACCCCTCGTCGCCGAACTCCCCCACCCCACCCCACCCCCCGGGCTCGCCTCCTTTCCGAGGCTGGAGGGCGAGAAACAACCGACGTCCGGGCTAGGGCCGAAACCCCGTTCTAGCGCCCCTACCAGCGGTGCGTCTCCACGCCCTCCCCAGCGTCAGCGCCTTTTACCCACTCACCCAGTGGCGAGTATCCACACCACCGCCCTAGGAGAGCGTGCGGGTCCGCAGCACCCGCGAGCACCGGCAGGTGCAACCCCACGCCACGAGCGCCCCCCGGGCCCCAAAGTTGGCGGACGTCTGCTAGATGAAATGGAGTGGCTGGGGCGAGACAGGGAGTGAGCAGAGATGGGTTTCCAAACAGAACCAGAAAACTCCAATACCACCAACCTGGACCCAACCGACCGCGTCCAGCTGCGGCGAGGAGCCAGTTTATTTGTTTATTTATTTATTCTTTGGGGGAGTGTCCCCGCCCCCTCCTCCCTTTCCGGGCCCACTTTCTTTACGCTGGGAAAAAATGATGCGGTAATCTTCTAGAGCTCGGCGGGCCGAATTGGCCAGGATGATTTCCGAGCAGAGCCCATGGTTCGGATGTCCATTAGGGATGTTAGTGGTTATTGGAAGCAGCGCTGAGGATGGCGTGGCCAGATTTCTCCTGGCCAAAGGACCCTCGGCCTGTTTTTGTTCCCACTGCCCCGCAGGACAGCACAGCCCCTTCAGAAATTCGCCCACACGACCGCGGCAGATGCACACGCGCCGGCGGCTGGATCCTGGGCCGACCCGCACGCGCGCACACAGGACACGCAGCGCTATGCAGTGGGCTGGGGGCGCAGACACACACACACACACACACACACACACACACACACACACGCTCACATACACACATCTTTCCCTCTCCTCTTCTTATTCCTCTCTGTCTCTCATACACACACACACATCCATACACACACACACTCACTCATACACACAAAAGGGCACAATGCACAAGGGCTCTTTCTTAGTGCAATGCAGCCAGACCCTTCTGAACACAAAGTTTTTCCCCCACGTCACTCGCAGCTGTGACTCAAGACTCGGCGTGTTAAAGCCACACTCCGACCCAAGCCCCCGGAGCGGCGATCGTGGGATGCACCCACCGGTTGTGCCAGGGTATACACATTCACATATGTACAAACAGTAGCTACCTCTCTCCTCCAAAGCTTGGAGACAAAAGCAGAGCCCCAAACCCATTTAAGCGTTTAAGCTTGGTCAGACCCGGCTTTGGGAAATTTATAAGGTGACCTCCATCTTGGCTGTTTCAAGAGTAAATTTAAAAAAAAAAAAAAAAAAAAGCCGAACATATATACACAGTCCTTCACCCCAGCTTTCCCAGGCATGCTGCTGAACCCCCTACTGCTGTTGGACACACAAGCTCTCTTTCCAGCACGCCGGGGGCGCCCAGTGCACTGGGTCTAGAGATCTGCTCTGAGAAATAGCTCCCTGTGGTGGGTGGCCGTCTGGCCGCTCAGGGTTTGTATTCGATATCTTTGCTGATGTACAAGTTCATCTCTCAGGGAAACAGA
Source organism: Callospermophilus lateralis (assembly GCF_048772815.1). Lineage (NCBI taxonomy): Eukaryota > Metazoa > Chordata > Mammalia > Rodentia > Sciuridae > Callospermophilus > Callospermophilus lateralis. Next base: position 80,650,212 of record NC_135319.1, read on the forward strand.
TTTTGAATCAAGTCTGTGTGAGCCCAGCTGTCAAATCTGTAAACCTATCACACCAGACAATGGGTCGCTGCGGAGCACAGAAAATAAATGCTCGTTTTGATCCAGGAGGGTTAATTGAAAAGGGCACGGTCTTCAGTTGAAGTTTGAGGCCATGGTGTAAGGGCGGGGAGAAAAGGAGGAGGAGTGGGTAGCTCTCCATTCGACTACACATCAGCTAGGCGCGCCCTTCAGCTGCGGTGGCTGCTCGCGCGTGCTGCGCATTGTTCAGAGTCGCCCTAGAGTGTCTGAGCCTCAGTGTGCGCCTCAGACCCCGGGGACATCCCACCAATCCGTGATCCTCTTCTGCTGCGCACGTGTTCCTCAGGAGAGGTTTGAAGAGACTGATGCGCTCATGAAGGGCCCCTCCCTCAACACACACATGCACAGTTACAGCATATGCAGATTTCTAGTTCAGTGTATCAGTTTACACTTGGTTGTTGAGTAAACAAAGCAAACATATGTCACATTTTCAGGACAGATGGTCCAAACCAAGGGCTACTTAAGTTCTCTTTCCCTAACGGTAGTAAGTTACAGGGTAGACGAACTGAAAATGTAATTAAGTCTTCCAATCAGTCTCTTTAACTAAAAGAATTTTATTGTCATATATTCACACACATACCAGAAAAATTCTGGGGAGGTGTTTTTAGTGAAAAGAAGACTGAAAAGAAATTAAAGAGTTTATCTGAAGACTCTTGTTTCTCCAAAGACACCCCAAACATAAAACCCTCTTTCATTGTTCCATTTTATAAGTAGAAAATGAATGTTTTCCTTTGGGAAATCAGTAATTGGAATTCCAGTTTTTCCTAGATAGACTGCTTATCATTGCTTGGATGGTTGAATGACAATGAGGTTTCATTTAAAACATCATCCACATTATTTGTGTTCTTTGTTTAGAAAAAAAAAAAGGTCCATGTTACCCTATGTATTTTACAGAATCTTTTAAATCAAAATTTTTAAGGGTAGAAGGGTGAACTGAAAGTTCTCCAAATGTAGAATAGGGGAACTCTTTCAAAATATTTATAGCTTCAAGACTATTTTAGATCCATTTTCTTACACTGTCCTCAGTAAGTTCTTACTGGTGCTGAAAACAGAACTTTGTTTTAAAACTAATAATAATAAAACCACCAGCCACTATAACTATGTTGTCCAATAGCCATGTGGCTATTTCAATGAAACAATTAAAATTAAATGAAAGAGAATTGTAGTTCCTCAGTAGCAGTAATCAATAGCCACATGCAATCATGTTGGACCGCACAGATATAGAATTTTTCCATCATCACATAAAGTTCTAGTGGACAGCACTGGCCTCCAATGTTGGTGTGAAAATACTTAATATGGTGTATACATTAAATTCTTAGGATGGATTAGTGCCAGCATAGAGTGCTTTATAAGTAGCAGCAGTAGGAAGAGTTATGAGGATAATGATGGTGATGTTGATAATGATGAGGATGCTTTGTTACTCTCTTGGGGAAGTCAAAAAAGACACAGCCCATGCCTGGTATGTTCTCTGCTCAGAATGAAATCAGTAGGCCAAAAAAGCCAAGAATTAGAGAAATGGATATGTCAACATCAAAAGCTCATCTCCCAGGAGAGTTATGAATGGAGAGAAGTGTCCTCCACTCTAGCCTAAGACCTCTTGTAGTAGGCGCTAATTAAAGAATCACTACATTATAACTATATTCACCAACTTTTAAGGGTGGGAGAAACACAGCCATGAAGGCCTTGGAATATAAAAAAAAAAAAACATTGTGATATATTAGATTAATACTGTGCATGTTTCCTTGGAGCTTATCTATTCTCATGTGTACAGGACTGATCTCAGGATGAAAGGTGACATCAAAATATCAAATATTAATAATTTTAAAGGTTCGTGCAGTCCTTTGTGATGTGTTTTCTCAGCAGAAAATTGGTTTTAATGCTACAAATTAGTTTCAATCCACCCATAAGCACATGAAGTGAGCAATCTTCTTGTATTTCTTGATGTGTTTCTTCATAAGTTAACAGATGAGTCATGTTAAGAATGACAGTTTTATTCCAAGAGACATTTTGTCTTTTACTTTCATTGCTTTGGCCTTATAGAATGCTATGTAAAATACATTCATTTTGTAAAATTAGACTCTCCAAATTCATCAGGAATCTTTAACTCAAACTAGTCCATCAGTGTGCAACATTTGACATCAGACAGTTTGACAGACTTACCTCTACACAAATCCATTCACCAGTCCCCAGGTATGCTATGCATTTATTTAGTTTTTGCTGCTATGCTTTTGTCCATTCGGTTCCATCTGCATAATATGTACTTCATCCTGATGTTTTCACATTCAGTTCAGCTGAATAAGCCAGTAAGGATGGCAAGACCCCTTCCTTCCCTCAGAACTAACAGTTCTCTATAGCATGGTCCATGGCCCCACTGAAATCTCTATCAAGTCTGTTGTGACACTGCTTTATAGATAGTTGCTCTACCCCTTCTCCTCAATTGGAATATGAGCTCCTTGAAGGTAAGGAGATATTCTAGTCATTTTCTTTGCATTCCCAGCTTTTACACTGATAACTGACAAATGGTAACCCCCAATAAATGCATATTTTGATTGCACAAATAATGAGTGATGCTGCTCTTCATTTTCTGACACCACACCATAATTTTACTGACGATTTGCATGAAATACCTTTACTCTATGAGCAATACTAAATATAAGTACCTCATACAATTACTGGTATTTCTGTTCCAATAATAGTATCAAATATGTATTATTCCTTTGGGGATTTGACATTTAAATTTAAAAAAAAAACAAAACCCATTATTGTAATAGAATGCTCTTTTTCTGGTTCACTTTAATAGTAACATATGACATATTTCATTTCTGGGAAATGATAGCTTGCCTTAGGTCATATTTTAAGGCATAAAGCCAGAAGCAGAGTAACGTTCCCACCTGAAGTTCTCTAATCATCTAGAAATGTGCCTCTCTCTGGGAGAACGGCCAGATTACAACCACCCTGGAGCCTTCATCTTCAAAGGCAAATTTTTAAAAGCCAAATTGTCCCCAAAGTGTTAAGAATTCTTCTATAAACACACAAGTCCTCTTGCAATCTTTTAGGGAAAAAGAAAATATCAATCACCTAAACCCAAGAGCTGGCATAAGGGTCTCTATATGCTGACACAGACACCCCTTCTTAGGCTCTGCATTGACACTTGGCCTTTGGCAATACAGGAAGAGCCTGTTGTTCTCAGATTTCAGAGACCTTTTCCAGGATGACTATATTAAGATGTGTCTTTTGAACACCATTTGCAAATGGAAGTTTCTTATTGGCCATCAGGTTGCCTGACCCTGAGGAACCTATCATAGGAAATCACTCTTCCTTAGTTTTCAGGTAATTTTCATTTCTTCGTACTAATAAGCCAGTGCAAGGATTTTTAATGCATTTGTGGAAGAATATTCGTGAGAGTTGAAGTCATTTGTGCTTTGGCCTTCTGCCACAAAATGCATAAGGTGTGCAGCCATGATGAAATAAAGTGCCTGTCATGTCTTATTGCTTGAATATATGGCAAAAGATACCCCATTTCTGAGGACTTGCAAGGTTTTCTAGTGATTGCCAAACATGTTGGGTTAAAAGCCCTGAATGTTGCAGTCCAGGAAGGATGGGGGCGCCTGGGTGGAGGGAGCACCTTTTCTCTCCACCACTCTCTAATATAATCTCTAAACCCTGTTCCAGTGGGACTGTTCCTTCAGAAGGGCAAGAGGGAAGCTTAATCCCCAGCTTTGTCCAGTAATTAGCGCCTCTCTCTCTTCTCTGTCTCTCTCTCTCTCTCTTTCTCTCTGGAGGCACCAAGCACAGATGCCCATCCGGATGAGCTCTGGGATGTGGAATGAAAACAAGACTGAAAACGTTGACTCACTTCTACAGAAGCCTTTTAGCAGCCTTTAAGGCAGTAAAAACTTCTCATTTCTATTGATGTTTGTTAGGTCTGAAATGAGGAGATGGGGCCTCTCCCACCAGGGACGAATCGGCAGAAGCACAGGAGGCAACCAATGACTTGCGGGTGAGCAGCGCAGGCCCTGCTGCAACAATGAAGGTTCTGTAGCGCATCGCTGCTCTTGTCCTGCATCACGCAGGCGCGTTTAGATAAATGCCATGGAAATGCGCTGTTTGCCACAACCCAAACCTTGGGAAGCACCAGTCAGAGCCCACTAACACAATTAGCTTTAAGTTAATGACAATGCCTCCGCCCCAGCTAATTAAGTCAAGGGAACTTGTAGCACAGGGGCTCCCAGCCTCTTTTAAAGCATCCATTGTGACATCATTTAGAAGTCATTTCCAACTCCTCCAAAACTGTGGCTCTGAAAACAAATGCAGTGCGACGTCCTTAGAGTTGTTGGTTCTGTTTTCCCCTGTCAGAAATCTGACAAAAGCCAGTTGAAACTGTCAAAGAAAAAAACATCACACGATATGAGGTTTTCCTCAAATTTGAAGTCTACAGAAGGAATGACAAATCTGTTCTCTAGATGACTCTAGCACAAAAGTGAATTAGGAAAGACTAGGAGATACACTATCACAATGAAGAGATGAGGGTGTCCTTGACACAGTTCATAAATTTGAGGCCATGACAGAGAATTGTAATGAGATCCATTTGGATTTGATCTGAATTATCTGTAGCACTTACAATACAGAAAGATCCATGGGACAGATATTTTGGGGTATATTTTTTTCTAAAAACACATCACATATTAAGAGACAAAAAAATTTTTCCCCATCTCTAGAGAATGTGTTAATGAAGCCTCCCTCTCGGGCCCTCTGTTTTTGTTGTTCTTGTTGCTTGTTTTTGTTTTTGTTTGTTTTGCTTTAGCATCAACAGAGACTCCACCTCTGGTCTGTGATACTCCACGATTGCATCTGTCTATCTGGTGGCTCCTGGTGTGATATGTGCTGCCTGCTAGGCATGCAGGTTAATTATCTTGCCTAAGGCCAGACCTGAGAGCTTCCTTCCCCATAGTGGATTCTCCAGGGACTCCCTGGGACTCTTCTCCCACACTTCTAAAATAGTGCCTTTCAAAGTGCAGGTCACACCTCACTCAACAGCCATAACCAATACTTATTTTATAAAATATGAAAATGTATCTCAGAAAATAGGAATAAGTATTATTTCATAAAACATGTTTCATTTCTATATGTTCAGGGTACCTATATTAGGTTGGCATGTCAAATGTATCTCTCATTGTGACTCATGGTTTAAAAAGTTTGAAAGCCTCTGTATGATATTAATAATATTCTGATTTTTTTTGTTTGGACATTTGCCACTCAGAATAAAGACTTCATTTCCCATCTTCCTTTGAAGCTGGTTATGGTTGTTGGGCTAGGGGCTGGTGAATAAGATATGGCAGAAATGATATGAAGAACCTCTGAGAGGCTATCTCTGCCTACACATTTCTGTCATCACCCATCCTGCTATTTGGTGCGCTGAGTTCAACCAGGCACATGAGAACCACATATAAGGGATGGCAGAGCACCAGGTCAGAAGGGGTCTAATTCCCAGGTGACTTTCTGTAGCACAGCTGTCTGCCTTCCCTGGTGTGTCCAATCCATACTATTGTGCCTGAGACAAATGAACTTGTCTTATTGGAACTGCTAATATATTGGGTCTCCAATACATGCAGCCTTTCTTGTAGAACTAGTGTATCCAATTTCCAATAAAAGAGAAACAAAGGGAAATAAATTTAATTAACAATTCTTTGCTGAGTATCTATTGTGAACCAGCCCTCTGCTAGGCTGCTTTAGGAAACACAGAAGAATATTGGCTCTGAAGGAAAGTGCAATCTCATTGAGGAGATGAGCTGCATATCCAAAACAACAAAGTAGTAGTGTAAAATATAGGATGAATAATCAACATGAGTGAAAGTAAAGGGCCTACAGATTCAGAGGAGCTAGGTAGAAAGGTAGAACATGAGGGAGAGGAAGAAGAGAAAGTAATAGAGTAGGAGGGACATTCTTGAGAGCTGTAAAAAAGTGAAAGGAAAACAAAGACCTGCAGAATAGATGTGGCAGGATCCTTTATCCCAGGCCTCCCTTTCATCTCTGACTACCAAAGTGATCTTCAGGGGTTCACGCAATGGCATAGCTGCCCGCCTACAGACTTGTTCTCACCTAGACATGGACTCCTGCTCATTTGTTAAAAACCCATTTTACCACCAGCACAGACCAAAGGTCCACGTGTTCCTTGTTAGAATCCCATGCAGAAAAAGATGCTGTCCCTGTGGGAAGTCACTCTGGATTTGGTGACAGTAACTTCCTTTTAGGGTCATACCCGTCTTATATCCAGACACACCCCTGCTTGAGGATGTGTTGGTCTGTCCTAGTGTACGGGAGTTTGGTGCGACTTCGTTTAATTTTCTAGGTAATTCGAAGTGCTAATGATATGGATATTCTGGAATCCTGGTTTCTGCACACCAGCTAAAAGCCATTTAACACTCAGGCCGCCCTACTTGGAAGACGCATGGCTCGGAGATGCCTGGCTGGCAAGGCATGGGTCTGTTAAAAGGAAAAGTGTTATTTCAGCAGACTCACCACAGAGGTATGTGTTAATTAAGTTAATTGTGCCATCAGTGATGCAGATGATGACAGTAACTGCTCCCTATAATGGGGCTGGGTTATTGCCATCATTTATTAAATGTATTGGTTTTCTTAAATGCAGTCACTTTCTCTTATTTTCTAAGCGTGTGCACATACACACGCACACAATTTGTAGTTTGCCAATCATTTTCAAATGAATTAAATTACAGCATTTAATCTTCACACCCACTCTGTGATGAAAGAGAGACACAATTTTCTTTCTTAAGCAGCTGGGGAAATTGCAGCTAGAGTCATCTACTGAGACTTGCCCAAGGCCACCTAGCTTTTTAGTCAAGGAGCCAACCAAGTTCCAAGGCCAATGTCCTTCCCCAGGTGCCAAACTGTGTATACAAGATTCCTGATGTTCTGAGGAGCAAAACCCAAATTTTCATATTCTGTACCCCCTAGTATATGGGCTTGACAAATATTAAATAATAATTTATCTTTGAAAATTATTGGTGAATCATCTAATAGCTCCATTCATTAAATATTAGAGGCTTTATAGTGCAAGTTGGTAAAAAAAAACAAACACACTCTCAATGAATAGAGATCCAGGACATTTGGACACTTATCCTAGACCCCTTCCCAAGCTTCCTTCCCAAAATATTAGGGGGCATTTGACTTAACCTGAATTATTCTCGCTGAAATTCCTGTGAAGATGAATAATGCTTAAGAGTGTCAAATCAGTATAGCCTTTCATTGAAATACAGAGATTTCTGGTGAAAGCTTCCCATTTCACAGTGAATGCAAAGTCAGGGCTTTACCAAGTGACTGTTCTGCCAAAGTGAGAGGCTACCTTGTTGGCTGAGGGTCCATCCTTAAAGCTTTGATATAGTGTCCCCTGTCAAACTGTAAATATCCTTGGGAGAGATGATTCAGGAGCATTTTTGGCTGGTTGTGCTTTAGTATGACTGAGTTTTTAACTGATTGGTTGGGTGGCAAAAGGGCTGTATGCACTGGTCTGGAGCCGGTGAGTACTGTGCAGTCTAGAAGAGACTCATGTTTGGAAACTGGTAGTCAAGCATGGGTTGCTGTGCAGGGGAAGACTTCAACCCTGTCTGACAGCACCCAAAATCTTGAATGTAATTATTTTTTTTAAAAAATAAGCTCTCACTTTCACCTCACGCTCAAGCAAATTGTAGAAGCAGAGAGAGAGAGAAAGATTTCTTCACCAGGTAGTTGCAACTCACTTGGACATCATCTTTTACTGGCTTTCTTAAACAATCATCTGAGGTTGCTGAATAGAGAAAACCTGAACTTGTTGACAAGCTTGTCCTCTCAGCCTGAGGAGGAGGAAGTGTTAGAGAAGTTGATTTGTGCCTGAACTTGCTCTTTCCTGTTAGTGTAAACACTTATTAGCACAACCAGAATTTTGGTACATGTTAGCAAGATGGTGACTATGTAGCAGCTCCCTGGAGAAATCTTGGGCACTGTATCTCTCATGAGCTTCCTTAAGGGCATCCTGTGACTCCTGTGGGAGAGGATTCTGGGAAACTTAACTCTGGTTTCCTCTGGACTTAGCTTCATGGTTCTTTTCCTTTACTGAGCTTATTTTATCACCTTTGCCTGCAGTAAATCAGAGCCATGAATACAACTACAAGCTGAATCCTGTGAGTCTCCTGGAGATTCACTGAACCACCCCGTAGATGGTTTTGGGGACCCCCAACATGGAAGTCTTCTAAGTGTAGCTCATGAAATGATAGACAGTAGTGTAAGATTATCAAGGGTTAGGTTGAAGCAGTCAAAGCAAGGTTGGCTTTATGAATGTGAGGGCTGTGTAATCACACAAAGTCTCTATGCTCAGAGAGACCCTGAGCTTGGTTTAATGTTCTGTCAATATTTTGAAATTCTTAACTTATCCACAGAGTCCTGCATTTCTACTTTGCACTGGGTCCTGCAAATTGCACAATTGATCCTGGGTAAAGGTGAGACTTATACAGTAGAACATCTGGTTGCTCCAAATGCTTGCTCTCTCAACCCTAAGAATCTTCACTTAGTTCTCTGCAGGGCCTTGAAGTCATCTTCTACAGATTCACTGTGTGGAGGAGAATTCCCAGGAACGTTAAAGGGCTGTTAGTTATTTACAACCTAAGGCAACCATATTGACTCATTTGCTCACTGCAAACTCTCCTCCTTAACCCTTGGCTGAGTTCAGAGTTCTAGGTCAGAATTTCCCAGGGGCTGATCTTCAAAAAATTGATCCCCATGAAATGCACAGAGAAAAAAGTTTCACTGTCAAGTAAATTGTTGACACTTTATCCTTTCTCTTAGAGACTTAAAGTCTGTAATAGCATATTAAAGTCTTGCCCTGAATTAAGCTGTTTAACATTATTTGTTTTGTAGGCTGAGTGGTATAAACAGAAATTTATTGTCCCAGTTCTGGAGATCACATGTTGGCAGGGTTAATTCCTTTTGTTTTCTAGGCCTCTCTCTTGGTGGCTTTTGGGCCATCTCTGCTGAGAGCCACAGCCGAGTCGGAATGGCCCCTGGCATTTTGCCAGAAGTAGTGGTTGAGAGGTGACACCAGCAAACCATTGAGATGATGACTTTTGAGTTCTTGAGGAGTTCCCATTGAGTTCCCGTTGAGCTCTGGGGGGCGGGGGGGTTCCTGAAGAGTTCGTGTTGGTTGGTGGAGTTCTGGTGGAGGGAGTTCTGGTTGGTGTGGTCACTGGAAGGACCGTGTGGGTGGCCTTCGGGGAGTTCGGAAATAAAGTTTGTTCCTGCTTCAGTGTCTCGTGATTTGTGCCCAGCCAGACTGCGGCAATTTCTTGTGTTCCTATCTTTGTAAATAGACTCCTCTCATATCTGCCTCCATATTTGTATGGTTTCTCTCTGTGTGTGTATGTAGGTGTACTTTTGTACACCTGTTTTGTGTCTATTAACGGCCATGACTGCTATGATTTCTAAGAGGCAGATGGAGACACAGATCTTGCATGATCTGCCCAGCCTCTTCTTGTACCCCTACCCCTCATTTCCTAAGTTCCAGCCATATTAGCCTCCTTTCTGTTCCACCTGAGTTTAGCACCTGCTGTTCACTTAGCCTGGGTCTTCACCTGACCCCTATTTTGTTTGGCTGAAGTTCTCAACTTACAGGATATTTCCTTTGGGAAGCCTTGTCTGCTGTCCCCTGGCATTCTCTCATGAGGCTTTCAAACCCTTAATATTCCTCTTTTCTTCTAGATCCTAAGTTTCATGAGGGCAGGGAGCGAATCTGTCATATTCTTGCTGTATCCCCAGCACCTAGTACAAGTCTGATACAAATAATTACCTAAATATAAGTTGAATAAATGAATGATTCACTATGTAAAAAGCAGGGCTGGGGATGTGGCTCAAGTGGTAGCACGCTCGCCTGGCATGAGTGCTTCCCCGGATCAATCCTCAGCACCCATACATACAAAGATGTTGTATTGGCCAAAAACTGAAAAATAAATATTGAAATTGTCATTCTCTCTCTCTCTAAAAAAAAAGAAACACATTGTAGATGCTTCTCTCTCTCTCTCTCTCTCTCTCTCTTTTTTTTTTTTAAAAAGGACTTGAAACAATGTAATAAAGGAAATGATAAAAACAGATGAGGGACTAGATAATGCAATCGTTTAGAAGTGAGTTCAATACTCACCCTTACCAAAATGACTCAAATTTAAAATGAAAGTCAATATTAAAGGATTTCTATTAACTTAATTTTGTCCAAAGAAACACTTTTCCTTAAGAGGGAAAAAAAAGAGTAGTACCAAGATTTATTTTAAAAGCTTCAGAGACATCAAATCATTTTCATAAAAGAAAAAATAAAAACCCTCTAGATGAATGTATTTGAGTAGAAATGCCCAGAAACATGTGGATTGCATTTCCCTTAAACTCTCTTGGGTTTGCAAATTGGAAAGAAGGGACTGGAATAAAATGCATTTTCTATTTTTCTGAAGTTAGTATATTTGGGAAACTGCGATATTTGAGATATTCAGGAAACTGAAAATATGTGTGGGTACTTGTTTAAGTACCATTATTTCCAGTACTACATTAAAGTGGCTGATAAGAAAGAGGAAGTGGGCATTTAGCATCTGAAAAGAACCAATTCAAAAAAAAAATTTTTTTCTGTGTAGCTTTCACACAAGAGAAATCTCCCTCTGCCTCCCCTCCTTGACCACAATCAATATTTTTAAGGGATGAAGACAGGAGGAGGAAAGAGTTTATTCAGTCTTTTGTATGCGACTGAGCTGTGAAAACAGGATGAAGATTTTGCTAAATCTGTCCATTAAGTGCCTCTAAGTGCTTTTAAAACATGTCCTAGAGCAGAATGGAGGGCACGAGAAGGAGAAACTGGGAATTAAGGCTAAATTAGTACATTTCAGTGTCTTGATAGTGAAAATGTCAAAAAAAAATAGCAGGAGTGACAGAAGATAAAACTTCAGATACTCCACTTAAATCTTCTTTTGTTGAGTATCCTTAAAAGCTGAAAAGTTGTTTGAGTTTTTAAGTGGTCAAATTATGTAATTTTTGCAGAGTGAGAAATTATTTTTCTGGTTATCTATCAGCATCAATATGTAATTTTCCCCTAGATGTGTGAGATAAGAAGAATTGGGTTAAAATATACCAACCTAAATGCATGGTATGATTACTAGACATGACAATAACTTCTGACAAAAGTAGATATTTACTTTCTAATTGAGATATTTAAAACACTTTCAACACAAAATCAACAGTTTAATTACATATAAACTTTTTTAAAAAATAAAAAGGAGAAAAAAGTAAAAAAAATAATTTTAATAAAGAATATCAGTAATATTTCATGTGGATAAAAAAGTTTAGATTATATCAACCTCTTATATTTAGAGATAATAGTGGAAAGAGCCATCCATTTTTACATTTATAAATTACGGCAAATTCATTTGTGTCTGAAAGGTGGACTGCTAGAGCCCCCTAGCTGTGGGAAATAATTCTGTCCTCATAGGTGTAGATAAATAACCTAATTGCAATGGTAGTAAGTAGTTCACCAATAAACCTACTGGAAACCAATAAAATAAGATCATATGACATGACAACCTCCCCAACACTATTGTACTACCATTTGGGTCCGCAGTAATATCAACACTTTCATAAGCATCCATGGACATCTATCTTGGCCTTCCACATCTTGAACTTCTGGGCAGGACTCTATTATCACCCTTTCCCCTATTGTTTTGATTGGTTTGAATTAGATGAGCTCCCACACCCAGAATCATGGTGAGTCTGATCAAGGTAGAAGATTCTTTAACAGGCAAAGGGTCTATTCTAGGGACTTTGAATGGCCTTAGTCTTGGGACTAATCAGACAACCGTGTTCTATTTGGTTTTCACTGAGCTTTCAAAGCTTCTAAATAGCTATGTGGCATATGTAAATTGGAACATTTGAGATGAAAATCCATATTTACAGCTTCCCTTGAAAAACCCAATGATCTTGCAACTCTGGGACTGAGTGCCTAGGAGCACCAATAGGCAAGTGCTAAATCATGCTTAACATAAGCGTGGCACATACGACTCAGTCCACCACAACTCCCATCTCTTCATAATGGATAATATAGTAACCATATTAACTGCTTGGAATCTGTTGGCATCTGAGTTAGCAACTCTTGACCTAAACCCTGAATAATTATACTAAGAATGAAAATAAGGCTTCTAGTAATTCACTGTTACTATGAATCAGGCACAGTGCAAGGTCCTTTATGCTCATTACCTCAAATCTTCAGATTAGCCGTTCAAGACAACTATTGTACTTATCTGCTGGGGGCCATCTATAAACCATGGGTGAACTGAGCAACTATGGAGCCATAGAAACTATGGAGCCATAGCAGGGAAGCCCAGGCTTGGGACTTCCCAGGAAGAATCCACTGGTTGGAGAATACATAATTCATATTGGTATTTTCTAGCTCTCCGCTCAAGGTTCAAGCACAGCTCTGGAGATGGGTGAAACCCTCTAGATCCAAACAGCCTCCTGGAGATGGGTATAGTTTGCCAAATGCCAATCAACCTGTTTACTGCAAGACCCCTGCCACCCAGAGAAGCAAGCACCAAAACAAGACTTCTGCCACTCCCCCCTTATGCCTACCTTTGATGTACTCCTCCTTAAATAAAGAATCAGGGCCTTTTTCAGTTGTTCAGTTGTTTTTCAGTTGTTCAGTCGCTCTGCTTTTAAAATCTAATCTTCGGCTTTGTCTTATTTCTTACTGATTATTTCAGACTTTTATCTTCTCAGGCAGCTCACACTTCCTGAACAGGAACCTGCTCTGTTGGGGTGCTGGCCACCCCATCATACGTGTCTTAATGAGGCTTTCATTCAAATTAAGTAACTCAACAAATATATAATGGGCACCATTCTGAGCCAGGTATTTTAGTAATTACTGAGGATACATTGCTGAAAAAGACCGCCATCACCCCTGCCCTCATAGAGCCTTAGTCATTACAAAGTGAGAGTGTAGATCACTGTGGGGAATAAAGTAGGAAGAATTTATTGTGGATGGTACCAGTGTCTCCAAACTTACATCAGAGTCAGCTGGAAAGCATGCATTCCCCCTACCTGCTCCATTCCCTTTCCATCTCTGCATTTTCTGATTTAACAGATCTGTAGGGCCAGGAAATCTACCCTTTTTAAAAAATTGTAGCAAAGTGTCTATAACAAGTTTTTAAAATCATTTTAACCATTTTAAATATATAGTTCAATAGCATTAATTCCAGTCACGTTATGTGCAACTATTCATCTCTAGAACTTTTATCCTCTTCTCCATGTAACTCCTCTCTTCCCTCCCTTAGCTGCATAATGTTTTCCAAGTTCATTCATGATGTAGCATGGATCAGAATTTTTCTTCCATTTATGTAGAAACAACATTCACTTTATTTATTTATCTGTTGAAGGACTTTGGGTTATTTCTGTCCTTTTGGCCACCATGAATAATGCTGTTATGAACGTGAGTCTAACAATGTCAGTTAAGTAGGAATCTGCATTTTTACCAATAATCCAGATGAATCTGACTCAGGCAGGTCATGAGTTAGACATTGATAAATGATGATTAGGCTCTCTGAGAAACTGACATTCAAACTGACTCTCAAAGCTTGAGTGGGAGTTGACTAAGTGAAGAGAATAAACAGCATCCACCCTGGAGGTGTGGACTTCAACTCCTGAAATATTGAGATACTGGAATTGCCATAAGACATTCATCAGCACTGAGGATTATGAGTGAGTGTCATAACTTAGTTGAGTACCTAAAACAAGAGTTTTTCACCATCCATTCCTTTAACATGTATGTGTTAAGTGCTTTCTATCTGTCAGCACCTTGCTGAGTATAAGAAATACACCAAGTCCATTTACCCATTCACTTGGAATGAGCCGGGCATGTGCTAAGTGCTGAAAAATTATAGGAAATTGTTACACCATATAATTTTAATTGTTTCACAAAGTCTACAGATGTAATGTATAAATATTAATAATTTTCCTCTATCCTGATCCCAAGAAATGCCAAAGAATTATTTAAAGCTCAATGTGCCTATAGGTATGCACCTGAGCCGATGACATTAGAATTTTTCTCCTTAGCTTGAAGTGTGGGAGTTATAACTGGTGATGATTTCAGAGTTTTTGAGGCATTCTTTATTTCCACTATTAATCCATTCTTTTGTTACTGATGAAATATTGGCATTGATTTCTTGGTTTCCACTTTTAAAAATGAGTCCCACATTTACCAGCATTTACAAACGCTATAAAGGTTACCTTGACACATTGATGAGAAAGCTGTGGTTCTCTGAAAAGGTAAATAGAGGAAGTCTTTCATGATTAAATCACTTTAAAAAGACCTGAAATTATGAAAAAAAAAAAAGCCTGGAGGAACATGATTTTTAAAATGCTTGAGTCAGAGATAAAGATTTACAACAGCAGACGACTCAAAGAAATTCAGGAGAGAACTTTTTTTGAATACTTGCATCATTTAACTTGGATGATATTTATTGTACTATAGGTGGTTATTACCAGATGGCAAGTTTCTTGAAGGTAAGGCTGTTTCTTTATCATCTTTGAATTGCTCTCAGCATCAGCACTGAGTAACTCACAGTATGTTATACGCTGGAGCCTGCCATAATAATAGAAATCCAATAAAAATTCAATGATTGGACAAACAAATGAACATGATTCACAGAAGAGCAATTTGGAAGGAAGAAAAAATGAGTTACCATTTGTTTAAAATGAGCACACTTCTGTGTTAGGGAAGGCAGACAGCAAAGTCACGAGATTAACATGAAAACAAAATATGGCAAATAAAACCTCACTTTTTTCTTTTTCTTAAGGAGAAGAAGCTCCTGGTTCATCCTGCAGAAAAAGCCCTTCTCAGATGTATGGCTACCACTGTCTGGAACAGTAAACCAGACTAAGTGTCAGATCAGGCCAAGAGAGGTTGAGTATCCTGTGCTGCCTGGGGTAAAAGCCTTGCTGGGAGTGAGATGTAGAGTTCAAGAAAGCAAATATACGGGTTTTGTCATCTCTGCCCTGAAGAGTCCAGTGACTCAGACTGGCATGATCATTGTTTTAGGTAGAAATGGGTAAGGAGGAAAGGAGTTGAAAATAAGGGGAGGAGAGGAAAAGGAAAAAGAGGAAGATTTAACTCAAGTTTAAAAAGCTTTCCCTTCTATTTAAGAAAGAGAGTGTGAATTAAACAAAGTGACCATTTAAAAAAAATCAGGCCTCAAAATATTATTTGAAGGGACTTTGAAACATCTTTCTCTGAATTAACAATTTTACAAGTATATTTATGTTTAATCATGTTTGAGAAGAAAAATTTTTCAGTTGTAGTTGTTCATATGGAAGCGCACATTTACCTGCTTATCTCCATCCACTATTTCTGCAAGCTAAATCATGTCCCAGTTACTGCTTCACGGGTTTTAATGGGAGTTCAAGAATTATTCTGAATCTGTTTATTTCTATAGATTCTTGGTAACCGACAGCCTGGGCCTTTTTTATTTTCTATTACCTAATGATTCCTAGCTTTTTTTTTTTTTATCCACATTTAGCCAGAATACTCACTGTTATTTACTAATTTATTTTTATTATGGTTGTTTTTTGTACCAGGGATTGAACTCAGTGGCACTTAACCACTGAGCCACACCCCAGCTCTTTATTTAAATGTTTTATTTAGACAGGGTCTCACTGGTTGCTTAGGGGCTTGCTAAATTGCTCCTGCCTCAGCCTCCCAAGTCTCTGGGATTACAGGCGTGTGCCACCACGCCCCCACCAGAACACTTACTTTTAAAGAAACTTCAGTTGAGTCAAATTCTTTGTAAACCAGAGTGTGCTAAATTAGCAAAATAAGGGTGGAATCTAAGAAGTCAAGGAGAAGATTTGGAAAGAGAAGAAAGTGTTTGAAAACTCCTCTGTTTCTCTCCAAAAGCAAGATACAATAAGATACTATAACTTAAAGTATCTCGTTTCCAGAGAGAATAACTCTTATAAATTTTTAAATCCTGTCTTCTCATGGGGATGACATGGGGAGCCTGGCAGGAGGGGTTCACAGTACATGTCCACAAATCAAAATCAGGTACATAGGCTATGCTTCAGCTTGCTCTGAACTGTATCTTATGTAGCCAGGAACAAACATGGAAATATAGCTCCTCTCCACTTTCTGACGCCATCTCATATATCATTCCTGAGGTGTGTCATTGACTCTACAAAAAAATCTTTCTCTTTCTTTTTTTCTTTCAGAAAGTTGAGAGTTACTAACACAAGAAAAAGACCATATAAAACATCTACTTAGAGTAATTTCTAGTTTCTGAAAGGACAAAATCTGAGCTATAATCTCAGTCACCAGAATGCTGTCCTCTGGAGAAAATCCACACTATGGCAGGCATCTGGTCCTTTATTCATCTCTCAATACCTGGTTCATTAGGGAAGCTTCATAAATGTTTGTGGAATGAAGTGGAATGGAATGCAATGACACTCTGCAGAATATTGCACAGCATATAATTAGGAAGAGCTTTCTAATTTGTAAAGCAAGCAGTTGCCCATGTAAAGTGATTACCCAATATAATGATTGTTAATTACTCAGCTTCTTGGATTAATTCAATTTTTCCAACAGCATACTGCTTTTATTAGGTTGAACCATATGAAATTGCCAACACTTGCCCATTTTTGATCTCCCAAATGGATGTTTTATGTGGTTCAGGCTAATATTCTAATATTAGTAGTTGTAGGTTGAACCATATGACACTGTTATTTTTTTAGATTAAACACAGTTGATAACTAACAATCCATGGAGCTCAACCATATAATACTATCATATGTAATAATAATTATATAATTATTCATCACTATATAGTCAAAATCAGCTACTGCTATCTGTTGAGTATACACCATAGCCACACATGTTGCTAAACAATTAATGTACATTATTTTATATAATCTTATGAGATATTGTCATTCAAATTATGCAAACATTCCCCAAAATAGTAAGACATAAAAGTGTTGGTCACTTTTATCTTATGAGGTTGCTAACTGTTGAACCTAGTGGCTGGCACATTGATAGGGACATAAAGATTAGAATTTGAGACCATAGTCTTATAGGAAACCAACTTTGGTGAGTCAGGGGCTGAGGCATACAACTTGATCCCATGTGGTTCTTTGTGGAACTGTGGCTTTAAAGTATGGTTTCCAGTTGATCTTGAAGTCACAATTATGCTTTAGGAAAGGTAATATGTACAGTGGGAGATAAGTCTCTCTCTCTCTCTCCCCCGCCCCAACACACATACACACACTCACGCACCCACAAATAGAGAAGAGCTCTGTAGACAGATAGCACACTGAAAGCCAGGGAGATCATATGTCCCATTGTGCCTAGGAAAGAATTGATTCCTGTCTACCCTCCCAGCACGATTATTGAAATCTTCCCATATTGTGCTCAACAGCAGGGTCAGAAGTAGGGGAAAGAGGTAAGCAGGGTACTTGCCTTGGGCACAGAATGTAAGGGGCTCCAAAAAACTTGCTAATTAAAATAGATCATCTTTTTAAAGAAATATTTTAGAGATCAAAATTAATGTAAAAGAATCCATGATTAAGAAAATACCAACATTTTAAATAAAAGAAGAGTCAGTAATACTGATTTTTTCCTTTTGCCTCAGGTTTCCATATGGCTCTGCTTGGCGCTGCTCAGAAGCATCTCAGATAGAGCAATAAATTATACAGTCACCCTAATTTAGAGTACTTCATAAAATAACAGTGAAAGCTTACATGGTGATTACTAGACCCTGAGTACTATTCTAAGTGTTTTAATTCTGAGCTCAATACTGTCATTATCCCCATTTACAGCTGAGAAAACTGAGGCTTGGAAATTTTAAGTATATAGTTCGTGCCAACTTGCACAGCTAGGAGAGGAGACCGAGATTTGCGTCTTGGCAGTTGGCTCCAAAGTCCCTAGCCATTACACTAGGCCGCATCTGAGGAAGAGCTCAATAAATGTCGTTCCTGTGACTGTTATCATAAATAATAAAGAAAGAGAGGACAGGTCTGGGAAGCGTGGTGGGAGGGTAGGGAGTAGTTTCACCTACTTCTCAATTTGGACGCAGTATGGCCCAGAATACAGCTGTCAGCCAG
The DNA here is from genome assembly GCF_048772815.1 of Callospermophilus lateralis. Lineage (NCBI taxonomy): Eukaryota > Metazoa > Chordata > Mammalia > Rodentia > Sciuridae > Callospermophilus > Callospermophilus lateralis. The sequence goes on from NC_135319.1 coordinate 80,668,443, forward strand.
ATGTTGTTTAACCTTTTTTGAGCCTCTGCATCCTGTCAGATGAAAAGATTAGAACTGCTGATCTCTGAGGTCTCTTTCAGCTCCAGATAATAGTCTCCTATTCTATGAGTCCTCATTACTACATAGCATTTCTCTGGCTAGTATTCCAAGGCACTTCTTTCTCTTTTTTCCCTTCTGTTTTCAGCCCCTCCGCACTCATCCTCCGTCCTCTGTCCATATGGCTTTCCTTGGTGATCTCATCCATTCCCATGACTTCAGCGCTCACCTCTCTGTGGCTGACTCCCAAGTCTTTATCTCAGCCCCTTCCTCTCTCCCAAGATCCAGACCTGCATTTCCAGCCGTCTGCAGGACTCCCTCCTAGTCTACTGAAAACTGTAGATCAACATGTCCAGGGTCAAACTCATCACTTTCCATGCTTCGCTATTCAGGCACAGCGTCCCACCTGTCCCTTGCATCCCCCTCTCAGGCAGGTGTTGACACCTCAGAATTTCACCTCTGTCACAACTTCCTTCCTTTCTTTCCATTCCCACTGCTCAGACTCCATTCGGCCCCAGCCCTCCTCCTGGACTGCTCCTTCCCAACTCCCCCAGGTCTCACTGCTGGGGTGAACTTCCTGGACTAGGCCTGGAGTCTTTCATAACAAGAGCATTCAGCGTTTTCCCAGTGTCTGCAGAGAAAAGACCAAATGCTTTTCCAGCTGTATACTCACTCCACTACTGAGCTCCATATATCTCATATGCCCAGTGCTCCCCAATTACGTATGTATTTTCTTACCTTTGGCATATGCTATTCCTATTGCTTAAGGCTTTTCCCTTCCATGGTTCTTTGCCCATCTTTCAAAAGATCTAACTCAAATACCCATTTCTTTATGAAGTATCAAATTCCTGGGGCAGAAATCCTCTTTCCTTTTGGTAAATATTTATAGCACTTTACCTATCTCCACAGCACTTATATTCTTGTACATTGTTTCTCTTTTTATCTCACCATAGTGGGGCCTCATCTCTGCAAGGTCACATCTATCATCTCTCCAACCCCCAGGCCCCTCAGTCCCTATCACACCATCACACAGAAGGAACTTGATACAAGCGTGAGCAGTAAATCACTTGATGGAGATTTTTAAATATTATCGTGGCTGCAAATTACAGAAACCAAGTTAGACTTTTGTGTGAGTAGAAGGACAGAAATCAGATTCCCGTTTTCTCTCCCACTTTGAAGAGTGCTCCTCTTCTTTGGGCAGCAGCATTGCAGAGATAAGATTGTCTTCCGGGTCTAAATTCTATGTCCCTTTCAATAGCCTGAGAACATCTCATGCTTCAGGAAGAGTCTAGTTCCCCTTCCTCTTTTAAAGAAGCTTCTAGGATTTAGGGGTGGCAACTCTTTGACTGCCTTTTTTCTCTGGCGTGCTACAACCAGATGGTTCATGCAAGGGCTCAGTACTCAAGATTGTGCAATCTGTAAAGAAGAAGGTTTCTAAAAAATATTACCCTAGACTGTTTGAGCATGGGATAGTACATTTAGGGAGAAAATTTTGAAAGTGATCACTAATTGAAAACATGCAGGGATGCTTAGCAATGGTTAAGATAACTTTCCACACTATATTTATATTTGGGCTAGAATCAAAAACCAGAAATGAGTTACAAACACAACTAAAGAAGAGCTATTCAGCAAAGGTCATTCATTCTTAATCTAACAGCTAAAAGGCAACATTTTAAAATATGCATTTCCTGCTCGAGTTTGTCCTTGGACTAATAACTGATTATGGAATTTTAATTTAATATTACAGCATATGTTGCCTTTCCGAATTCAAAAATCCATGACTTGACTCCAAAATCTTTGAGTTGTGCAGAAGAATAGCCTAACAAAAATAAGGTCATCAGTGGTAGTATTTATAATAAATTTACAATTTCAGAAAAAAATGGAATCAATAAATACAATTAATATTGCAAATAAACGTCAAAATGATGTACTTCCTACCATATAAATGAACCCTGTTTCACACATAAATGTGCTTTGTGGCAATGGTTCAAAATCCTTTTTCTTCAACAGTAAGCAGATTGAATGAAATAAAAAATGATGTGCCAGGACTTAAAGGTACAAATGGTACAAATTTCAAATTATTGATTGCTGACTGTGCTTACAGACATCAAACAATACTTTTTCAGGCAGCTATAATAGTCCACTTCAATGGAGACGTGATATATTACAGGAAAATTGAAAATGTGGGGAGTATTCAACTAGTCAATCATCACTTTAAATTATTAAGGTTTTGGGTGGTTTTTTTAGGTCATATAGAAAACAATGCAAACTAAATGAAATATTGTTAACTTCAAACTTTTCTAACTAAGCACCTTTATTGTAGCTTGAAAGGTACCAAGATACTTAGTCAGGATAGAAGTTCACTTTATGTAGAAGTATACATTTGGTCAGAATCCATAGGCGGTGATATACCTTAATGGAAAGCACAGCAGGACAAAGCAATCTCTCTTGAGGGACTCAGAATGTATTTATGCATGTTGTGGACTAACTTCTGATTTATGGGTGAGACATATGATCTAACAGAGTGTGAATCTGAGCTCTTTCAACCTTCCCACTCATTTAAAAATGATTGTGTCTTCCCCAAAGAAATGGTTGAGTATAGCATCAAAATTAAGTCAATGGTCCTGCCTCATTGCACTTGAAATGCTCTTTCTGTAACCTAGAAATGGGAAGCAGATTTGTGTATTAGAAATATCTATTCATTGGAAGTCTTTCAGTTGCAAGTGACAGAAACCAAACTCAAACAAGTCGAAGCCAAAAAGATAATTTATGGTTGCAGGTTATTGGAAAGTTCAAGTAAGGCTGGATCCAGAAGTTCAGATGATGTCATCAGGAATGTGTCTGCTTCTCTCCATCTCTCAACTGTGCTACTTCTGAAAGACATTCATTCTCAAACTGAGCTTGTGATCTTGTGAAGGAGCCTGACTGTCAGGGCTGCTGAGAGCCTGTGCAGGCTGGGAGGAAATTTTGCTCAGGCATTGCCAGCAAGAGTGAACTGGCTAAAACATTTTTTTACAGTAGACTTCATATTGATTTGCAAACTAGGACCTAGAGCACCCTTAGGGGCCTAGTGCCTGTGATATGGTGACATGCACTGTCTAACCCTCCTTCATACACATGCTCTTAACCTTGTTCCTCATTGGTTTAGCTCATAGACCTTGATGGTTCTGCATTTTGGACTTCACAAGGCAGGTGTCTCTGTCTCTGTCTCACTCCCTGTGTCTCTCCTCCTACCATTCTCAAACCATATCAAATTTCAAAGCAAGACACCACTGGTCCTTTATGGGTAACCTCCATGCCTGGCCAATCATGATGCCCAGCAAGATGGAATACTTACATGAGCCTAGGAAGTGGAGCCTATCTTCATGGACAGCTCCATCAATTACATGTACAATGGGATAAAGGAAGCTGTCCCCAAAAGTATGTGTTCCACCAACCACAAACAAGAATGGGCCACCTCAATTATAGATCACTGTGCAGAATCATGGCCAGGAGTCATTTTCCCTGAACCAGTTTTCGGAGTCAGCTGAGAGCCACAAAACCAATGAAACAAGTCCAACCTGGAAACCCTCACTAGCTGTGGAGGAAAGGAAGGCTTATTCCTCATGTGGATCTCTCCTCATCAAAAGTACATCAAATTTATATCTGTGTGCCTAGGCTCCAATATGTGAACGCAGTGCTGGGCCATGGACCCCTGAAGCTGGTAGTCACCACAGGACATTAGAGAAGGAAAATATCTCTTCTCTTGGAAGTTGGCTAAGGAGGTAAATATTTTATTTCTGGTGTAAGCCTGGTTACCTCTTGAGTGCTGCCAGGCATTACAGGAACATATTGGTGGATTAGAAAAAAAAATCCCTGCCTTCAGAAAACTCAGCTTTTAGGGGATCACAAAAAAATCAAATAGCTAACTACGTATAATTTTATGCAATTAGAACTGAGAACAGTGTAACAGGGTATTAAAGGAAGTAAGAGGAAGGAATAGTGATTAATTTTGCTTGGGATATACAGAATGAGCAGTACTTGAGGAAGTGGGGGGTAGAAGGGGTGTCATGTAGATTTCATAGGGGTTGACGTCTGGCCTAAAGAATGATAGGAGGTGAGATAACTTAGGGGAACCACAGCATTTCAAGCAGAAGAAACAGTAAGAGGAGGGAGGGGAAAATCAATCCAATAATAGTCCCTGGCCAAGTTTCCAAGGCCAACACAAGAGACAGGATTGAAGCAATTATTGAGAAAATTGTCTCAATCTTTCCTTTTCTCCTGGCTTTGGAAATTTGGCCATTGCTACATTTTTGTAAGAGAAAGAGTCTTGATTCCAGAGACTACACAATGTTAAGTGATGGAAAAATTATTTTCTTAGACAAAACAGAGAAAAACCACAGAACCTGAATTCAACTGGGGAAAAAACTAGATTTTACAAGAAGAGGAAATGGAAATATTTCTTCTCTTTCTCTCTGTCCTCTCACTTAATCCATTCTTCTCTTTTTTGGGGGGTCGGGGGGAGGCAAGGGAGGTTCACTTTAAATAGCAAATCCATTGAGCAGGAGCCATGGTACAGATTCATATAATGCCTTGTGAGAGCTTAGTAAAAACTTGTAGTAAGATGAGGGTAATTATTCAAATAATTTTCAGAAATTTATTAATATCAAAATCAAAATCAAGTGCAGCTCCAAGAATTGATTCCCATGCCCTCTTCTCTATTATCCTATCTCCCCAAGGTCTGGGTAGCTTGTTAGCATTCAAGACTTCCTTTGAAGATTAAACAGCATTAAATTTTTGCCTTGCAAGGAAAGGGATTATGAATTTATGTGAAAACAAGAGTTGGGTAGAAATGCCTGCAGAAATCGAAAGGGGAATAAATTCTGGCTTAAAGTCCACAAAATGTACTGCAAATGAATAGAAACTCATGGACTTCAGTTTTAGTATTTATCACCATCATTTCTGAACTATTTGATTTGGGGCAAGTTTTTCATGTCTTTAACCCTCGGTTTTAAAACTGAGATAGTGACAGCATCTCCAGCATAAAGTTGCTTTGAGGATTAAAAAGAATAATCCATACAGAAGAGATCAACACATTGCCCAGCACGCAATATTATCTTGCCATCAACAGAATAAAAGAAAGACAACAACAACAACAAAATCGCCAGTATTGGTACTAAACCACAAAGCAGGCATTATATCAAGATTACAATCTGGTACCATCTACCTCACCTTTTGTCCTTTCATCAAAGTATTGACCTTAATATGATTTGGTGACTGTTATTATTATTATGACATTGACTCATGTTAGATACCACCAAAGGGCCAAAAGATGACATTGTCAGTGTTTTTGACCCTCCTGTTATTGGGAAAAAGAAAAAAGAAAAATTTTTGTCACTCTTTTCTGAAAACCTTGACCATTTTGGTGTCACAGCATTTGATTGTAAAGAGAAACATAGGAAATTCCAAGAGATGTTAATGCTGAGTCCAAAAGACCAGGTCATGAGCCCTTTCCTTATTCTGGGGCCAGAACTTCTGTCTTCTGAAAATACACTTGAAATACCTGTCACTTGATAGGCATTAAGTCTTCAAATTTGCTAACGCTCAACATTTGCCTTGACCTGCATGTTCTAAAACCCATGGAAGTATAAGTTTCTTACTAAAGAGCAGAGTGGGTAGCCGTGGAGCTGTGAGCTGTCTATATAGTTCAAAATAAGTATGAATGTTTCCTTTATGTTACATTACAGAAATATATGTAATTCAGTGCTGCATATCTTTAAAATACATTTGCCTATCGGGCTCTTGATTTTGGAACCGATTTCTTACCAAGGAACTAAAATACTCTTCAAAGAGAGAATTTACGTGGAAACAGAAGTCATGACAGAATTTCTGGTCAGCTGTGTGGTACATAGACATGTTGTATCTTATTTTTAAAGTTAACTATTTTGAAATATTACTAATTTATCAAATTTAATATGCAAAGAATAAAATATGAGTATTTCATAGATATAAAAATGAAAACAAACATCTGTAAGGGAGTACTTAAAGCTGTACATATGAGCAGTTTCCCAGGACGTTGTTCACATACCTGCCATTGAGATTCACTTTTAGCAGGATATGTACACCAAGGGATATGTTGACTATGATTTATTGAACAGTTGAACAGTCGCAAGATATGGGTCCTTATGGTCATCTATCATTGTGAATGATGATTTAAGGGAGACACAGTTTATAAAAAGAGCAGTGTGAAGTTGAAATAGCAGGAATGGGCCATGTCATGACTTGTGCTCAAAATGAAATTTGAGAAAAATAATTTAAATGGAAAAACATCATCGATGTTAGATTTTGCAAAATGAAATAAATATGACTATATACAGTGGGCAAAAATGTGATTTCTATTCCATAATTAAATACTTGTTTCTTAGGTCAAGTTTTCCTATGACATTAAAAAAGTCATTGGCTGGGTCGACAATGAGTTTTTACCTTTCTTTAAAAGTGTGAAGTTGAGGGACTTTTTTTTTTTTTCAATGAACAAAGAAGCTATATACTTTAAGGCTTCTCATTTCAGGAAAAAAAAATCAATCAAAAGTAGGGGTTTTTGAGTCTACAACAAGATCTGTCACTTTGCAAGCCAGAGTGTCAGTTTCATGATCTGTAAGAGTGATACATTCATATCCTGTCCTCGGTGCTTAGTAATTTATCAGAATGCTAACCTAGATGAGGATCACAACATTTGGAGCTCCTGACCAGAGGGAAACTGAATGGCCCGTGACCAAGGTCTCTGTAGTTGCCTGAACAGAAATCCATACCAGGATTTTTTCAGAACATCATTGACCCTTACACAATTAAATACGCTTCATAAATAAAAAGAGCTTCGTGGTCAAATGCATTGGGAACATAACTAAATGAGTCTGGTTTCTTTATTGCAGGATTTCTCAAGAATCTTTAATAAACCAACATGCATTGTGAATCCCTAAGGGGTCTCAGAATGTAGATTCCTACCTTATTTTCATATGCCATTCACTGTTTTTGTTTTTTAAAGAAAGTATGTGAAACTCTTGAGAAAAATTAAGGGTGCCTTAAGATACAGATTGAAAAATACTTGTTTTTTTCTCAAGTCAGATATTTTAGGTTGGTATATTTTTAATAGCAGGATGATAAAGAACCCAAACTACTCAACAGAATGCTCTTTTAGAGGGAGGTTTCTTGGAATTCTACATCTTTCATTGAAAGGTCTTAGGGTTGTCTTTTCGGTAATGAGTTAATTATAGCTTGTCAGTGATTTTAAAATGAACATTTCCAAGCCCTAAAGATGGCTCTAGAACATAGAAGAACATGCAACAGGAAAACTAGGCACAAGTGTGATCTTTTTGGAGCCCTTTGTATAATTTGGAGATGATGAGAATTTATTTTTTATGGATTAAAACAAAGTTGTTAACTGCAGAGCAGAAGTCGGGTCAGACAGATATACTGCTCCTGAGAACGCACTGATTACAATTTGTATTTTATGGTAGTTGAAAAGTTGGAGTTGCTTGCTAATGAGATCAAGCACCATTACATATATTACTGACATCCACAGAAGCTGCAGATTCATTTTGAAACATCTTTATGCTACATTTGCTCAAAGCATTGTCTTCCTGTTAAAAGAATTCACCTACACATTGAATTTCCTCTATAATATACTACTGATAGTCTAAAGAAATATTTCCATGTATCTCTTTGTCTGAATTGGAAAGCTATGCATTTTTTTGAGTTCTGTTTCTTCTGAAAACTAGTTGTTGACAAATAAGAATGTCACAATGATTGTAGGACTGAATTACCCTGTTGATTTCCTAATTCGTTGCTTGAATTGTAATGCTTCAAAATAAGTGCAATCTCTCTAAAATATTTTGTCATCTTATTCTGTTTGAAAGATAAATGGTCTTAAACAGAATAGTTGTCTAAATTCTTTGCTAGAATTGAAGTTTAAACATCCAGTTCTAAATCCAAGATGTTATAGTTTGGATCTGAAATGTCCCCTAAAGTATCATGTATTGAAGCCTTGGTCCCCCAAAAGGCTCATGTATTGAAGGCTTGTACCCTAGCTGTGGTGCTATTGGGAGGTGGTGAGAACTTGAGAAGGGTGAGCCTGTTTGAAGCAAGTAGGGCTTTGAGGGCATGTCCTTAAGGATATATTTTGTCTCTGGTCCTTTCTTTCTCTGCTTCCTGGGCACCATGAGGTAAGCAACTCTGCTCCACTCCACATCCCCCACCATGGATGTTCTTCTACCTTACCATGGACCTACGAACAACAGAGCTAAGTGACCATGGACTGGAACTAGGAGCCAAAATAAATCTTTCCTCCTTTAAGTTGATTTTCTCAGGTGTTTTGCCACAGTGATGAAAAGCTGACTAATACACAAGAGAATGGAGTTGGAAGAAATCTCTCTTTTTGAGGGAGGTTTTTCTAATCCAAGTGCTAGAATTCTAGAGACAAGTCCAAATTCAAAAAGAAAAGATAAAAGAGAGGGATTTCCAAGTTAAAAAGAGGGCTAGAATATGTATAAAAAGTATGGGAGTGCAGATATAGCTTCAAGATGCTGATTTCATTTCTTTTGGATACATATCCACATTTCATTTCTTTTGGATACATATCCACAAATGGAATTGCTGGATCATACGGTAGTTCTATTTCTATTTTTTTTTTTTGAGGATCCTCTATACTGCTTTCTATATGGCTATACCATTTACAGTATCTTCAATGCTGCATCATTCACAACAGGCAAGATAGGGAAACAACCTAAGTGTACCTTGATAGACAAGTTGATAAAGAAAATGTGGTATATTTACCCTATGGTATATTATTCAGTTGTAAACAAGAAGACCTTACCATTTGTGTTCATATGACTGAACCTAGAGGACATTATGCTAAATGAAATGAACCTGCCACAGTAAGACAAATGCTGTATGAGTTCACTGATATATGGAATCAAAAAAGTCAAACTCATGAAAACAGAGAGTACAATGGTGATTTCCAGGGGCTGAGGGATGGGAAAATGGAAGATATTTGTCAAAGATGCAAATCTCAATTGTGCAGGAGGTATACATTCTGGAAGTTGACTGGATACCTCCGTGACCATAGTAAATAGTGCTGTACCGTACGCTTAATAATTGTTCAGATGGTAGGGCTTAAGTGTTCTTACCACGAAACCAAACAAAATAAAAGGTATCTATGTGAAGTAATGGGGAATATATCAATTAGCTTGGTTATGATAATCATTTCACAATGTATATAAGTAGCAAATCATTATGTTGTTCACTTCAAATGTATGCAATTTTTATTTATCAACTAGACCTCATTAGAACTGGGGGTGGGGTTCAGGATTCAGGCTCAGATCTGTCATGAAGCCTTGGGTAAATAAGGTAGCTGTCCAGGTGTCCATTTCTATATTTATGAAAAGAAGGAACTAGGAATCAGTAAACTGTAAGTTATAACATTTTTTATCAGAAATTGGAAAAAAAAGGAAAAATATGGAGACTCACAACTAGCTCTAAAATTCTTTCCACATTTATAAATATGGGGAAAAACCATAATTGTTTGGATTCATACTTTCTATATTCCATTCCCCATACAGATTATCAATGGCTATTGCTTCAGGGGAGATGGCATCTGTAAATTTGACTCAATTTTCTGCCTAAAATTTTGTAGATCGTTGTTGTAGGACTAGAATTTCTTTTCTTGCCACTTCTCATTTGAAAGGCTTTCACTTACTAGGCCTACAAGCTATGATATTCAGGCTTAATGCCAGTAAAGTTTCAGGAAAAAGAGTGAGAAAATTATTTAAAAGGACTACTTTTTGATAATGGCAGTGTTTTGACAGTTTTTGACAGGCAATTTGGAATAATGCAACCTCCTGGATTAGAGCCAACCTCTGAAATGGGCTGTAATTTAGAATGATGGCAACTTCTGTGACCTCTGTATTGGACAGTCACTGGAATTAAAAAAGAAAAAAAAATCCAAATAGTTTAGGTCTGTATTTGAAAACCTGATTTAAACGTTCTGATATATAGCCATTTTTAAAGAAAGGCTTTTCTTGTCCTATGCACAACACTAAATCCCTCTTTGAAAGCTAGGGAAGATGTTCTGCCTTTCTGTGTGGGGTAAAAACCCCCCTCAGATTTCACTCCCATCCAGATTATGGGTATTCTGATGAGCTGGCTATGGGTACGTCTGTCCCTTCTGTCCCCAGGATGAAATCAGACCCACACTGGCACAGAGACCTATATCATGCTGTCATCCTTGGAGGATGGAAACTCTTGAGCTGTTACAGCTTTCACATAAATGTGCTGGTTCAGGTTCTCAGTTTGGTCCTTCAGGCTCCTTTGAAAAATAGATTCTATTACTTCCTTAATTCTGAGAGTTAAATGCTTTTTAAAGAGTCGTGTAACTTAAATATGAGCTGGGTGTGCAGTGTAGGATTTTCAACTGAACCGCAATTCTCCAAACATACCAATATATTCCAAAATTGCCAGTTGCAGGCCATAAAATATTTACATTACAGAGTTAATAATGTATGTTTAGTAAGAAACGATGAAATATTTAGAGTTTTTCTAAAGATACTGTATGGGTTTTTTTCCTCCGCCACAGCCATTTTTCTTGAAGTGGGCAAAATAGGCAACGTTCAGAGCTCAGAGAGCAGCATGGAAATATCTCCAAAGGAAAAGAATGTTCTGAGGCAGTAACCAGAAGAGCCTCTATAAGGATAAGAAACATCATCGGTTCACAGATATGAGGATATGTGTTTCATACCCAGTTGAAGGTCTAGGGAGGCATTAGCAAATGGTTTTCATATCCTTATCATTAAATTGAAGAGTTGCTAGGCTAGTCATTGCTTTGCCAAAGCTCTTCTGTGGGAGGATTGTGACCTTAGAGGATGGTATGAACTTCCAAGCTTCCAAATATGTTTTAAAAATCTCCCCCCACACCCTCATTGACCTTGAACATGATCCAGAAAACCCAATCACATTGTTACTAAATATTCACCATACATATTTAGGAAAGAGCCTGAGAAAGTTTTTTTTTTTTTTTTAAGAGAGAGAGAGAGAAAGAATTTTTTTTAAAATATTTATTTCTTAGTTTTCAGCGGACACAACATCTTTGTTTGTACGTGGTGCTGAGGATCGAACCTGGGCCGCACGCATGCCAGGCGAGCGCGCTACCGCTTGAGCCACATCCCCAGCCCCTGAGAAAGTTCTTAATGGAGGTTTCTACAGAATTGCTGGAGAGACTCTTACAAATTGAAGTTCACAGGCTCCCCCCTCAAGAAATTCTGGTAGAATAAATCCAGCACAGGGTCTGGTAATCTTCTTCTTCTTCTTCTTTTTTTTTTTTTTTTTGAAGATTCCCAGGCAATAGTCATCCAGGTTTAGGAACTACACCAGGCTAAATAATGACTCTCCCCAATATCCAGGCCCCAATCCCTAGAATTTGTGAATGGCGAAATACCTTATATGGCAAAATGGAGGCTGCAGGTGTGATTAAATTAAGAATTTGGTGATGGGGAGAATATCCTGCTTTGCCAGATGGGTCCTAAACGTAACCAAAGTATTCTTATAAGAGGGAGGCAGAGGAAGACTCAACACAGGGCAGAAAGCAAAGTAATGATGGAAGCAAGATGCTAGGCTGCTGGCTCTAAAGAGGGAGCCAGTCCACCTTCTCTAGGAGTGGGAGAAGGTGAGGAAGGAGATTCTACCCTAGAGCCTGCAGAAGGATCCAGCCCCTCTGACATGTTGACTTCAGCCCAGTGAAACTGGCTTGGACTTGTGACCTTTAGGATTGTAAGAAAATAAATGTGTATTGTTTTAAGCCACTGAGTATGTGGAAGCCTGGGACAGCAGTAATGGGGAACTAACTCAGTGTCCTAGCCACTTCCATTTGAATGGCCCTTTATTGCTAAACATAATGCTTTAAGTCAGTGCTTCAAGGCCCTAGGATTTAACTGGTTCCAATTGTAGAGGGACATAAAAGCAGCCTTGCTTCTAGAAAATATTGCTGTCCCATCTTCCCATCTTTCTGAGCACCTCTCCACAGTCCCATTTCCGTGAGAATTTCATAGCTTCCAGAAGAGGCCGGGCTGCACTGAGGGTGAAGGCCTGCAGCCAAAACCTGCATCCCTCAAGTTTGGACATTGAGCCACAAGAGCTCATCACACTGCTCCTGTGTGCTCAGCATTCTGCTTGCTACTGTAGGGAATTCAGAGAATCAGGAGAGGTCGTTCCCCACTCTCCTGCTGAGTATAGACATTGCACAGCAGTTACAAACACTTAGGTTGCATTTCCAGGAATGTCAAAGCTGAGGCTCCCCTGGCTTCAACAGATATTGTCTCATCCTGGGCCAGGACAAATGCATCATCGCAGCTTAAGGGAAGAAGATGATGTCAAATCATGGGCTTACCAGTTATACTCTGATTAGAAGACCTGGAAATCTAGTCATTGTCCCACAGTTTTAAGCTCTCAGGAACCTGAAGGATGTATTAATGGTGGGTGTATTCCAAGGTGGGTGAGGGTATGTGTGTGTGGAGGGAATCTCTGTATTTTATCTGTACTTGTTCCTATCAGAGCTCCTCATGGTGAAAGAATGAGAGGGGGAGAAAAAGATGGCAGCTGCATAGAGCTGGGATAGCATCTCGTTTCTATGACAACGGTGTCTGCTCTGCTCCCAAGCTCCATCTGGTATTTTCAGGCCTAACAGCCAGGTAGCATGTAAATGTCTGATGGGGAAAAAAAGGCATCAATAGAGATTCTTTGGATCAGGCACAAATGAACACAGCAACACCAAGGCCTTTCTAAGAAAAACAGTACATTACTTCTCCAGAAATAGGGCAATGTGAAGATGTGCCACACAGTACACAGGACACATACGACTGTGTTTTATGGAGAGAGCAAACTCAACAAACACACAAAATTAAGTAGCCTCAGAGGCTGAGATGGGGTGCTTTCTCCTAAAGACAAGGTAGCAGTGTACTCATGGGGTGATTCTTTCTTCGCCCTGGCTTCCTTCCCCAGTCCTGCATTGTGGGATTGTGTGGGTGTCAGGTAATATGGATACAGCAGCTCTTACTTGCCTCACTGACCTTCCCTTCAGATTTTATCCTTGCTGATTACTGTTCCTTGGTAACTCTGCAGAATTTATGAGAAGCTGAATTTCAGTCCTCCTTCATGGGCCCTGGCTCAGAGAAAAGCATGCTTTCAAAATAGCACAATACAACACAGCTGGGCTCCACTATGTCCTACCCACCATTTTGCACGTATCTATCTAGTGAAAATGCCTTCTTTCTCTTCCTAAATAATACCATCATTAAAAACATAACATCTTTACAAAGTTATAATTTATCCAAAATACAATACAGAATTTAATTTTGGAGATAGGCTGCTGTGCATTGTCTGGCACACATTTAGGGTAAAAAATTATTTGCTGTTTATCTGACATTCAAATTTAACTGGACATTCTGTATTTTTATTTGCTAAATCTGGCAACCCTATTTATAGACAGGAACATAGACCTTTAAATTCATTTGATCATTTAGGCTTTGATACGATATGTGGAAATGCCACCACACTGAATCTGAGTATTGGTTTCCAGCCTTTTCTAGTTACTAAAACAAACAGTTGAATGTCCGTTGTTTATACCAAACCTTTGCACACACTCATTTTCCTTTATTCATTCAACCCAGCTATTGGGCACCTGCTATTTGCCCGATACTTCCAGAAGCTAGGAATCCATGGTGTACACAAAGACCCATAGGCCCTTCTAGCATTTGACTGTGGCACTTGGATTTTATTTCAGGACATTTATCCCCACTACATACAAATCACCATTTGATACAGAAAGACTCATCAGATATGGCTTCTGCTGGCCCAAATGAGATAAAGTAGATCAGCTCTCCCTTACATATCTTAAAATTTTCCCCAAACCTCATCAAACCAGTCCCATGAGCATTAAATTACAAAGTACATCCAAAAGTACTTCCTTTGCCCATTTCTTCACACTGTTTTCCTTCAGTATCCTAGGTTAGGAGACAACTGACCATGGAAGAGTTGGGGACACCATCTCCCTCAGTTTGTGGGGTCTGTTCTTGTCCTTATGGGGTTCTATCCATCTGAGGATCCCTCCTCTGTCCTATTCCTCTCCTGGATCCTAATAGGAAATTTGGACTTTCCATTGAAATTTGCATTCTTTCTCCCTCTTTCTTGTTGGATCAACCTGACTCTTTTCTCTAACTATTTTACCTATTTAATACTGGTACTTACTAACACAGAGGAGAGAATTAAAGGTCTGACACATTCCAGAAAGTTCTCGAGATATGGACCTACTTTAAGTTTTTTCCATGTGACTTATATTCTTTCCTCCCATATCTCACCTTCTGACTGTGACACGTTTTTATGAGCACTCTATAGCTTTTGTTGTATATACTCAGATATGACACTTAAAATATATAGCTATCATGTAGACAGAATAATAGCCCTGAGGATATCCTTATCTTAATCGTAAAATCTTGAAAACAAGTCACTTTACATGGCTAAAGGGACTTTAGAAATGTGATTACAGATTTATACAGATAACAGGTGTAAAGCAATACAATCAAGGGAGTCTTTAAAAGAGGGAGGCAGAAGTGTGAGAACAGGAGAGAGATTAGAAGACATTATATTGTTGGCTTAAAGAAGGAAGATGCGGGATGGGGATGTGGCTCAAGTGGTAGTGTGCTTGCCTGGCATGCATGCGGCCCGGGTTCGATTCTCAGCACCATGTACAAACAAAGATGTTGTGTCCGCCAATAACTAAAAAATAAATATCAAAAAATTCTCTCTCTCTCTCTCTCTCTCTCTCTCTCTCTCTTAAAAAAAAAAAAAAAGAAGGAAGATGCCAGGAGTCAACAGAAGTGGGCAGTTTTTACCAGTGGAATGGGAAGGAATTGTGTCCTCAATCCTCCAGAAGGACTATGGATACCTTGATTTTGACTCACTAAGACCTCTTTCAGACTTCTGACCACTAGAAAAATATGGTTACAAATTTGAAGCCATTTAATTTTGTGATGACTTTTTTTTATAGTAGTCATAAGGCACTGAACAATCAGAACTAACTGATCAGGATCCTCATCAGCTAAGCCAGGTGCTAACTAGTTACATGCTGGTTTGTGGGTAAATCTGCATGGTGTGGAGATGGAGAGCAGAGGTGATGGGGTTGACACTGGAGGCTAGAGCAGTGATTGCAATATATTTATAGTCAGAATGGATATGCCGGTGAATGTCTACTGGCTATACACTTAAGGACAACTAAATTTAAAGAGTGTAAAGCGGATTCAGGCATGACTCTTAAATTTTTCTTCCCTAACGCTTTGATATGAATCCTTAACAAAGTGTCCAAGACAATGATTCTAATACATTTCTTGATTCTTTTCTATGTGTCCTACAATCTGAAAATTCCATCTACAGGTTGTTTACTTCCTTTCTCCTGTTTCCTCCCTTTCTTCTACTCTGCCTCTCCTATCCCCATTTGAAATTAAGTGAAATAAAGGGGAAAGAGAATCAAGGACTCACTCAAGGTCACACAGAAAGTTATCAGCCAAACTGAGCCCTGGATGTGGGTCAACATACTCAATCCTGTCCGTGATGATGTGTTGTTAATCCTTCACCAAGTGAACAGCACTTTGTTGTCATCGTATTCTTGAAATGCCATTATTGCTCTGCATGCCTCTGTGAGGTCTTCCTCTGAATTTTGAATAAAATCCAAGATTCTTTCCATTGCCTTCAGGGCCTGCATGATTGGACCCTGACCCTTTTGACAATCCATCTGTGCACTGATCCTGCTGGCTTTCTCTCTGTTCTGCAGATGCCAAGTTCTGCCCAGCCTGAGGTACCATTGGAACACAAATGTATTGTTCATACTGTCTACAGCAGGTCCCTATCCCACACTGGTTTGTGGAATACACTTTCTGGGTTTGCATTGACTTAGTGCATATGTGTACCTTGTTTGAGTTGCCTCTGTAGGATCCGTTAGTGCCAAGCTCATTTATCTTATTCACTGTTGTGGCATGTAGTCTGGCACATAGTAGGCCTTTAATAAATGCTCACTGAAGATGTCTGTGGTCATTCTTCATAGACTCACCCTGAGGCTGTACCATCATTCTCAGGGCACAGAATTGCTAATTCGTCATATACACCACTGAGACAGGCTGTCAATCAGATGCTGGGACTGAATAAAAGAAAGAAAGGTGTTTGGTCAGTTACATAAAATATCACACCCGGCGCTTAAAGGAAGTGGAAAGTAGCTTTGTGACCTCTGTGGTAATCAGCTCACACTGTGAAGCAGGAGATTTGAATCTCCTTATCTACTTCTAGATGAGAATATTATGTTTCATTTACAGTTACAGCCTTCTGGACTGAAATATCATATTTTATGAGTAATAGCATCTGTAAGTAAGATAAAAGACATCACAAAAGAAAATGAAAGCATTTAAAATACAACAATTACTGAAATAAAAATCATCTTTAGGACATTTTCCTGACAAGTTCTCTTAGGTTTTATTAATTTGTTCTAAGAATATCACCATGAATCTTTTTTATGAGAGGATCCTGTGTGCACAGGCCTTGCATTTACTCACTGGAGGCTAAGGCATGACAACCATGTGGGATCTCAGCTGCTTCTGGATTTTTCCTGGGTTAGTGTTTTAAAAAAGGAGATGGTGCAAGGTAGATTATTGTGCTAGGAGGAAAATTTCATTTGGGCTTGTGGTGGTTTCAGTCTGTGGTTTACAGACTCCATTGCTCTGGGTGGGAGGTGAGGTAGAGTACGACGGAGGAAGAGAAAAAAGAAAACAACTCAGGACACGGCAGCCAGGAAGGAGCGAAAGACACACACACACACACACACACACACACACACACACACAGAGAGAGAGAGAGAGAGAGAGAGAGAGAGAGAGAAATGTCAAAGGGACAAGATATATAATCCTCAAGACACTCCTCTACAGTTACCATCCAGTTAGTCCATTCAAATTGTGAATCCAGAGAATGAATTGATTCACTGGTTGGGCTACAACTCTCCTAATCTAATAATTTCATCTCTGAACATTCCTGCATTAACACAGGAGCTTTGTGGGGGCAGCTTATATCCAAACCATAACAGTTATCAAACGGTTTAGGAAACCTGTGCATGTAGATGTTTTATAGGTAGAACGATGAGATGTAACAAGTACAGAACTATAAGAGTATTAAATGATGACAAATATACAACTTCCTCAGCAATTCTAATATTTTGCAGTATTCCTTTATGTGTGTTCAGATATTTAAGTTCCTTTCATTCTTTTTTTTTTTCATTTCATTCAATCTATTTCAGAACTACTTACTATTACCTAGGAATTACTCAGAGAATTCTCTGCTTAAAGTGTTTCTTGGTGAGCTCTTTTATATAAATGCTAACTAATTATTTCCTTTAACCATTTTACAGGGTTTTCTATATTCTATTATCAACACACCTGCAATGTCAAATAAAAGATAAGGTTTATGAGCCATGTAAACTATAATAAAACATTTCAAGCTGTCTATGGCATCGTGGAGGGAAAATAATGGCAGTGTCTGGTTTTTATAATGTAATGCTATTGTACTAAGGCCACTAAAGTCATTTTAAACATTGAAAGCATAAAGTAATTTAATCCTGATAAATGAGCAATTTAGCAAAGTGTTTTAAGAAGAAATAGTATTTATGATTCACTTTACCTACACACATATATGTAAATATGCACATTAAAATTTTTAAAACTTTCTAGAGTCACTATGAATAATTCATAGAAAGTAAAAGAAATATTAAAATTTATCCCAAATTTCCAAATAATTGCTATGACTAATTCACTGAAATTAATAGAAATCTTATTCATAACAATCTTTAACAATTTTAATAAGAAACTAAATGGAATAAAATATGTTAATTACTCAATTCAGATCTTCTCAAAAATTAAAATGCAATTGTTTAGTGGGTAAGTAGCTATGTATTTATTAGGTAAGCAAAAAATATATCAATGATTGTAACAACTAAATGACAAGGAAAAAAGTCCTAAATTTATTTTTTAGTTATTTCAATGTAATCCAAAAACCACTAAAATTTATTGTCATGGAAACTACAACTCGATAAAACCAGATTGTAGGCTCTTGTCTTATTCATCTTTCTAATGCCAAATTCTTTCCTGCCTGACATAGGCTTATTGAGTAAACAAATGAATGATACTGGGTGGAGAATAGTGCTTTCCATATTTAGTTTTGGATGTCTTTCCAGAGCCAACAGGCTGCTCCGTCTTGGGTAAGACACCTGGGAGAAACTTTCTAGTCCCTGTGTTGGGCTCTGGGCTCTGACCATGTAAAAATCCAAACTCATCAGCTATAATAGAAATTCTTCTTTCAGAGATTTTGATATATGATTCCTAAAGTGTTATTGGAATTTCTTTTCTATTAGTAGACATATCAGACTGTTTGAAAATGATATTGACATTTTAAGCACTTGTATACCTCTATATTATCTTATCATTGTATGTATATCTGTATATGTATAGATGCATACATATATATGTTTTTATTAATCAATCAATCAACTGATCTGTCAAACCCTAGGGAGAATTCCTTCCTCTTTAAAGAGGAAAGGTCTATGCATTAGATTAATTGCTCTAGGCCAGCCCTGGACCCTGGTTGATAGTTATACCCTTTTTTCAGACTCTCAAAAGAAAGTTCAATATAGAAAACAGATAAAAGAGGTATTTTAACTGAAGTGGTTGAAAGCCATTGGTGAACAGAAAAGATCTTTCATTGGAAAAAAGGGACTAGGAAGTCATTCTAGACCTAGCTCTGGTGTTAACTGGATGTGCATCATTGTGGAATTCATAACTGCGTGGCCTCAATGCTAATACCTTAAAAATTAAAGGATTATGCAAGATGTTTTCAAAGTCCCTTAAGCCACTAAAAATGTTTTGACTATTATATAAGTGAACAAGTCTCGTTTAAGTATTTTTAATTTTAACTATTTACCACAAATTAACTTTTAAGTCTGTTATAGGTTGAATTATGTCTCCCCTAAATATAAGTTGAAGTTCTAACCCAGGTACCCATATTGGGAAATAGGTGAGCATATTTGAAAATGGGATCTTTTGCAGATGTAATTGATTAAAATGAGGTGATACTGGCCCTTTGAGTAAGCTCTTCATCCAATATTATTTGTGCCCTTATAAGGAAAGAAGAGAGAAAGAGACATAACCCACTAGGGAGAATTCTAATAATGACAGAGGCAGAGATTGGACTAATGTGTCTACAAGCCAAGGGGTGTCAAGGATTATCAGTAAGGACCAGAAAGTGGCATAAGGCAAGGAAAAGACTCCCTTCAGAGCATCTGGAAGGAATCAACTGTCAACATCTTGATTCTGAATTTCTAGACTCCAGAACTGTGACAGAAGAAATCTCTATTGTTCTAAAACACCCAGTCGTGACACTGTGTTATAGCAGACCTAGGAAACTAATGTAAATGTTAGGAAACTAATGCAATACTTTGTATATGAATCTCATTTTTATGTTTGCATTTTAGATACATAGTTGGTTATATACGTTTTTACACAAAGGTATGACCCCATTCTCAGTTGTGTTTGGGGGAGTCACATTCTATTTCAGTTCATTATAGATGCACTGCATTACTAATCCACATTCTAGAAATCTGAAAATGTCTTCAGGAAAAAAATACTAATTGGTAATAAACATTTTTGGAAAATCTGTCTGCCTGGAAATGAATCAGCCACTGAAATAGTTTCATTTCCTTCAGTCTCTAGATTTTAGAGGCACTGTGAAGTGGTTAAGGGATTATTGGGATTCAAAACCTGATTCTGCTACTTCTTTGCTGTTGTTTGCACCTTAAGTTTCTTAGCTTCTCCCCCCACCCCGCCCTCTGTTCACCAAGGAACGAAAGAAGCAGGTGGCAATTGGCACATAGTGAGTGCTATGGTCTGAATTTTTGGGTCTCTCTAAAATTCATGTGCTGAATTCTAATCCCTAAGGTGAGACTACTGAATATGGGGCTTTAGAGACATGATTAGGCAATCCCTCATGACTCACCAATGTCCTTATAAAAGAGACAGCATAATGCTAGGCAGTATCTTCTGCTTTGGAAGATGGAGTGAGAAGTCTCATTCTATGAACCAGGAAGTAGGCCCTCATCAGATACCAAATCTTTTGGCACCTTCATATTAAGCTTCCCAGACTCCAAAATTGTGAGAAATAGAGCTACATTGTTTTTAAGGTATTGTGGCTTATGGTATTTGGTTATAACAGCCCAAGTGATTGATGCCAGCAAAGTACTGAACACGTGCTAAATGCCAGTCTCTTCCTTCCTAATGCTTGTAGCTCACTGTCATGAATTTATGGCATAGAGCAACTCCAGCATGCCACTTACCTGCACCAAAACATTACATGGCTCTCCACTGTCCTAGTGAACAAGGTAAACAACATACAAACATTGGCCCCATCTAATTTTCACCCTTTTTTCTCCCTTACTTTCTATCTAGTCAAGGTCCTAATTTCTATATTTTAACACAGCTCATATTTATCCCCTACCCATAAGGCTTCCCAGATCATCTGTATCAGACTTTCTCTCCCTCCACCTTATTCTATAGCACAAGGTGAAGATCTTTTTCTAGGATTCCCAGGAGTTACTTGTGTATGCTATGTCTCATTTGATAGATTATGACCTTCAGGAGGGCAGGGCCTCTATCCTTCCCACATTGTATCCCCTATAATACCCAAGAGAGAGTTTAACACTTAGTAGCTACCCAATAAATGGTTGTTAAACTTAGTTGAGCCCCTATATTTTTCTTTGAGGTAGATGCCCTAAGAAAAACATAAAATAAATGAATTACTTTTTCTTCTTTCCATTGTAATATATATGCCCTGGGCTAGTGAGTATTTGCAAGCCTGGTTTAGAACTTAGAAAAGTCATCAATCTAAGAGAGGGAGGAAATGCATTTTAAATCACAGAGCAATATAGCCTTACATAAGGCCTTCTAGCAAGGCACTTATTGATGGGCCATAACCCAGGTGCTGGTGTTATCAGAACAAAAGTCTGAGGTTGAGAGACAACGAGTGATCTTAACTTTTATACTTCATAGGTATGCAATTCAATGAAACATCTACAGATGGAAAGTTTGGATTTGAGAATCATATGTGGGTATCACAATGCAAATAATTGGCTTTCTTTCTAAAGAACATCTGTTGAAACATCTGAAAGCAGTTGTTTATACTGCTGCCAAAATGCTGAAAAATATAATAATTCTCAAATGAGGTTAGAAATATCCAGGGGAAGAAAGATGTTTTTTTTATGTAGTTCTGTTTTTATTAAATCTTCTTGTTGTTTCTCTAATATGGTACATAGGAGATGTTCAATAATATTTGTTGAATGAATGTTGAATGAAAAGCAGAAACTCATTAAACAGTTGTTGAATGAATCATTTCTCTCTTTTTTTGGACTTATAAGATATATTTTCAGAAAATAGTATGCTCACAAAGTTTACTCATGTCATATACCATTTTTATTTGGCATAAATTTAAGTAATGCTACTCTTTCTCTGTACATTATGGGATATAATCAGCACATATATCTATAAGAGAAAAAAATCTCAACACTATACAAAATGTATGAGTAAAGCTAGATCTATGATAGCAACATTTTAATATCTTAATATGTTACTTTTATTCATTATGAAAATGTAAAATTTGAATTGTGAACTTACATAATTATGCTTGCTTCAATAAACAAAATAAAAATTTAAAACCCTGCTAATGCCTTATAGTTGTAGTAGCTCTGTGAAGATTCTAATGAGATTTAAAAGCAACAGAATGTTCTGGGATGTGAGAAAGATGACTGTAGAAGATGAAGATGCCATTTCTTCCCTCATTCTCCCTTTCTTGAATTTTCCAGCAGCTCTCTTTTCCATACTCCCAGATGAGTGAGGCGACTGAGCTCCAAAGGCTGCCCAAACTTGCTCTGCCAAGTTTCAGTACAGAAAGAACATGTTAAATAATAAATGGAGTTTGAGTGTAACTAATAAAATTGGAATGTTAAATAGCATCATGCTTTGAAAACCAGCCTCCTTGTGAGGATGCTCCCTGTGCAAGTCCACAGGAAATAATTCTGAAGGGAGTGATATTAATTAGTAATATAGTTTATCTTCTGGAAGCCCTTTCTTTTGATGGCCGCTGTGGTATGGTTCAGAAGCCTCAAGTGCTCAAAGAAAATGACTCCAACCACAATTTCAGCTTTGTTTTCCATCCTTGAATGGATAAAATAGTCCAATTTATTTCTGTATATCTAAGTTATACACATGTATCCTAAAATGAAGGATTATGAGTTATAAAAAGGTACTTAAGAAGGGTCTTGAATGAAATGGTAAAATGCTTGTGATATAATAAGAAGAAAGACAAGAGCAGAATCCAAAACTGAATTTGTAGTTTCTGAGTCCAGATTTCTTGATTTCAGTTGTCTGCCATATACTAGGTTAGCAACCTTGATAAGATAGAGAGTCCAAATCCTGTTTCTGCTACTTCCTATCTACTGTATGTGACCTTGGACAACTTATTTAGCTCTCTCTGCTTCAGTCCTCCAAGTATCAAAACCATTGGTCTCATAGGGTTGGTAAGTATATTAAAAGAATCAATATATGTCAAGGCCTCAGATAGTCATTGAGTTGAATCATTTATTGAATTCAATTTGCTCACTGAATTGTTCTGTGCCTCAATTTCCTCAATTATACTATGAAAGTCCCCAAAAAAGCCATCTTGAAAAAGTCTAGAGTATTCAGAATAGTACTTGGTAAATATGTAATTCATTAGAGTAATATTATTAAATAATATTAACTATTGTTATTATACATAATAATATATACTTTGTTATTTATTCACAATAATTTTAAGTTTTGTAAAGAAAAAATGCTGGGTGAGGAGGGTTACCTGAAAGACAATAGCCAAATTTTCATCTTAATATACTTATAGGTAATTCTTTTCAGCTTCACTACACTTTTCAGTATGTTTTCCTTTATAATAAACTTGAAAAACTACATTTTATGCCGACATGACTTGATGGAAATTAAGGCAGAAATTCGGAATAGGTTAAAATTTATAACTGATTATACTGTAGCATGTATGAAATATTAATTAAGCCTATTGTGATGTGACAAAAATTTAGATTTACCTTATTTTACCTAGTTCTGAATACCTTCTAACTAGAAATTACTTTTCAAAGCTTAACCAATGTCAATTTTACATTCAGAAATGAAGTCAAATGTTTACTACAATGTCAATATTTTGACCTACTAAAAGTAAAAATATTTTATTTTTTAATTTAAAAAATCCCATGCAAAAGTCCCAAAGGTGCCTTTCATGTTTAAGCTTTAATTAGTAACCACTTTGGTTTCTGACACATATTACGCAGATATTGAAGTGTTAATATTACTGCAGCTTGATTACAAAAGGCAATGATTAATTTTAAAGCAGAGAAAAAAGATATGCCCTGATTACAAAGGAATGATTAAGGCGGAATGTCAGACATTGCACATTTATAGCACTCTTGCCATTGTCCAAGGATAAGACTTTGCAAAAGTTTATATTTAGAATCATGGGTACTTTAGTACTTTGGGACACTGGGTGTTTGTGTCTTGGAGCCTGAGCACCTCAGCTCTTTTAAGGCCTAAGTCTTCTTTGGTCCACGCACAGAAAACTACCCTGACTGCCCAAAGGGCCCAACCAGCCACCATAGTTTGAAGTTCTCGCGAGGCCAGAACGAGAGCTCTGGCCACAGCCCACCCGGAGGTTTCCCGCCCTAACAGTGTTGGCAGGTGCTGAGAACTTTGAAGGTCTTGGACCAAAGAAGTGAGGGCCCTGGGAGGAAAAGACAGGCCACAGGAAGGGCTGCTGGCCAGATGCGCTTGAGACTTGCGTGAGAGCGTGGGGTGGGGGACGGGGAACTCGGACATGCAAACTGCCAGCGGGGAAACTGAGGCCCGTGGGCGGCTCCCGCCTCTGGGCCTAGACAGTGGCCCGCGCGGGGCTGCGG
This sequence comes from Callospermophilus lateralis, assembly GCF_048772815.1. Classification (NCBI taxonomy): domain Eukaryota; kingdom Metazoa; phylum Chordata; class Mammalia; order Rodentia; family Sciuridae; genus Callospermophilus; species Callospermophilus lateralis. Next base: position 80,692,567 of record NC_135319.1, read on the forward strand.
CTTGGCGTGGGCAGGGACGCGAGTTGGAGGCAGGTCCAGCTGGAAACCGGCTAGAAGAAGCCGTCCTTATTGTCTTTCCAGGATCCTCAGACTCGGTTATAAAATATTCAGCAGCCAGAGAAGGATTCGCGGGAGCCCAGGCCCGAGATGAGCCTGGAGTCCCTGTTTCAGCACATCATCTTCAGCGAGCATCAGGCTGAGGAGAGTCGTCGGGTGATGCGAGAAGGTCGGGTGTTTTGGCCCTTTACTGGGAGCTTTTTGTCTTCTCCAACTGGGAGCTTGGAGAACGTAAAAAGCCTATGGTAGTGACCAGGGCCCTTAGGGGAATCTGTCCTTCTCCTCGAGGGAAAGACAACTGGAAAGGGGCCTACCAAATGCCCCTGGAATGGGGACTTAAGAAAGATTGATGTGTCTAAAGATTTCATTTCTATTGCAGTAAGATCAGAAATAACCAGATGTCGTGAAAAAATTAAGAAAGCAACGGAGGAGCTGAATGAAGAGAAAATCAAATTGGAATCTAAGGTATTGACGTGGACAGCATGCTAATTATCACTTGATAAAGCTGGGTTGGGGGCAGGGATATTTCACTATCTAACAAACTTGTCCTTCAACTAGGAATCTCTTGACTTTCTGTGTCAGTTTGCTGTCATCCAGTAATATTTAAAGTTCTGAATCTGGTGATATCCTTCGGTTCTAATATGAAATTGCCCAAAAGAAACCAGTTTAAGTAATGAAGAATTCATCATTCACTTCATGGGATGGTTAAGGTTTTAAAGGAGCACGGTATCTTTGGAAGAATAAGTAGTCAGTTTAGTATATATATTTGGAATAATAAATAATTGAAGTGTGCTATGTCGATCTAATGGATTGAACTTAATTTTCACGAGTCTTCTTTTGTTTTTCAGTTCTTTGGGGGCATGTCTTTCATCCAAAAGTACACTGCTAGCATTTCTCTTTTTGCTGCAGCATTTGTAAAGTTCTGTTATTTTAAATTGGAGTGAGAGTCCAATGGCTCCTTGAAGGATTTTGAAGAGTGGATAAAGTTTTGGAGAGGCAGACAAAAGAAGTAGAGAAAACATCTCTTGAGTCTGCCTGAGTCCTATTGGGAGAGAAATCTAGTCAAAAGTAGAGGACTGCTAGCTGGGAATAGGAGGAAACTCTTAACAAGTTCATAATCAGGGAGAGGTGATAAAAATGGTTTTGAGAGGATCTTTCTGAAGTCTGATTTGGCAGATGGGAATAGATTGTTAGGAAGTTGAAAATGTCATTTAAGTATGTTGCAATGAAGCCTCACTATGGGTCGAAGAAGATACTAATTCAAAAATATTTATTCAACACCTAATGATGAACTAAGCAAACTGTGCAATGGGACATCTGAGCAAGTGTTTGCTTTACATATGTCTAGTCTAACTTATATTGTGAGGAATTTTCAGTTTTCTTTCTGGATAATATGATCCTAGAACCTTCTCCACTTGGTGAGCTTCAGCTTTTCTTTCCATATCCTGCTCAAACATCGCCTATAAAGCCCTCCCTGGACAATATGGTAAAATTCTATTAAATAACAATACATGCTTTTGTTTGTATCCCCCATTATTTTGTGAGCAATAGATTTAGAATTTTTTCCCATGTTTTTTCTTATGTCCATTGCCTAGCATATAGTATATATTAGTGTGTTTAATGAATTAGTGAATACCAGTTGTGTGGTAGATAATAGGGAAAGTGCTGTGTTTTTGTTTAACTGACAAAAATTATATCTATTTATAGTTACCTTGTAATGTTTCTATACAGGTATACATTTTGTAATGCTCAAATCAGGATAAGCATGTCTATTCCTCAAATATTATCATTTCTTTGTTGTAAAAAGATTTAAAAAAATCTACAGAAAAGATACTCTGTACATTATCTTTTGAAATACACTGTACACTGTTATCTATAGTCACCCTTCTTTGCAATAGAATGCCAGGACTTATTTCTCCTAATTGTAACTAAGTACTGTTGACCACCATTTCTCCTTCCCTCTACCCCACCCCATTATGAGAGACCACCTCTAACTTAAAAATTCAGAACTATTATTTGGTGACACCCTACCTCCTATTTTGCCTATGAATAGATAAATTAGCTGTTACTAACAGTACTAAAAGCTGGTGTGATGAGCAAAGCATAAACAGTATTATTATGCTAGTTTTCTTTTTCCTTGAAAAAGAATTAAGATACAACTTCTACGCAACCAGAAGCTAATATAAATAATAGGCAAAGTATATATAACTAGGTCATGCATAGTTAATAGTGCACGTATAGGTGGGCACTGTTCTAGATACTTCACCTGTATTAACGCCTTTAGTCTTAACTAGAGTCCCTTGATGAGGCACCATCATTATCCCTCTTTTAAAGTCAAGGAAGTCAAAAGATTAAATGTCTTGTTCATGGTATATAGTTTAAAAACAAACTACTGTAATAAAAGTAACAGATCAGTAATGACAGCATATTTTATTAAAACAGATTTTTTTAGTTTATCTTAAAAAATTTTTTCTTCATGACATGTAATAATACATCTGAAGCTTTGCATTGGAGACGATATTTTTAAAAGGTCACCTATGTAAGTTTTTGTATAAAATGCATTTTTCCTAGATTGGCAAAGATATTGACCTGACAGATAACATTTTTTTTTAAATAAAAGGTTTGTTTTTGTAACATTTTCTTTGTAAAAAAAAAATTACTCTTTGTAATATTTTCTTTGTTAGGTACCTGTTTTCACCAAAAATGGAAATGTAAATTGTTTATATATATATATATATATATATACACACACACACACACATACATATTTGAAGAAAACGTTGAGTCAATTGTTTGTATTAGAGAGAAGACAGAGCACATCTCTAGCATTGTTTAGAAACATTTGCCAAAATTACTAATTAATATAGGCTCATAAATGTGCATTGCTTTTTAATCAGCTCATATACATGGATAATAATACAATTGAATCTAACTAATAAAATTAACATATAAGTGTCACAGTTCATACAACACTAATTTGTAATTGAAATAATTTGATTTATAATTATTGTCATGATGGTATGTGTGTGCATATAAAGATATTTTAAAAGTGGAACTACAATTATAATATAAATGACTAATGGAAGAACTAAAGAAGTAATCATAAATTGATTTCTTGTTTCTTTTATTCTCAGAGTTAATTATATGCCTGCCAATAACAATGAAAACATATTTACTTGAATATTTGACTTGGCATTTATTGACCCATTTGTCAAGTGGAAGCAACATAAAGAACATAATTTGGATAAGGCAGTGCTTGAGCTATTGTACAGTTATACATTCAGAAGATATTTGGGCATTTATTTTGGAGGTTGCTTATGGTCAAAAAATGTATTTAAGATGTACAGTATTCATTTTTTTCTGTTCTGTAAAACTCAGGTAGCATGTAATTAGAACTTGAATGATAGCATTTGCCTTTCAGGGCTGGATGAGTCCTTTAAAATATATGGTTGTGAAAGTCTCCTATTATATAGTATGATTACTTTGTGAATTGGACAGCTACAGTATGCCTGGTTAGGTTTGGTAATATGAAAACAGAAAGATGAGAACATGCCTTGGATTTACATTAATGCTTACCAATATGCCCAAAGCTTCCAATAGTCAAGGAAAGGTTTTATAGAATTAATACTAAAGCAAACCAAAATTAAGGACTCAGAGAACAATTGTAGTTTTATTTTTTTTTTACAAGCATCTAAAAAAGAGTTTCTTCTATTTAAAAAAAAAGCCATATAATTTGGGCATTTAATTTTTCTAAACAAATTATATGAAACCCCAGATAATACCATAATCCCTTAAGCAGGAGTAAATGGAGGAAAATCAGAGGCTATTTTATGAATAATTTGTTTATTCTTTCAGTTTTAACTTATTGCGTAAATATAGCAATAATAAAATGTTTTATGAATTTTAAAGAGAAATTATATTGAAATAAAGAAGAAACTTAAGGTGACTTTGTTTACTTCTTTGCTTCAAAATGTGCACATTTCTTTTTTTTAATTGGTTAAAGTTAGAAGCCTTCCAGAACAGCAGGCAAAGTCATATCCTTTAGTACTCTGTTACCTAATTAGGGAAAGAACAAAATCTCAAATTACCATCATTTATAATATTGAAATGGAGTCTTATAATTAAAGTGTTTTTTTCCTTTCTAAATTTGTTTTATTGAAGAACAATTTACATCCTGCCTAAATTTAATTTTATTATTGAATAAAAGTTTCTTAAAGGTCACGTGCAGTTGCTCATGCATGTAATCCCAGCTAGTTGGAAGGTTGAGGCAGGAGGATAGCAAGGTTGAGACCAGCTTGGATGACTTAGACACTTTCTCAAAAAGTGAAAAAGGATTTGGATGTAGTGGTGGTGGTAGAGCACTCCTGAGTTCAATCCTCAGTGCTGCAAAAAAAATTTTTTTTCTTAAAAATATGAATGAAAGAAGGGCATTGTTTTTCCCCTCTAATTAACAACTTTTTTAAATGACATGAGTTATTTAATCTTGACTTTAGAAAATAAAATGGAAATTCTGTTTTTCAAAATTTAATACATTCCTATATTTCCACAAATTTTGACCAATAAATTTTTAATGTTTTCATTAGTGTGTTACAGTTATACATAATAGTGGAGTTCATTTTGATATATTCATAAATGTATGTAATATAATTTGCTCCATTTCAATCCTCAGTACTTTCCCTTTTCCTCCCCTCCTCCTTTTTTAAAAATTCATTTATTTATTTTAATTAGTTGTATGTGACAGTAGAATGCATTTTGATTCATTATACGCAATTGCAGCACAGCTTTTCATTTTTTGATTATAAACAATGTAGCATTGTACCATATGCGCAGTCATACATGTACCTAGGGTAATAATGTCCATCTCATTCCACCATCTTTCCTGCTCCCATACCTCCTCACCACCCCACTCTCCCCTTTGCCCAATCAAAGTTTGTTCATTTTTCCCATGCCCCCCTCCCCATTTAGGAGATTTTTTTTGGGGATTGACTTACTTTGCTTAGTATGATATTCTCTAACTTTATCCATTTACCTGAAAATGCCATAATTTTATTCTCTTTTAATGCTGAGTAATATTCCATTGTGCATATATATCACAGTTTCATTATCCATTCATCTATTGAAGAGCATCTAGGCTGATTCCACAATTTAGCTATTATAAAATTGAGCTGTTATAAACATTGATGTGGCTGTGTCCCTGTAGTATGCTGTTTTTAAGTCCTTTGGGTATAGACTGAGGAGTGGGATATCTGAGTCAAAAGGTGGTTCCATTCCAAGTTTTCTAAGGAATATCCATACTGCTTTCCAGATTGGCCGCACCAATTTGCATTCCCACCAGCAATATGGGTGTTCCATTTTCTTCACATTCTCGCCAACACTTGTTGTTTGTGTTCTTCTTGATAAGTGCCATTCTGACAGGAGATGAAATCTTAAAGTAGTTTTAATTTGCATTTCTCTAATTATTAGAGGCGTTGAACATTTTTTCATATATTTGTTGATTGATTATGTATCTTCTTCTGAGCAGTGTCTGTGCAGCTCCTTAGCTCATTTGTTGATTGGGTTGTTTGTTTTTTTGGTGTTAGCTTTTTGAGTTCTTTATATATCCTTGAGATTAGTGCTCTATCTGACATGCGTGGGGCAAAAATTTGCTCCCAAAATGTAGGCTCTCTCTTCACCTCATTGTTTGTTTGTTTGACTGAGAAGAGGCTTTTTAGTTTGAATATATCCCATTTATCAATTCTTGATTTTATTTCCTGTGCTTTAGGAGTCTTGTTAAGGAAGTCGGGGTCTAATATGACATGATGAAGATTTGGGCCTACTTTTCCTCTATTAGGCACAGGGTTTCTGGTCTAATTCCTAGGTCCTTGATCCACTTTGAGTTGAGTTTTATGCATGATGAGAGATAGGGGTTTAGTTTCATTTTGCTGCATATAGATTTCTAGTTTTCCCAGGACCATTTGTTGATGAGGCTATCTTTTCTCCAATGTATGTTTTGGGCACCTTTGTCTAGTACGCAATAACTGTATTTATGTGGCTTTGTCTCTGTGTTTTCTATTCTGAACCATTTGTCTACATGTCTATTTTGGTGCCAATACCATGCTGTTTTTGTTACTATAGTGTTGTAATATAGTTTAAGGTCTGGTATTGTGATGCCTCATGCTATGCTAAACCCAAGGCCAACATCGTTTTAAATGGAGAAAAATTGGAAGTATTCCCTCTAAAAACTGGAACAAGACAGTGATGCCTCTTTCAATATAATCTTGAAACTCTAGCCAGAGCAATTAGACAGATGAAAGAAATTAAAGTGATACAAATAGAAAAGGAAGAACTCAAACTAATCAGTATTTGCTGAGACCTGATTCTATACTTAGAGGATCCAAAAAAAATTTCACCAGAAAACTTCTAGAATTAATAAATGAATTCAGCAAAGTAGCAGGATATAAAATCAATACCCATAAATTAATACATTTCTGTACATCAGTGGTGAACCCTCTGAAAGAGAAATTAGGAAAACCACCCTATTCACAGTAGTCTCAAAAAGATAAATAAACAAATAAAAAAACTTGGGGATCAACAAAAGAGGTGAAAGACCTCTACAATGAAAACTTCAGAAAATAATTGAACAAGACCTTAGAAGATAGAAAGATCTCCCATGCTCTTGGATAGGCAAAATTTATATTGTCAAAATAAAATGGCCATACTACCTAAAGTGCTATACAGATTCAGTGCAATTCCAGTTAAAATCCCAACATCTTTCCTTATAGAAATAGAAAAGCAATCATGAAATTCATTTGGAAAACATAGAGTCCTCTCCTTCATTTCCTCCTCCCTTCCCTCAATCCCCCTTTCTATTCTACTGGTCTTCCTTTGAATTATTTATTACATTTTTATTTGGTACATTATGTTACATGTAAAATTGGAATTCATTCTAATATACTCATGCATGCACATAGCATAATTCGGTCAATTTCATTCCCTAGTTTCTCCCTTTTGCCATCCTCCTTCCTCCCCCTCTATCAACATCTATTGCTCCACTTTTTCCTTTTATTTTCATGATATTCCTTTTTTATTATTCCTTATTCCTCTGTAGCTTCTGCATGTGAACCTTTGACTTTCTGAGTCTGGCTTAGTTTACTTAGCATTATATTCTCCATTTCATCCATTTACCAGAAAATGGCATAATTTCATGCTTCTTTATGGCTGAATAAAACTCCATGTATATGTGTACAGCATTTTCTCCATTCATTTGTTTATTATTGATGGTAACCTAGGCTGGTTCCATAGTTTGGTTGTTGTGAATTGCACCACCATAAACATTGGTTTGCATTTGTGACTGTAGTGTGCTGATTTTAGTTTGGAGGGATAAATACCAAGGAGTGGGATAGGTGCATCATATGGTGGTTCTATTTCTAGTTTTTTGAGGATCTTCATATTACTTTCCAAAGTGGTTATACTAATTTTCACTACTACCAACAATGCATGAGTGTACCTTTTTCCCCATATCCTTGTCTGTAATTATTGTTACTTGTGTTTTTGATGATTTCCATTCTAATTGGAGTGAGATGAACTCTCAGTATAGTTTTGGTTTTCCTTGCTCTGATTGCTAAGGATGTTAACATTTTTTCATACGTTTGTTGGCCAATTGTATTTCTTCACTTGAAAATGTCTGTTTAGATCTTTTGCTTATTTATTGATTTTTTTGGTGTTAAATTTTTTGAATTTTTTAACATATTCTGGATATTAATTCCCTAATGGAAGAGTTGCAGGTAGAGATATTCTCCCATTCTTTAGGGTTTCTCTTCATACTCTTAATTGTTTCCTTTGTTGTACAAAAGCCTTTTAATTTGAGGCCATCTCACTTATTGACTCTGGGTTTTATTTCCTGAGCATTAGGGGTCTTGTTAAGGAAGTTGGTGTCTGCACCAGAGTGTTGACCCTATGACTTTCTTCCTAGCATTTGCACTGTTTCTGGTCTAATTCAACGTGACCAAGAAAATTTGGGGCATAGTCATACTTTATTGCTTATAATCTTTAAGTCTCCTTTACTGAATTCCTTTAAGCCTCTTGACTTTAAAACATTGAAAGTACGTGGGGTGGTAAAAGAAGAATGGGATCCAGAGTACAAGGTAAGAATTGGCCTTAGACAAGAGGAGGGATGTCTTTTGTGTTTTAAAAACTAAAACTAAATAACTAATTTTTACTATGGACCAGAGCTTATCCTAAGCAGTTTAAAGATTATCTCAATTTTTATAAGAAAACCCTGTGCAGTTGGCATTAAGAAAATTTAAAACTCAGAGAAATTAAGTTACTTGTTTGAGGTCACATAAGTGGTAAGTAATAGATCCAAGGTTTGAATTTGTACTGTTTGACTACCCTGTGAACTTGCCTTAACCCATTATACTATAGTGTAAAAGGAGAGAAAGAAGGAAAGATGGAAGTAGATGAAGTGGAGGCTGAGGCTGGGCTCAACAGTAGAGCACTTGCCTGGCATGTGTGAGGTACTGGGTTTGATTCTTAGCACTGTGCATGAATGAATAAAAAATAAAGGTCTCTCAACAACTACAAAAATATTTTAAAAAAAGAAGAAAGTAGATGAAGAGAAGTTTGAAGACTCAGTGACGTGAAACTGAAGGCATGATTCACTCAAAGTTGTCCTTTACTTCATTGTGTCAAATTTTCTAAGTATGTGTCATGTGTGTTTAAAGAAGTTATTAATAGGAATGTGCCATTTCATTGTTGCTTTGCTTTACCAGTTGAGTACCCTTATGTAAGCAAGAGAATACTATTCTTTTGGAAAGATTTCCCTGTAATATGACTACTCATCACTAAAGACCAATTAGGTTGGGATGAATATATTGTTCTTTCTGTGGGAGGACTAAAAGTCACAGAAAGCACTTCTTTGAAAGGAGGCTCTTTTCAGCTTAGGATTATCTTGGTTGCAAGTAACAGAAATTCAGTTCAAAATGGCTTAAATAATCTAGGGAAATGAACTGATTTATGTAATTGAAGATCTAACTTTTGATTTGACAGTTTTGTAAGTTGTAAATACATCAGGTTGCTTTTGACAGAAATCTGGCCATGGTGGCTTTACAAAATAAGGGTTAATTTTTTTCTCATATAATGGGGAGTCTGAAGGTGTGAAATCCAGGGCTATTAAAGCTGCTCAAAGAAATCATAAAAGAATCTAGCATTTTTTTTTTTTTAAGCATCCGTAGCATGTGACTTTCTTCCTTAGAGTCACAAGTACTGTTCTAGTGCTAGGCATCATATCTGAATTCCAGCTGGAAAAAGAAGAAGGACTAAAATAAAAAGCTTCTCCTCAAACAACCTTATATTGTTTTAGGGGAAGGGAATTCCTCCCCAGGGACTTACGGCCCGTGTCTCAAAAATTAGGATTTTGCTGTATAATCTACATTGGCAGTGGATTCTGGGAATGTATTTTTTAACTGAGTATATTATCGCACTGAGCAAAACAGGAATTTTATTACTAATAGAATAATGTGCCCTTGTGAAATAATTTACTGCCAACTCCTAAGGTCACATGCCTTTTTTGTTCAAAACCAGAGAGAGAATGTTGTTTCCAGAAGCTTTCTTTGAAAAGCAAGAAAGTTTCTTCCTCAGACCTTCAACAGGTAACTTGTCTTTCCCATCTCATTTTTCACAAATTATGACTTGTGACTACCCTGTGAACCAGTAACTATGGTTTTCCAAATCCACTGGACTGTTGGAATGGTGCAGGTTTCTGGATTAACTAGTTACCAAGGAAAGGAGGAATGCATGTCAGGGAGGCCACCATGGTGTCTACAAGCAAGTTTTCATCATTAAAGTCAGAGTGGTTGTGTAGAGAGTGCCTGTGGTCAGTTGAAGTATTTCAGGTTAATTATTGATTATGTTTTTATCATTTACTCTTGGTATGATTTATGACATGCAGAATATAATGCAAGATTTCCCCCTGTACATTTTCCTCTCACTGAAGGAGTTATGCTTAAGTCTTTAAAAAGCCTTTCAAATTATAAAATGCACTTTAAATTCTTTTATTTTGAACAATAACTCAATTAATGGTAGTTTCAAATGCTTGGAAAAATCATTTGATTAAATGGGTAAAAGGGGAGGCAGAGACATTTAATGGACTTATTTATTATTCCCAGGAGTATGACCTCAGGGTTCCAAGTACTAGATGTCATTGTAAAAAAGTCACTTAATGATGACTTTAAAATAATTAATAAATCTCTAAAACATAATGTTATTTAAAAAAACCTATAGAAGTTGCATAAGTTTGGTATCATTTAAAAATATGCAAGCAAAAACATATCTTGTAAGGGACATATAAATATAGTAAAAGTCTAATGACATGCATGGGGATGATAAATAGCCCATCAAGATAGTGATTATCTCTCTTAGTGGTGGAAGATAACTGTAATCAGGGAAGGGTATACAGGGCACTTAAGCTACATATAATGCTTTTTTTTCTTAAGCTCCGGGTGGGGACACAGCTGCTAGGTCACTTTACAAAATAAAAATACATTTGAGAAGCTACAAAGCAGACTAAAAATTACTACATAATTCTAAAACATTGTCTTTATCATAAAAGAAACACTCTATTTATTAACAGTTACTCTTCTATGTCCCTGTCCCAACATTAAAAAATTAATACATTTTTTTTATCTCTGAGCATGTCATAAAATAGAATCATAATGTATGTGATCTTTAGTAACTGACTTCTTTCACTTAGCATATTTTCAAAGTTATTTATGTTGTAGCATATTATCGATATCTTATTCTTTCTTATGGTTGAAACTATTTTACTGTATATGAAAACCACATTCTGTGTATCAGTTCATCAATTGAACATTTGAGTTATTCTCACTCTTTAGCTATTATGAACAGTGTTTTTAGCTGCTGTGAACACTTATGTTTAAGTGTTTGTCTGAACATACATTGTATTGCTAGGTCAAATGGTAACCCAGGTTAATGTTGTTTAGAAAATGCCAGACTGTTTCCACAGTTGCTCCATTATTTTTCATTCTCATCAGCAGTATATGAGGGTTCCAGAGTCTCTGCATCCTTAACAACACTTATTCTCTGTTTTTTTTTAAAGATATCTTAGTGGATGTGAAGTGATATCTTATTGTGGATTGTATTTCCAGGTCCCTAATGACACTGCTATTGAACATCTTTTCATGTGCTTATGGGCCATTTGGCTCATATATTCTAAACATGAATTCTTTGATTAATGGTCATGTTTATGATTACCATTCTTTTATGGGGAGACCTGGCCTCTAAGAAGTAGAAGCCTCCCTTCATAATAAGTGAGCTGAAATGACTACATTTCTAAATGAAGTGAAAAATATTATATATAGCATTTATTGGATGTCTGTTTCTCAACTTTGTTTTCATGCTTATAAGAAAATCCAAAGAATATTTCATGGCTTTAGCAATTTAGAGCAAATAAATACTAGATAGCATTTCTGTTTGTAAGGTATTTATAAATCACAAAAGTTGTGTACTTCCTGGCTTGAATCCACAAAGTGGAAAATCCACTGCACTGTTTCTAATTGTTAAATTTACCAGTGCCTCTGTTTCTTTATTTTTTAAGAGCTATTCTTAACAAATTGTTTAGCCTGAAATGTTAGGAATGTTTTGAGCAGAAAAAAAAAGTGTTTTCCTTTCCAGGAACTGACGGAACGATTCTTTAATTAAAGAACAGTAAATTTGTGGCTCAGTATGCAGAAAGCATGAGATTAAATTTTAGTTTGCTAGTCTCATAAAGCTGTATAGCACAAAAGAATGCCTTTTTAAAAAGTTTCCTTTGTGATTTATGATTTCTTAGAAAATCAATTAACTGTGATTTTCACTTCTAAATATCTCCAATCACACATTGGATAATCATTCATTCTACAAACATTCATTAAACAACCTCTAAATCGCACCATGAATAATTGGCAAATAAATTATATAACACCTTTCTTACTCTAGTAAGAGAATTGACATCAAGCAGCTTCAACAATATAAAACTAACTAAACTCAAGATTTTTGAGGTTTTCATTTATAAAAGTTTATAATCAGTTTTAATTTTCTCTCTAACTCTATAAAGAAAGTCTTATCACATTTGTCATAAATAATTATCCAGAACTTGGAAATTGACAAAAGAGACTGTCCTTCAAGTATTATATTGAGCATTATCCACTAGCCACCTGTTTTGGGATAATATGATTTTCTAAGGATGTGTAACTTTTTAAGAGGTTCTTTTGTTCTTGCATATACCAACCATTCTTTTATGGCTTTTGCACTTGCTATTTCCTGTACCTGAAATATTTATTCCCTCAACTATTTTTGTGTAATTCATACCCACTTTATTTAGGTCTCTCTTGGTAGAGTGTTATGGATTGGGTCTGAAATGTCTTCCCAAAACTCATGTGTTGAAGGCTTGACCCTCAGTGTATCAGTGTTCAGAGGTGGGGCCGTGAGAGGTAGATTGGATCATAAGGATTCTAATGTCATCAGTAGATTAATCCATTGAAACATTCATAGATAAAAAGAATTTGAGGGAACTTTAGGAGGTAGGGCCAAGTTGTAGCAAATAAGTTACTACTTCCTGGCCACCATGAGGTAAGCAGGCTGCTCCACTGTGTATTCTCTACTATGATGTTTTGCCTTGCTACAGGCCCTGAAACAATGGAGCCAAGCAACCATAAACTGAAACCTCTCAAGCCGTGAGATGTTTAATAAAACTAATTATTTTCTTCCTTTTAAGCTTTTTTTTAGGTATTTTGTTATAGCAGTGGAAAGTTGACTTATACAGTAGTGACCAGCTAACCTCATAGTCAGTGCTAACATCACATGGGACCCATGAAAATCTTGGTGGTTAGTTATCCTAGGTCTCTCCTTAGTTGCCACCTTAGAGCATTGTTTGTTTGTTTAAGTGTTTTCTCTGCTTCTTTCTTTCTTTTATTTATTTATATGTGGTGCTGAGGATCAATCCCAGGGCCTCACATGTGCTGGGTGAGCCACAACCCCAGCCCAGAGCAATGGTTCTTTAAAGTGTAATCTTCAGATATGTAGGAGTCTCCAAGATACTTTCAGGGATTCTGTGAGGTTATACTGTTTTTATATTAGTGCAGAGATATCACTTTCCATTTTCATTGTGCTAATATGTACCTTGGTATTATAAAAGCAGTGATGAATAAAACTGTAGGCACCTTGGCACAAAGTAAGGTAATGGCACCAAACTATACTAGTAGTCACTGTATTTTTCATTCACTCATTGTACTGTGTACTCACACTAAGAAAATGAAAATTACTAGATTCACCTGTATGTTCTGCAGTTTCAGTTTTGTTATTTAATGTTTTCTGAAAGCTTAAATTGTGTTGCTCCTCCCCCATTTCTGCCTTCCTTTGTATTTCATCTTATTATATTTTATATTTATTATGTCTTTCTTGCACTTACTCTTTGAAATATTTTTTAATTCTTGATAAACTTTTATTTTATTCATTTATTTATATGCATTGCTGAGAATCAAACCCAGTGCCTCACACATGTGAGTCAAGAGCTCCACCACTGAGCCACAACCCCTGCCCCTTGCTCTTACTTTATATTGGATGTACCTTTGTTTGCATCCTCTTGATTAGCAAAAAAAGAAAAAGAAGGACATCCCACAGTAAAATTATGGAGGTATACTAATCTCTTTCTCTGAAAGTATTAGATAATTCTTTTTCTCTTCTGTTAAAGATTTTTCATAGGGTTTATGGTATTGTCCTGTAAGATCAGTTCAGAACACTAAAGAAAGAAATTGAAGAAGTCCTCAGAAGATAAAAAGATCTCCCATGTTCTTGGATAGGCAGAATTAATATTGTCAACATCATTGTCTTACCAAAAGTACTATATAGATTGAAAACAATCCCTATTAAAATTCCATCGACATTTTTCATAGAAATAGAAAAAGCAGTCATGAAATTCATTTGGAAAAATAAAACCCCAAATAGCCAAAACAATCCTTGCAAGAAAAGTGATTCAGGAGTCATCACAATACCAGACCTTAAATTATACTACACAGCTATAATAACAAAAATGGCATGGTATTGGCACCAAGCAGACATGAATGCCAATGGAACAGAATAGAAGACACAGAGACAAACCCACATAAAGTTATCTTTTACTAGACAAAAGCACCATAAACATACATTGGAGAAAAGATAGCCTCTTCAACAAATGGTGCTGGAAAACGAAAATCCATATAGTAGATTGAATTTGAATTTGTATCTCATCCTGCACAAATCAAGTGGATCAAGGACATAGGCAGAAACCCTACACCTACTAGAAGAAAAAGTAGGCCCAACTCTTCACCATGTTGGATTAGGAACTAACTTCCTCAATAAGACTCCTAAAGTCGGGGCCGGAGTTGTGGCTCAATGTTAGAGCTCTTGCCTAGCATGCATGAGGCACTGAGTTCGATTGCTGGCACCACATAAAAATTGACAATAAAATAAAGGTATTGTGTCCATCTACAACTAAAAAACTTAAAAAAAAACTCCTAAAGTGCAAGAAGTAAAATCAAGAATCAATAAATGGAATGTTATCAAAACTAAAAGTCTTCACAGCAAAGGAAATAATAAGAACAAGAACATAAAGAGAGAGCCTACAGAATGGGAGAAAATCTTTACCACCGGCACATCAGACAAAGCATTAATTTTCAGGATATACAAAGAACTGAAAAGACTTAACTCAGCTTATCTCACAAATAATCCAATCAATAAATGGGCTAAGGAACTGAACAGGCATTTCAAAGAAGAAGAAATACAAATGGTCAGAAAACATGAAAAAAAATGTTCAACATCTCTAGCAATTAGAGAAATGCAAGTCAAAACTACCCTGAGATTCCATCTCTCCCTGTCAGAATGGCAGTTATCAAGAATACAAGCAACAATAAATGTGGGTAAGGATGTGGGTAAAGAGGTTCACTTATATATTACTGGTGGGACTGTAAATTGGTGCAATCACTCTGGAAAGCAGTATGGAGATTCCTTAGAAAACTTGGAATGGAACCATTTGGCCCTTTATTTCACTCCTTGGTTTGCCACTTCAATGTTTATAGCAGTTTATTTCACAGTAGCTAAGCTATGGAACCAACCTAGATGCCCTACAACAGATGAATGGATAAAGAAAATGTGGTATATTTAAACACAATGGAATGTTCCCTCATAAATATGAATGAAATTATGGCATTTGCCAGTAAATGGATCAAACTGGAGAATACCATGCTAAGAGAAAGAAGCCAGTCCCCCAAACCCAAAAGCAGAGTGTTCTTGTACATATATGGATGCTAACCCACAACCAGGGAGGGGAAGATTAGAAGTTCACTGGACTGTAGACAAAGGAGAATGAGGGGAAGGGAGGTGAGATAGGAATAGGAAAGACAGTAAAATGAATTGAACATATCTTTCCTATCCTCACATATGAATACACAACCAATGTAGCTTCATGTCATGTACAACCACAAAAATTGGATCCTAAATGGAATAAGTAGTACTTATTCTATATATGTGTGTGTATATATATATACACACAATATATAGAATAATATTTGAAAAGATATTTTAATGTCTTGTATATCTAGAAAGAACAAACAAAAAATCAAAATATCAGCAATTCACACACACAAAAAGAAGTCTTTGCAAAGGCTGGAGGAAGGAATGTGTGAGCTGTTTGAGGAATAACAAAAAGGCTAGTGAGACTAGAAAGGAGTGAATGAGAAGAAAACTAGTTGGAGACATGCTGGAAAGAAATGTATTTTTCTAATATGTTTAAAATTATCTTCTGTGGTACAATTTCCTAGGTACAGATCATGGGAAGACTAATAAACTATTGTAAGGACTAACATTTCCTAATATTGAATCTTTCTTTCTTACTGTATTACTCTTACTATGTCATAGTGAGTTATTATTTAAGCATTACATCTATGGTTTAGAAAAACAAAACAATAACCCAAAACCCTTAACATCTTCTATTTATATGATATTCATTGATGTATCCTAATGTTTAAAATGCCTTTTATCATGGTTGTAACAACCACATTTCTTTTCCTTATTGTTATGGTTTTAAGAATGTAAAATCCACACAACCCTTTTTGTGTTTTCTTATTTAAAGTAGTTATGCTATTGGGAAAGCATTTAATCAGCAAAATGTCAATTCCTCAAGGCTGAGATTATTTTTAACAACAGCCACAATAAACATCAAAGAGTAGCTCTATATTTTTGCTTACTTGGACCCAAACATTCATTTAAAATCCTCAGTCATTTTCAGTTTTCAAGTTCTTCTGTTAGAAAAACACCTCAAGGCACCCAGACTGAAGGAGTAGTGAAGAGTCACGAATCATGGCTTTGTTGAAAACTGACCTCCTTGACCAGATAAGTCAGCTCACTGGGAAAACTATAAGCTTTGTTTAAAAATCAGATTCCCAAGAGGAATAAAACAGGTAAAGGAAAAATATTGCTTAGAGAAGCAGAATTGACCAGAGAGTTGGCACTGCTATAAATTAAACTTTTCTAAAACAGCAGTGTTTTCTGACAAAGCTTGGCCATTTGATTCTGGAATGCAACTTTAAGACTGAATGCAAATATTTCCTCTTCATTTCTAGTCAGAGGACAGAGGGCGATGAGAGAAATTTGTATTCTTGCCATTAGGAGCTTTCCACTATTTACATAGCTTATAGCCTCTTGGGATCTTTGGGTAACTTAGGAAATAAAATTATTAGTTTCTTAAGTTTCTACTTACCATAAAAGAAATAGTTCATCTATGATAATACTTCAATTCAAACCTGATTCAGAGAAATATGTTTAGAATTATTTTCTGTGGTACAATTTCCTATCTCTTCTTTACTGACCCTCCCCATCAAGGTCATAAGGAGAGGTTTCTGAGGATATTCTGTGAAATGAGCTCATTTTGATCTCATCAGTATATTCAGGGTTATATTTTTACTTATATTTAAATTGTACACATTGGTAGGTTTAGTTTTCAAACACAGGACAGAGAAAAACAAGAAGTTAGTTGGGTTAACAGAAAGAAAAAAAGAAATAAAACCAAACATTTAACAAACAGGTGACTATGAAAAGCTATTTTATTTCCGTAGAGTTAACAACTTGTCAAAGAGGAATGGAAAAGATACAAATGTTTTTGTCCCTTTAGTTCCACTAAAATGTGAAGACCCTATACTAATAGTATTAGACCTTGTCTAACTTTACCACCTTAATCTACTGATGTCCTCAGTGTGTGAATCAGTAAATGGGAGGCATTTGTGGTATTTGCTCCTAATGACTTCATCTTTCCAAACTCTTGTCATTTTATTTTATCCTATACTTTTTTCCATACTTGCCAAGATATTTTTGTATTAAATGTTTTGATCATGATATATTTTAAAATTGTTACTGTAACTTCTAGTTTATTGACTCCTTAGGTCTTGATTGAGAGTCAAAAATGTAGAAGTAAAAGGTAAAGACAAATATAGAAAGTCAAAATGAAGAAAGATGAATAGTAAAAATAAATCCAAAGAAGCAGAAAGGGCTTCAAAATGGATAATTAACAAAAATTTAGAGAAGAGGAAAGTTATAGATATACCATTTTTATTAAACTTTTGAATAGCTGTCTACTTTTTTAGTTTTTGGTATAGAGGCTTCATGTTTCAGGTTATGGTAAAATAATACAGTTAAATGCCAATATGTCATATAACTTTATTGTTTTATATTCTTCCCTTTTAAGAAAGGACAGGAGTGCAGTGGGAATTTTTAGCTCTTAGTGTTGATTGCTGAAACAAAGCTTCTTAATTTATGAGCTTGTAACAAAGTGTTTTTGAATTTGAATCATAGGTTTACTTAAGTTTCATTTAAAATATACTCATTTGATTTGTAGTATTTTCTTCATTTTTAGGTTTTGACAGGTCTTTTATAACATCTGTCAGCAACAGAATTAGGATTCAAGAATATTAATTTTGAAAGGCATAGTTCTTCAAATACCTCAGTAGATTAAACCAGATTTTGTCTGTAGGCCAGTATTTGGTCTCTCAAGCATTTTCATGGGCAATCATAGTTACTATATATTCATGTATATAACATACATATGTAGTAATGTACACACACACACACACACACACACACACACCTGTACAGTTCATTCCGACTTTAAAAATATGCCATCTCCTGAGATATCGTATATATATTGTGTGTGTGTTCTTGTTTGTCCTTGTTTTCAATTTCTATATAATTTGATAGATTTAATGTTTTCTAATTTTTGTCTTAGGTAAAATACTAAAATACCTCATTCTTCTTCCCCCAATTTTTAGAGTATTACCTTAATTCCTTTGATCATGTAAAGTGTTTCTGTCTAATCTATCTGATGTCTTTCTTAAAATAGGGTTGATGAGGATGATACAAGTACTGTAGGTGTAGGCAGATGTGCTGTGATCTAATATAAATGTAAGATTATATTTTCAATTTTATTTCAGCCACTTTTTAAAAAAATGCTGATATTTCTAGACCTTTTAGCCATAATATTTCAAAATGTCTTTTCAGCCAACTCTTTGCCTCTGGACTAGACTATTCCTAGATTCTTTACTATTCAATGTCTTCTGGGACATAGGTTTCACAACCTGCCTCTCACCTTGAGAAAGTTCTTATAACTAACATAAATCTTGCTTCCTGCAATTTAAGTTGAATTTATATCCTTTTTCTTTTCTCTGTAGAGATAGGAACAGCCCATCCAAAGTGATGCTTTCTTATGAGGGCCAATATTGAACACTGTAGAAAAACTATTTTTAGTCCAGCATCTTTTTTAGCTTTTACATATCAAAACTCCCTGACTTTCATCTCAATATTTGTCTCAGGAGATGCCACTTTTAAAAGTCTAAATAAAATAATAGTTATATATCTAATATTAATGTTTAATGTATCTTTTTCTGCTTAGAACCAAATGAGGTACTAAATTAAAAAATGAGTTCCTATGAGAAACAGGGAATGGGAAGGAAAAAGGAGAAGGGAAAATCTGTAGATTGAATACCTAAAGGGATGCTTTTCAGATCGTACCAGCTTAGCAGCATTGCTAATCAACTGTTGTAGGCTCTGAAAATAAAAATGCTCTTGAAAACTCTGCCAATAAAAGTTCTCAAAATCTGAGGAATTTAACAGGTTTATGTTTTATTTTATGTAATTATAGTCATAGGATTGAGGTTTTGCCTGGATTTTATAAAGTTTATCTGTTGTATAAATGATTTATTCATCCATTATTAATTAAAAGAATAGAAACTTATTCTTTAAAACAAGATGTCTTGAAGTCAAATTTCATTGTGTATAGTCAAAAGCTTTAGTACCTAACCTTAGAACTGTGCTAGGTACGAAGAGGAAAAAGAAAACACATTCCTGCCCTTGAGAAGTTAATGGTCTTATTGGGAGAAATGATTATAAACTTATAACTAATACAGTACTTATAAGATAGCATATGTATAGTAAGATGTTTAATGTGAATTTTATTTTGCAAAGATTAATACAGAAAATGTTTTATACTGTGTGTATCTGTTCTATTAACATAGATACCCTAAAAATCTAATTGTTTCATTCTGATTTCTGTACTTTTGAAGGTTCAGCAGTTTTCTGAAAAATCCTTCCTCTTTCAGCTTTTGAAAACTCATGAAAATGCTTTAGAAAGACAGTGCAATGAAATCACAAACCAAAGGAGTGTGCTTCTCCAAACCTTTGTAAGTCTCCAACCACTTAGAAAAATCTGTTTCAATAACCTTGTCAAGAAGTATTTCCATATACTTAGGTATACTTTTAGAAAATTATCTATATGCATATTGGCAGATAGTACTATTCAGATAAGTAAAAAGTACTATTCAGATAAGTAAAAAGTATTAAGTGCTATTTAAAACCAATTGGTAGAGTAATATAGCTTGAAAGAGATCTATTGGCAGGGATGTAACAGAAATTATTTGCAATTGTAATAAGCCTAAAGGAAAGAGTACAACTGATTTGAATTGCTCAGGCTTTGAGACCTTGGTTTTAATGCTTTTGAAAGGTAGAAGTGTTCATTCTTTAGGCACATTTATAGATGTGAGTGAAAGGATGGGTATTTTTATCTTTTTATCTTAAGTCTGAGGCAACAAACTGAAAAGTAGTTTTGAATGCCAGGGTGCTTGGAGATGTGACTTGTGATTAGTTGACATTTTAAAGAAAATACATTTAAAGATATTAAAAGTACAGGTCAAAAGTCAGAACCAACCGATGTGATGGTTTTGAACAAGTCCAGATTCTGAATGTGGCCCATAATTATTTGACATCTCTTAAGAGAAAATAAAAAATAAAATCCAAAAATGTTTAGATTCTAACATTGTTACAAAGTTTAAGTTTTTGTGTTGTCTGAAGTTTTGGTAATTCCTATTTCCTTACAATGTGTAAAATGTTATTTAGAGCTGCTTTTGAAATTAATATGTAATTTGCTTTCATCAGTCTACATTTTTAAAAGTTTCCTTGGCCAGATACCATGGTGCCTGGCTGTAATCTCAGTAGTTTGTAGAGTGAGGCAGGAGAATCTCCAAGTTCAAAGCCAGTCTCAGCAACTTAGTGAGGCCCTAAGCAAGTGGGGAGTGGCTTAGTGGTTCAGCACCCTTGGGTTCAATCCCTGGTACAAAAACAAAAACAAAAAAGTTTTTTTGGATGTTCTTATCTACTTCTTTGTCTTTTCTTCTTTTTTTTTCTGTAAGCAGTAATTCCTTTGAGTATAGATTTTTAATTTTCAAGTTTAGTAATTATTTTGCCACCCAATTTTGTATTGTAGTGATAAAATAGCATGTGTGATGATAAGTTTAATTCATAAATAAACATTGGTATAATGATGAATGGTAGAATTTCTACTTAAGGATAAATCTTTCATCTGAAGTTAGTTTGTTGTCATTGTTTAATAGTTTCAGTTTTTAAAACAGTATTACTAATGAAGTAAAGCCATTTATAGTAATACCAGAAATTATTATTCTTATAAGTTTTGTTGTTAATAATTTTAGATGATTGTATTTTAAATCATTAAAGAAAAATATTGCAACCAACATCACATTTGATCTTTTATTTCTGTATTTCAGGAGGTTACAAAGAAAAGAGTGACAGAGGAGGAAGAAAAATTTATTAAGGAAATTACAGACTTCAATAATGAGTATGAAATAACAAAGAAAAGAGAGCTTCTGATGAAAGAAAATGTCAAGATTGAAATATCTGACTTAGAAAACCAGGCAAACGTTTTGAAATGGGGTGTGAGTCCATACGATTGATTTATTTTTCTGGCATTATTTAAAATAGCTTATTTTGAATGAATGAATTTTTTAGAAATTTTGGCCTTTTCATAAGAAAATCAGGTTATCGTATAGTTATTTGCTTGTATTTTTATCCTAATTGTCCTAATGAATGTATTTCTTTTTTTTTTTTTTTTTTTTTTTTGGTACTGGGGCTAGAACCTAAGGGTGCTTTATCACTGAGCTATATCCATAATCCTTTTTAGAAATATTTTTTCATTTTGAGATGGGGTCTCACTAAGTTGGTGAGTGCTTCACAAATTCTGAGACTGGCCTCAAACTTGTGATTCTCCTGCTTCAGCATCCAGAGTTGCTGGGATTGCTACCACTGTACCTGACTGTGAATATTAGTTTTTTTTTAATTGTGAGAAGTATTAAATTCTTTTTTAAAAGTATTTATTTTTTAGTTGTTGTTGGACACAATACCTTTATTTTATTTATTTTATGTGGTTCTGAGGATCGAACCCAGGGCCTCACTCATGCTAGGTGAATGCTTTACCTCTGAGCCCCCAGTATTAAATTCTTTAGAAGTACATGTGACATTAGAGTTTGGTCAGTCATTCACTATTAATAACTATCAACTACCTGTTATGTAATAGACACTAATCTAAGTCCTGGGGACATGAAATTTAAAAGTGGAAAAACAAAATATTTAGGCAAATATTTTAGCACAATGTGATAGAAGCTATTTTAGGTTTAGGACTAATGCTATTATTCTTATTTTACCAAATGCAACTCTCCCCAACCTACTGTGTAACCCTACTTCCTGTATAAAACTTCCTGTATAAAACAGAAAGTAGGGTTACACAGTAGGTTGGGGAGAGTTGCATTTCAGGAAAACAATTATGCAGGTAATTGCAATTAAATTAAGATATTAAAGTGGTTGCCAAAGAGAAGAGGGAGAGAATTAACCCATTTTTGTTCTATCATCTCAGATATAAATTACCTATAAAAATTTAAATATAGTATATACTATGTAAGTACACAATACATAATTTTTCAATAAGAATATGATTATACTAATTATACTATTGATTAATATTAAAGCTCTAAATTATTATTTTCAATCTATTTTAATATACCTGTGTCAATTTTGTTGAAATATTTGCAAAATTGAAAACTTGGGACTTAATGGGTTAAAGGGATATTTAGGAAGAATACAGAACTTTGTAATTGATTAATGTAGACAGAAACAGGAAAAGTCAAAAATAAGCCACAGTTTTCAAACTTCAGAGATTCTATTGTAACATTAAAGTCCAGTATCTCTTTATTTAAATCAGATCCAGTTGCAGATGAGATATCTTGATTATCATTCCTTATTTAATTTTTTTAAAAAATATTTATTTATTTATTTTTTAGTTTTTGGCGGACACAACATCTTTGTTTGTATGTGGTGCTGAGGATCGAACCCGGGCCGCACACATGCCAGACGAGCGTGCTACCACTTGAGCCACATCCCCAGCCCCCCTTATTTAATTTTTTCTTGACTAAAGACCTAAAAGTAGAGAAGATAGTTATTCCCTCACATGTCAAATACCCAGTGGTGAGAGAGATACAGGATAATTGCAAGAGACACTCCTATTTAGAAAGGGGGAAAACAGGAAAATCATAGGTGTTATTGCTCCATAGCAATTCTGAAATCCAATTACAAAAATAATGGAAGTTCCTTAATCAGAATTCAATTAATGTCCTGCCTGGGAATGATTATCCATTACTCTTAGCTCCACCCACTGTGCTCTTGCTTCCATTCCCTGCACCATTCCTTTTCTTTTCATTCTTTTATTGTTCTTTCTTCCTTTTCTTTTCTTTTTCTTTTTTATAAAAGATAACTGTATATGTAGGTGCTACTTTGCTTAGCTTCTGTACTGTAGAAGATTGGGTATTCAAAAGCTCCTTTTTCAGTGTTACTGTCTCTGTCCATTTCATTTCAAACTTACTATGTTTATGACAATATAATTCTCTTAAAAACTTGGTGAGTCTCATATAAATCTTCCTTATGTTGGCTCCATTAGGAAAAACCCGTAATTACAAATTTGTTTCTTATAAGATCTTTTTTGGGGGGACTTCTACTGAAACTGCTGAGGCACAGGATCCTTTAGCTTCTTAATGGCCTTTAGTTTGGTTCTCTGAGGCATTACTCTGGATTTTTCTGAAATCAAATCTAAAGATTTTAAATATATATCCTAGGTTTTGTCTTTAGACCATGGTTTCTTAAGAATATTGTGGGTTTTATCTTTACCTTTAAACCATTTTAATGGCAAGAATCCTAGGGGGGAGGAATCTCATATTAAGGCTACCACAGGTTTTCATTTTAATTCCTAGAAAAATTAATAAAGAAAAAAATATAAAGATTCATAGCTAAAAGACAGTACATAAATTTAAAAAGAGACTGTAAGAAATGTTTATGTAGTCTGAAGGAAATTGGGAAAGGGAAACATAGGAACAAAAACCACAGAGGATAGGTAGAAATAATAAAATGGTAGAATTAAGTTCATCTTTGTCAATAATTAAATTGTTACTGAACTAATCACTACAGTCAAAAGGCAGAGCTAATCAGAATAATATAAAGACTGTATTGTCTACAAGAGAGTTTAAAGAAATTTTAAAGAAATAAAGAGGTTGAAACAAAATGGTGAAAAATAGTTCATTTAACCAGTAAACATACAAAAGCTAAAAGGGCTATATTAATATTAAATATAATTGAACTTAAAATAAAGAATTTTACCAAAAATAAGCAGGGAATTTTATAGTGAGGAAAAGGTCAATTTTAGTAAGTAGAGTAGATGGAAATCATACATACTATATCCTCAAGTCATAGGAGTAAATTAAAAATCAGTAACTACAAAATATCTAAGAAAACACTAAATATTTGGAAATTAAATAGCATACTTGTAAATAATTCATGATCCAGAGGTAAAATCAAAAGCAGTTTATAAATATTTTTAACTTGAGTGATAGTATAGATTAAAAACGAAATTTTATAGTTAAAGCAATGCTTGGAGGTACATAGGTAGTTTTTTGGGGGAAAGGGTACTGATATTAAATTCAGGGGCACTCAACCACTGAGCCACATCCCCAGCCCTATTTTTTATTTTATTTAGAGATAGGGTTTCACTGAGTTGCTTAATGCCTTGGTTTTGCTGAGACTAGCTTTGAACTTGTGATCCTCCTGCCTCAACATTCCGAGCTGCTGGATTACAGGCCTGTGCCACTGCACCTGACATATAGGAAGGTTTTTTTTTAATTTTTTTTTTTTTAGTTGTCAAGGATCTTTTATTTATTTATGTGTGGTGCTGAGGGATTGAACCCAGGGCCTCACACATGCCAGGCAAGTGCTCTACCAATGAGCCACGACTCCAGTCCCCATAGGTAGTTTTAATGCTTATATTAGTAAAACAAAAAAGAATTATCTAAGAGCAACGATATAAAGTTTTACATGATGAATCTAGATAAAGAAAATCAAACAAAACCAAAGTAAAAAGAAGTGAATTAAAAAACTAAAATGGGAATTAAAGAAATAGAAAACTGGAAAAATTAGAAAAAGCCTGCACTCTCCCAAATCAAGGTAATATGTTGCTAATTTAAGAATAGGAATATAGAGCACTGGAACAGGAAGGTACACAAATATATATGCATATTGGAAATTGGTTTTTAACAAAGATGGCATGGCAGTTAAGTGGGAGAAGGTAGAGTCTTTTTTCAATAAGTGATGCTGGAACAGTTGGACATCTATTGCACAATAATGATGATCCTTAACTCCTACTACATGCCATATTAAACCAAAATGGGCTTATGTCTAAACATGAAAGCTGAAATTATGAATCTCCTAGAAGAAAACTTGGTGGAAAATCTGCTATTTTGTAATGGGAAATGATTTTTAGATGGACACAAGAAACATGAATCATGCAAGAAAAAAAAAATTGGATTTAAAATAAATTGAAAAGATACTTAAGAAAAAAACAAACCATGAACTTGAAGAAAATATTTGCAATGCAAATGTCTGCCAATGTTCTGTTACCCACAATGTATTGAACTCTTAAAATGTAAAAATAGGAAGGCAACAAAGCCAATTATAAAAAGGGGGAAAGATTTTAACTTCACAATAGAGTACCAGTAATCTGTGTGAAAAGATACTCAATGTCCTTATCCATTAAGGAAATTAAAACCACAATGAGATTCACTGTATATTCTTTTAATAAAAATTTTAAAAACTAATCAAACCAAGTGTTTACAAGAATGTGGAACATCTGAAACTCACATGGTTGTGATGAAAATGTAAGATAAATGGTACAGTTGCTTTGGAACATTTTTTTGCAGTTTATGAACATATTAAGCATACATTTACCATATAATCCAGCCACTATACAACTAGATAATCCAGGGACATGAAAAGTGTGTCCACACTGTTATTAGCAACTTTATTCACAGTAGACATAATCCAACATAATTTACATCTTCATTAAGAGGTGAAAAGATAGACAAAATTGATATGTCAATCAATGCAGTAGATTATTCAGCAATAAATAGCTAAAATTCAGTACATAAATTTAAAAAGAGACATATAACATGGGTGTATCATAAGATAAATAATGAGTAAAAGGAGATAGACAAACTGCAAACTAATCTATAGGAATAAGCAGATTGCTGATTGCCTGGACCAAAATCAATGCAAAGAGTCACAAGAAATCTCTGAAGGTTGTTGATAGAAATATATGTGTACTTGTTTGTGGGGGTGGTTTCACAGGTGTAAGTGACTGTCAGACTCATAGAATTGTATACTTGAAATGGATGTGCTATATGCAAATTATTCCTTTTTAAAATTGAAAGAAAAAAGTTCATGATATTGCAAATACTCTTGAAGTTCTCTACTTTGTGTCTTTTTTTTTTTATAATCTTTTATCACACTTTACCTTTTTAATTTTAATAGTTTTTCTTCTGTGGTACCTGATACTGCTGATTCTTATACTTTCAGAAGATCTATCTTTAGGTATTTCATGACATTTTCATATCAAATTTAATCTCTGTTGTGACAGAACTTTGTTTTGTTTAATGCCCCAATCCTCACCAGTATGAATGAAATAATAATAAGTTGATAAATTATTCAGAAGGAGAGAAATATCCTTTTGCTTCATATGAATCAGATATGAAGATCATGTAAGTAGGTGGACCTAACCTGACCTAGGTACTTTAGACTTCTCTGAGCAAGTGAAGTTCATACTGAGATCTGAAGGATGATATTGATTAGGCATGTGAGAGATTTAAGTGTAGATGTTGATTAGATATAGATATTGGATATTTAAGTCATGAGCTCAGACAGATGTCTAGGCTGGAATTATTAAATCTTAGGAATTCCTAGGGAGAATGTATTGAAATAAAAAGAAAAAAAAAACAGCAAGAAAGATGAGGATTTTCAAGGCACTAGAGGAAGAAAGTCATCATGGAGTCTGGAAATGAGCTTCAAGAAAGATGGCTGAGACACTAGAATCTAGAGTTTGAAGCCAGCCTCAGCAACAGTGTGGTGCTGAGCAACTCAGTGAGACCCTGTCTCTAAATAAAATACAAAAAAATAGGGCCAGGGTTGTGGCTCGGTAGTCAAGCATCCCTGAGTTCAATCCCCAGTAGTACCAAAAAAAAAAAAAAAAAAAAGAAGAAGAAAAAAATATGGGCAGGATACATTACCTT
Organism: Callospermophilus lateralis; assembly: GCF_048772815.1. Lineage (NCBI taxonomy): Eukaryota > Metazoa > Chordata > Mammalia > Rodentia > Sciuridae > Callospermophilus > Callospermophilus lateralis. The sequence continues at coordinate 80,719,626 of NC_135319.1, forward strand.
GTGATTTCTGGCTTAGTTATTGAATGGTATTTGAGAGAGTGATCAGCCTACACTGAATCCTCCAGAGCTGTCAACTATAAAAGGAATAAGAAGCAGCAGTTGGAGGTCTTTAGAACCTCTAACTGTGATGGTCTTTAGAAAAGTAGCAGATTGGGGTACTAAAAGAGGAAGCGTATTAAGCAATTAATAATGGATTAAACAGCAGGATGAAAGGAAATTGCAACCATGAGCAAAGGTGAGTCTGATGTTTCTCTGTGAATAACATGGGGTCTGGTAACGGAGATTTGAAGTCAAGGGGAAGTTTTCTAGTGAGGAAGTAGGGTCATCCCCCTCTTCATTTTTTTTTCTTTTTGAGATGGGAGATATTTGAACATATTTAATTTTGATAACTTGGAGCCAGTAGTACAGATATAGGTAGAGTTGAAGATTTGGAAATGAAGCAAAGTTGCCAGAGAAGGCAGGAATAGGACTGAAGGTGGTATTTTGAGAATTAGAAAACAAAACAAAAACATCTGGGATTAACCTATGTGACCATCAATAGGGGACTCCAACTGAGTTTTTACCTCACTTTACCTTTTTGAAGATATTCATATGGTAAAACCTAATGAAATTGCTAAGTACAATGGAAATATCTAGAACCTTAAGGCCAAATTGTGCTCCCTGGGGTATTGAATTATTTTTCTTACCAAAATAATTAAAGGAGACTGCCTGTTTTCCTATAATATTATTTTATACCATTATTAATTTGAGTATCATCAATAATTTTAGTCTTTGCCAATCTGACATGTAAAAATATTCTTATTGGTTTAATTAGTATTTTGTTAATTTTACATGAAGTTGAATTTACTTTCCTGAATTTGCTGACAAATTATATTTCTTTTTCTGTGGATAAAAATGACTTGTCTATATTCTTTATCTTTCTGTATTTCTTTGTTTCTACTAATTTACATGCTTTTTGGTAAGGTAAGGAAATTAGCCATCTGTTGTATATATTATAAATATTGCTTTTAATTTTTTAAAATATTTCTTAGTTTTAGGTGGACACAATGTATTTATTCTACATTTATGTGGTGTTAAGGATTGAACCCAGTGCCTCATGCATGTGAGGCCAGCACTCTATCACTGAGCCACAATCCCAGCCCCTACTTTTAATTTTATTGTTTACTTTTGACTTTACTCAGTGTGTGTGTGCACGCGCGCGTGTGCGTGTGTGTGTGTGTGTGTGTGTGTGTGTTTAAATGCCACATAGGTATGTAAGATTTTTTGTTACTTTAATTATTCTTTTGCTTTATGGTTACTGAATTTTGTCTCTGAGAAAGGCTTTCTTTCTTTCTTTTGTCTCTGTGTAATGTTAATTTAAAAAAAAAAAAAAAACTTTTCCCATGTTTACTTGTTATCTTCTGTTCTATTTTTTCCTATTTATATGTTCTGTCCACCTAGAATTTTTTTTAGTTTAAGAGTTTAGGGAACCCTCTTTATTCTTTTCCATGTGACTTACCAGTTAGTTGTTTAAACACTATTTCATAATTCATCTGTGTCCAACCAATTTTAAATTCTGTGTTTATCATATATTAAATTCATATTACATATGTATGTGTATATATAACCTTTCTGTACTCTGTCTTCTCTATTTTGTTCTTTTTTTAAATGGTTTTTAAAATATTGACACAATATCTTTATTTATTTTATTTATTTTTATGTGGTGTTGAGGATTGAACCCATTGCCTTCATATGTGTGAGGCAAGTGCTCTGCTGCTGTGTTATAACCCCAGCCCCTCTATTTTGTTCTTAAATATTCTTTTTGGGGAGCACCAGGGATTGAATTTAGGAGCACTCAACCACTGAGCAACATTCCCAGCCCTATTTTATATTTTATTTGGAGACAGGGTCTCATGAGTTGCTTAGCACCTCACTTTTGTTGAGGCTGGCTTTGATCTTGCAATCCTCCTGCCTCAGCCTCTGGAGCTGCTGGGATTACAGGCATGCACCACTGTGCCCAGCTGTTCTTAATTATTCTAGTGTCATCATTTGATTGGGTATCACTCTTACTGTTTTGCATTATTGATTCTCCTGTGTTTATTTTCTTAGATAAAAGTTAGTGTTATATGTCAAGTTAAAAAAAGATTTTTTATTTTCATTAAAATTGCATTTAAATTTTTAATAAACATAGAGAAAGTTGATATGTTCCTAATTCTGAATCTTCCTACTCCAAAACAAAATATGTGTTTCAATGAAGTTTTGCATTTTTCTTGTTGCTATTTCTTTAGGTATCACTAAATATTATAAGTATAATCTCTTCCTCCATTATATTTTCTTATTGGTTGTTTATTTATAGGTAAATACTTTTTTTCCATAATTCTAATTTTCTTTTTTAAATGTAAATTTGTCTTATTTATATATGACAGCAGAATGCATTACAATTCTTATTACATATATAGAGCACAATTTTTCATATCTCTGGTTGTATACATTGTATATTCACACCAATTCGTGTCTTCATACATGTACTTTGGATAGTAATGATCATCACATTCCACTGTCATTAATTACCCCATGCCCCCTCCTTTCCCCTCCAACCCCTCTGCCCTATCTAGAGTTCACCTATTCCTCCCATACTCCTGCTCTCTATCCCACTATGAATCTGCCTCCTTATATCAAAGAAAACATTTGGCATTTGGTTTTTTTCACTTAGCATTATCTTCTCTAACTCCATTCATTTACTTGCAAATGCCATGATTTTATTCTCTTTTATTGCTGAGTAATATTCCATTGTGTATATATGCCACATTTTTTTTAATCCATTTATCTATTGAAGGGCATCTAGGCATCACAGTTTAGCTATTGTGAATCATGCTGCTATAAACATTGATGTGGCTGTGTCCCTGTAGTATGCCGTTTTTAAGTCCTTTGGGTATAAACTGAGGAGAGGGACAGCTGGGTCAAATGGTGGTTCCATTCCCAGTTTTCCAAGAAATCTCCATACTGCTTTCCATATTGGCTGCACCAATTTGCAGTCCCACCAGCAGTGTATGAGTGTACCTTTTCCCCCACATCCTCACCAACACTCATTGTTGTTTGTATGGATAATAGCTGCCATTCTGTCTGGAGTGAGATGAAATCTTAGAGTGGTTTTAATTTGCATTTCTCTAATTGCTTGTGATGATGAACATTTTTTCATGTAATTATTGATGGATTATACATCATCTTCTGAGAAGTGTCTCTTCAGGTCCTTGGCCCATTTGTTTTTTTTTTTTTTGTAAATAAAGTTTTATTTTATTTTATTGTTCAAAACATTACAAAGCTCATGACATATCATCTTGGCCCATTTGTTGATTGGGTTATTTGTTTTTTTGGTGCTTAGCTTTTTGAGTTCTTTATATACCCTACTGATTAGTGCTCTATCTGATGTGTGAGGGGTAAAGATTTGCCCCCAAGATGTAGACTCCCTATTCACCTCACATATTGTTTCTTTTGCCGAGAAGAAGCTTTTTAGTTTGAGTCCATCCCATTTATTGATTCTTGATTTTAATTCTTGTGCCACAGGAGTCTTATTAAGGAAGTTGGGGCCTAATTTCACATGATGGAGATTAGGGCCTATTTTTTCTTCTATTAGACACAGGGTCTCTGGTTGTATTCCTAAATCCTTGATCCATTTTGAGTTGAATTTTGTGCATGATGAGAGATAGGGGTTCAATTTCATTTTGTTGCATATGGATTTCCAGTTTTCCCAGCAACATTTGTTGAAGAGGTTATCTTTTCTCCAATGCATGTTCTTGGCACCTTTGTCTAATATAAGATAATTGTAGTTTTGTGGGTCAGTCTCTGTGTCCTCTATTCTGTACCATTGGTCTACCAGTCTGTTTTGTTGCCAATACCATGCTGTTTTTTTTGCTGTTCCTCTGTAGTGTAGTTTAAGGTCTGGTATAGTGATGCCATCTGCTTCACTCTTACTGCTAAGGATTACTTTAGCTATTCTGGGTTCCATATTCTAATTTTCTAACAAGCTGCGTTAGCAAATTCTTTTATTGTTTGGACTTGATTTCACTAAATTTTTTATGTGTTATTATGTAAGTTTCAGCTAATGATAGCTTTGTTTTCCAATGCCTTTTAAATTTTAAAATCTAATTTCATTGATACCTTTAGGATACTGTTAAATACTAGTGATGATATTAGATACCTTTCTTTATTCCTGACTTTTATAGAAATGTGTCCAGAGTTTTGTTATTAATTATTATATCAGACCGAAGATATCTCTTCTTCTTCTCATTCTCCCTCTCCTTCATTCTTCACTCCTCTCTCTTCCTCCCAACTTCACCATTATGAGTAATGAAATGCTTTTCTTACTTTATTAATATAGTGAATTTTATGAATAAATAAAATTATTTATTTATTAGTCTTCTAGGAGACCACTGAATTCTATTCAATATTGTTTTAAGATTCTTCCATCAGTGTTTTTAATAGGGATTAATCTTTCTTGGTATGCATGTTATATTGACTTCACAGAAGGAATGTGAATACCAGGAGCATCATTTCCTTCAAAGTTGGAAGGAATTCACCTGTGAAACCATTTCTCATGTCTTTTCTTTTTGGTAGTAGAGGTAGCAAAAGGAATTGTTCAGCTTTGAGCAGATATTAGAGCCTTTTCTTCCCTGGTCATTTGAGTCTCCATTTGTCTTCTTTCCTGTCAGTGTTTGCTCTTCCGTTCTCCCTCCTAATTTGTGCCACCACATCTGTTATTTCCTGACACTTGAATTCTTCCTTTCTTCCTTCTTCCCTTGGCTTCCTCCTCTGACCTTTCCAATGAGCCTTTAACCCTTAACTGTGATTAGTCAGCTAGATACACTGGATATTAAATCTCCATTTTTAACTCTTCAGAGCTGTTTTATATTTTATACTTACTTAAGATTTGTTGTTTTTTTCCCCTACAGCCACACTTCTTCCTTGATTCACTGTTTTTTAACTCAAGTTGGAGTCTGTACTCATACATTAAGGTTGTCAAAATATGAGCATTCATATATTTTAAAATATTTTGTTAGTACTATACTATTGTATTGAGCCTCTTAAGACACCATTTAAAAACATCATGATAAACACAATGAATCAAATTCCTCAACATGTTTTGTCATGTCTATACATTTCTGTCTCTCTCCACCTTCTAGCCTAAACTAGCAGTCTTTGTGTACACTAACCTCTTGTTTGTCAGATCATTCTATGCTTCTTCCTGCCTCAGGACCTTTGAATATGCTCTATTTGGAAGTCTTATCTTTTATGTAGTTAACTCAGTCATTCTTCTGATCTCATATTAAATGTTACTTCCTCGGGAAATTCTCTGCCATTCCCCATTCCAGTCCCATATGTTGTGTCAGTTCCTCTGAATATATCCTCTCATAGGTCTCTTTTTCTTCAGAGAAGTGTAAATTACATATTTGTATGCTTATTATATGCATGTTATCTCCCCCACCAAAGTGTTTGTTGCCACAGGAGTAGGAAATATGTTTGGCTTATAATTGTATTTCTGAAAATTGCTTAGTACACTCATTTGTTCAGCATTTATTATGTGCTTTTTGTGTTTGTGGCACTGTTCTATCATCAGTGTTCTGCAGTGACCAAAAAATAGAGAAAAAAAATCTCTGCCATCATGGAGCCTACATTAATGTAGTAGAGACAGGAAGAAAGGAAGGAAGGGAAGGAAGAAAGTAAGAATGAATGAGGGCAAGGAGAAAAATGAAGGAAGATGGATAGATAGATTAGGGGTGGTGTTGGAGTGGATGTGTAGTACAGTTGTAGATGCCCAGGGAGGGCACTAGTGGTCAGGTGAATTTTTAATAAAACTTGAAAGAGATAAAGAAAGGAGCCAAATGAATACCCAGGGAAATAGCACTTCACAGATAGGGGACAACTAATGCCAAGCCCCTAAAAGTAGGTTATACCTAATCTGTTTTTAGGTAAAAGAGAAAAGCCTAAAGTCTTCAGAGTAAAGGAAGGGTCATGAGATCAGAAAGGTGACAAGAATCACTTAAAACCTGTGGGCTATTCTAATGTCTTTGTCGTTTGCTAGTGTGAGGTTAGAAGCAATTGGAGGGTTTAAGCAAAGGTATGAAAGGTCTCACATTTTAACAAGTTACTCTAACAGGTATTGAGAACACACAGGAGGTAGAAGCAGATACAGGGAAACCTAGGTGAAAATGACAATAATCCAGATGAGAGATCATGTTAGCTTGGGTAAGGAGTATAGCAATAGGAGTATAGGCAACAGGTATCAGATTCTGGATATATTTTGAAGAGAAATGAGCAGGATTTCATGATGAACTACATATAGGGTGTGAGATAGAGGTGTTAAGAATGATCCAAAGTTATTGGCCTGAGCAATTAGAGAATAGAAAAATTGGTATTCAATATATACTTGTGAAATGATTAAACATTTATTCATTTTTTACATTTGGTAATTCATATATGAAAGGGTTCATCACTTTTGACTTCAAAATAATGACATGATTGTCATAACATTTTTCTCAAAATGTTCCTCTTACTTATTTCTCCTAGTTGTTAAATCAATTTTTCTTGAATGTGAGATAAGATGTGTATTTCCCTTTTTCTTTGCTTGGTAATGTCAATTAATGGTTGTCAATGTACATATGAGAAAGACAATTCACATTAAAAAATGGGAATGAATTTTGATTTTTTAGTTTGCTATAACATTCATGGCTATAGAACCTACCTATTGATTAAAACATTGAAGTTTTAAGCAGTGGAAGAAACTAAAAGTTATCACATCAATTATATCTCAATAAAGCTGTAAATAATAATAATAATAATAATAATAAATAAGAATAAGGCAATGAAAAAATGGGGGGGGGCTAGTTATCACCACAAAGTGTTTATTCTTTCAGTTCTATAAGCTTCGTTAGGAAATAGCACATTTGTTTTATTTTTTCTTTAAAGAATCAATCCTCAGACTGTTTAGTCTAGGGAATCAGGACTTTAAAAATAATATATCCTCTGTTTCAGGAATATTTAAATTCAGAGTTTCTTCATCATTGCTGCCTGAGTTTTACAAAGATATTTTATCACAGAATGTCTGATAATCAACTAACAATGAAAAATAAAACTCTTCTCTCAAGATTGTGTTAATGGTATCTTCAATCATGTCTCTTAATTATTAGCATGTGTTATATATATGTTTTTATATTTTCATTTATTGAAAGATCAAAAGAACAAATGTGAGTCTTATTTTCTTTTCATAGAACTGTCTACTTTAACATTACTTGCATTAATAGAAAGTATGAATAATCAAAGAGATTTAAAGATAATTATCTGATTTATTTTAATTCAGTTCAATATATTTCATGACATATGTGCTCTCTATATACTATGCAGGGCATTTTGTAAGAAGTGAAATTTAAAGATAAATGAGGGATAATTCTTGTTTTCAAGAAGATTATGGTCTAATGCAGAAGAGAGATAAGTAAGAGGATAATTTAAGTATCAAGTAGATGGTTTCCACTTATAATCATGAAGGAGTAGTTTTATGGAATTTTCTCTTTTACCATAAACAGCTAGAAAACTAAAATAGTATGGAAAACTATTTTAGATATTAATATCTGAATATTATTAACATTCAGATATTAACAATGTAGGATTTTGATCCTTGAGAGAGAAAAAAAACAAATGAGGTACAGCCTACGATTATTCCAACTTCTACCTAGAATTGGTTTTTGTACAGTAGTACTGGGAGGAGGAATTTAAGCCATGAAAAGTGATCTTATGGGAGTTGTAGACACAAAGACTGGAGGTCAGGGAGGTCAAATCAGCTAGTTCTGTTCAAGTCAATGTACTTGAGAGGGCAGGTCTACGAAATAAAAGCTCCAGAAATTTGTATAGAATCTATTGTATAGGGTCCCCTTGAGTCTTTGGCTATACATTAACTTGTGCATACATTGGGGAAATCCCACTAGGCTTAGTCAAGGAAAACTACCATAGAGTGATAAAGTGAATAATTCTAAAAGCTCACTTCATGAAACGATAAAATATTTATGTTCCATCTTATATAATAGAAATAGCTCATTAAACAGAAGAGCCCTGTCTTAATAATAGTATTAAATTTACCTAGATTAAATGCTCTTATAGACTCATCCTATAAAAGTGTTGTTTATAAACAAGTGTGAACCTCATTCATAAACAACTTAACTGCTCTAACAAACATAAAAATGCTCTAGAGAAAGACAGAAAAACTCAAAAATTCAATAAAATTGTAAACACGGTGTCTGGCATACAGTCAAAAATTTCTAGATATGTGAAGAAGCAACAAATCAGAACTTAGAGGAAGGAGGAAATCAAAATCGAGTCAATAGAAATTTACTCAGATATGACAGCAGTTAGAAGACAAAGAGTTTAAAACTGCTCTAGCAAATATTGTATTTTCAAGGACATGATTATAATTAGGAATTAAATAGAAGATATTATAAATAGCCAGACAAAGAAAAAGCATGTGATATATCCAATATATCCAATATCCTTTAGTGATGAGAACACTCAACTGGATAGAAGGGATTTTCTTCAACCTAATAAAGTACATCTATGAAAAAACATAGCAAAAAATGTAAACCATAGCTAGAAATGTAAAACTTTTTTCAGTGCTAAGGACTGAAAAAAACCAAAATACAAAAATACCCTTGTAGATCTTCATTCATTAGGAAATGAATTTTAGAGGATGGATTGGAGTTAGTTGTAGGAATAAAAGGAGGTAGGAAATTTTAGATAGAAGAAACAATATTAGTAATAATGAGAAAACTTGTTGTGTATTGAGTACTATGAAAAGTCATTTGAAATAAAGTTTAGTGGGAATTTTTGTTTTTAGATATGAAAAATCAATAAAAGTAGATAAATTTGACTTCATCAAAATTAAAAATACTTGTGCTTTGAAGAATATTATCAAGGAAATATTTGATAAGGGCCTCAGAATATAAAAATTCGTACAACTCAACAATAAAGACAACCCAATTTAAAAATTAACAAAGGACTTAGAAGTCATTATCCAAAAGAGAAAAATTAAAAAATGTTGGACATCATAGCCATTGGGGAAATGCAAATCAGGACACAATGAAATACTCACTAGAGTGGCTTTAATACATTTGGATAATAATAGTGTTTGTGAGGACACAAAGAAATTGGAAACTTCAAGTTTTTCTGGTAGGAATGCCAAATTATGCAGCTGCTTTTGAAAAAGGTTTAGCTGTTTCTCAAAACATTAAACCTAGAGTTACCATGTGACTTAGTAAATCTACTCCTACGCCATTTAAGAGGATTTAAAACAAAAGTGAATGTGGCATTATTCATAGTAGTGTAAACAACCTAAAAGTCTATCTATTGATCAGTACAAAAATAAAATATGGTATATCTATACAATGGAGTTTCACTGAAGCATAAAAAGAATGAAAACATTGATACATGCTACAATATTGATGGTCCTTGAAATCATTGTAATATGCTAGGTGAAAGAGGCCAAACACAAACACATGTATTGTATGATTCCATTTTTGTGAAATGTTCAGAATTTGCAAATCCATATTTGTAGAAAGTAAATTATAGTTACCTAGAGCTGAGGAAGCTGGTGAAATTTGCAGTGATAGCTAACAGGAATGGAATGATAAAAAATTCCAAACTGAAGTTATAGATGCAGAAATATGTGACTATATTAAATCCTGTTAATTATACCCTTTAAAGGGTTAATTATATGGTGTGTGAATTATCTCAATAAAAAATTGTTTTGCAAAAATAATCAAAGGAGCTATAGGGGTTAGAAAATACAATAGCTGATAGTAACAGTTGCTTAGAAGGGATTAACAGAAGATCAGAGGATGCAGAAACACACTGAGAAATAAGACTTAAAAAACCTAAAAAGCTCCCCAGACACCTGTGGGATAAAATCAAGCAGCCTAATGTATGTGTAACTGGAGTCCCAGAAGTCATGGCAGAAAAGTTAAAATGTTTGAAAGATTAGATGAGTTTTAAAGGACAAATTGGAGTTTGTAGTGAGAAAAAAGGGAGGCAGGGGATTTTAGGTAAAAGAAATAATATTAGTAACATTGAAAAGGCTTATAGTAAGGAAGGTTGGGGATGGAAGAATAGAAGTTCATTGGATTAGTCAAAGGGAAATGAAGAGAAGGGAGGAGGGATGAGAATAAGAAAGGCAGTAGAATGTATCAAATATAACTTCCCTACACATATATATGAACACACAACCAATGTAACTCCACCTCATGTACAACCACAAGAATGGGATCTTAGGTAGAATAAGTTATACTCCATGGATGTATAATATGTCAAAATACATTCTACTGTCATGTATATCTAAAAAGAACAAAAGAGAAAAGCTGGTAGTCATGTAGTGAGTATTATTAAATATTATTTTTATGAAAGATAGTTTTCTTATCATCTTATGAGGAAGTTTATTTATACTTAGTGATATTACATGTTTCATATTCTTTTTTGATAGCCTAACCACCATCTAATTTATCCTTTTGTGTCCAGTTGGTGATAAATTAGTGCTGGTTAGTTTTTAAAGACAGTTCATAGGTAGTAAGGGATAGCCAAATGGGCTTAAAATTGATTAAATTGTACTTAAATTATTCATATATGAGAAAAAGTCAATAATGCTTACATGTTAAAAGGCTAAGCCTAAATACTTCAAATATGGGTTATGTTTGCCAATTTGTTTGTAGACATTTAGTGATGTGGGGTTTGTATTTCTGTGAAGAATACCATTGGGATTTTGATGGGGGTTGCATCGAATCTGTATGTTGCTTTGGGTATTGTGAACATTTTAAGAGTATTAATCCTGATTTATGAACATGGTATATCTGTTTAGTTATGTCTTCTTCAATTTCTCTCCTTCTTCAGTTTCTTTCATAAATATTTTATAGCTTTCATTGCACAAATCTTTTATCTGCTTTATTAAATTTATTTCTGTGTATTTTGGGATGTTATTGTATTTGTTTCTAGAAATGAAGTCAGTGGAACAAGATAGTGGCCAGTTGAATGAACTTCAAAAACAAAAGAGTGAACTATTACAAGAATTGCTTATTCTCCAGAGAAAACATAAAGGTATTACTTTCATGAGTTAGTCTGTTTTGCTGACAGAATAGTTATATGCACATAATTGGATTATATTATTCTTTCAAAATGCAATGGTATATAATGCTAGTATTGGTATAAAAAATAAATAGAAACAACATTGAATCAATCAGGATTAGAACTGGTGTTATTTAATATCATGAATTTTGTAAAGATCTTTTTTGTGCCTTTAATTGCTATATTAAAGTAGAAATAAAAACATTAGTATGTACATTTGTTATGCAGCACAGTTAGACTATTTCATAAAAGTGAATAAAGATAACCTTTATGTTTAATTTTTAAAAGATTATAAAAAATTTCTTAATTGTTTAGTTCTTGAAGATGAAGAGAATGAAGCCATTTGTACTACCAAAAACCTAGAGGCAGAAAAGATAAAAATCAAAGAAAAGCCTCAAAATGATGCTGAATGCTTAAGGTGAGAATTGTCTATTATATTTTGGTATAAAATCTGGTAATTTAAATAGTTAAATAGACTTTAGCAAAAAGTTTAGTGATTTTTTTTACAAAGTTAAAAGATACAGACATTATTTCCTTATTTGTGTTTTTTAAAACTTGCTGGAAAGCGCACACTTCACTGTTTGGAAAGTCCATATGCATTGGGTTGATAACAGTGACATCAGTTTTTTGCTTACTTCCATCTCGTAGACTGTTATTCATATCCCCAAAGATAAGACAACTCTCCTTTTTGTTATTCCTATTTCTAGGGGAGACACTGAAATTATATTTAATCTTTCTAGGTTCCAGAGGGTAGAGAATCAGAGAATTTCCTCTTTTACCTGAAATTTGTTACTCTAATTTGGTTCCCAAAGAATGAAAACTATTTTTTGTGTATAATATATAAGTGCTTTTAATGTATTTGAATAATTGAATAATAGCTGATAGTCTGAATTACATAGTCATAAACATAAGGGGAAAAGACCTCCAGTTTTTTATTTGAGTATTTTTTTATTGATAATTCAGGGTTATATTTGCTGACTTCTAAGTTTTAAAATTCCTGTACTTTCTAGCCTTAAATAAGAAATGAAACCTCATTACTGAATCTATGAAGAAGCAAATGAAGCCTTTTTTCACATAAATCATAGAGGAAATATGTCCACTAGAGCTGAACAAATGCTTCATATTAGCAATGTTTTGCCTTCGGCCATAATTTTAGTAGATTGTGAGAAAATATTTGCAATTTAATTTTATGTTAAGTTTTATAAGCATAAAATATCAACCTCTTGGGTGATATATATGATACAGAATGAATTTCTGTAATGACAGTCTGCTCATTGATTTCTTTATACTTTTAAAAATCGTAGTACCCTCTGGTATCATCATACTTAGTAGTGTGAGAGCTTCCAATATGCACTCCAGTTTTGTGGTTTTATCACTCAGTCATGAAGTTTTCCCTGAGTTAAAATTAAACACGCAAGTCTGTTAGAATTGCTTTTTCCTTTAAAAAAATGGTGACAGAGGAAACAGGAATAGAAGGGAACATCAGTCCCTATACCTAGTTCATCCATTGTATTTTAGCAGTTATTAATGAGTTGCCAATATTTATCAGTTCCCACTTTAAATTCCTTGATCTCTGTACTTAGCTTTCCTATGTTTTGTAAAAATTTTCTCAAGTGTGATAATTCAGGGTTATATTTGAATTATATATGAAGAGTAAAAGCAAGCACTGAATATAATATTTTAGAGAAATGACCATCAATCTGATAATTAGTGCAATAACACTTGTCTTGAAGGTTAAAAAATATCCCTAATTGAGAAACAATTTTATTTAAAGTTATTATAATTAAACTTCTACTTTTATTGAACTTTAACCAGTAAGAAAGCAATTACAAAAGAACACTTTAATATCGGTTCATCTCTTGAGCTTATTATTTCCTCAGTTTACTCCTCATCCATAATTTTTCTTTCCTCAGTTTATGAAGTTATGATGGTAAACTGTGGTATAAAAACATATTTGTCTTGATTCTTTCAAGAAGAAGAGACCACATTCACATAATTTTTATTAGAACACATTGCTATAGTTATTTATTTCATTATTTGTTATTATTGTTAATCTCATACCATAACTGCTTATAAATTAAACTTTATCAGGTTTATGTATAGTTATGTATGTGTAGAAAAGACATAGTTTCCCCACGATGGCGGGGGCTACTGCACTATGTTATTCCCTATATATACATACTTACCTATAAAAGTTTAATTATAATTTAGGCATAGTTTATAAACTGGGTGATGTAGAGCCCAGTCTTTTCCTTTTCCTATCATTTTGGAGGTGGGCCTGCCTCAGACAATTGTCTTCCACTGCTTGTCTACCCACTCACTAGGTTTTAGAGTGGTCTTACAGTGAAGGCTTGTGGAGTCCAGTTCTGCCTATAATGTTGTGAGTCATTAGTCTAATTCTGAGTTCAATAACCTGGTCTGCAGTTGTAAACTGCATTCTCCAGGCTCTGCTTTATCAGTAGTAAATAAGATGTTTTAGTCTCTCATCTTTCTTCCTTATTTTTTAATTGGACAGATGTGAGGCAGGAAAGAAAAATGTTATATACTGGGCCCCATCAAATTCCTGGAACTGTTATTTTTGATTATTGCTCAATACCAGGGTTACCAAAATACAGTTCTTGACTGTGATTTTTTAATATACTCCAAGTAGTAATATAGCAAATAATTTATACATTTCCAGCATTTTCTTTACCCATAAAACTTCTTTTTAGAGTGATTTTATATTTTGTGTATCCAACATTTGTGGTTGTTTAATACAACAGGAAATGTTTCAGAAATAAATCTGCAAAGTCAACAGCATGAGATTTTCATTCTTGAACACTTAAAAGATGCTGTGGTTTTGTGAAGAGCATATTTGCACTGGAAACTGCACAAAAATTAATCTACATCTGCTACTGAGAGACTCCAAATGCATTTATGGATAGTACTAAAGCAATGCTGTTGACTTTTCAGTGAAAAAGTCATTCAGTTAAGTTGTCATAGAGGTCACATTGATGGTTCTTAGGTTTATGAGAAGGCTTAAATATATTGTGGTATTAAAACACTGTAAACCTCTCTATATGATACACTGATAAACATGCATATTTATATATGAATTTATTTATTTTTTATTTTATGTATGTGTGTATACACCACATATGTTTAAATTGTGAGAGCAGGCTATTTGATTGAATAAAAAATTCAAACAGTACCAAGATGTAAAAATCAGTCTCCCTTCTCCCTTACTGTAATGCATGAAGTCTAATATTGTTGAACATTTGCTGTGTATGTGCCAGAGCTTGTGTGCTTCTATGTATATGCATAGGCACATGTATGCATGTGTGTTCAGGAAAAATGGGATCATAGGATCATACTGACTGGACTCTGTTTGATTTATTGCTCAGCAAAATGTTATAGACATTTTTCACATTAGTTTGTAGTGATTAACTTCATTTTTAAATGTCATTGTCTGGAGATGCCATATTTAACCATTCTCCCATGAATGGATTTACAAGACAGTTTCTAAATATTTATAATTAGACATGTTTCTATAAATGTATCCTTAAATGCTTACAGGAGAGTTTCTGTAACATTACTTTGAATAAACATCATTTGGTAGAGTAATAGGAATTGTTACCCAGGCTACATTTAGAAAATTGTCCACATTTATTTTGTTCTGTTTTCATGAAGAATTAACTCAAAGTGGACAAGTTTAATAAGATCTCAGCTCTAAAATTTATCAAAATACTAGTCAAGTAATTATATATCTATACCCGACCCATATTATCTGTCTTTTTTAAACATTTATAAAATATGAAAATCCTCATTTAGTTCTAGGATCATTCTTGGCTACATAGTTTGTTGAATATTTCTGTTGACTCTGCATTTTTTTCTGGTAGAACTTCATAATTTATTCACTAACAGATATGTCTCTACAACATTGATTAGGTAGCTTTCAAGCTAATAGAGATCCCCTGTTTTTTGAGTTCTTGGCATATATTCTAGTTACTAAGGCTTCTAAGTAAATACAGGGGAAATTTGATGGTAGTCTCAATTGATTTTTTTAAAAGTTATATTCTGATGTAAATGCCTGTTCATTCCCTAAATTTTGAAATAATTTTGAATATTACACAAGCAATATACAGCATTACCATGATAATTTTCTACATTAATTATTATCTTTCATATCATCATATAGGTTTGATTTGGTTTTTCATTTTCATGCTTCTTTTTATAAACATTTCCTTTTGGTACGCACGTGAGAAGATGACAAAAATTGTGTGGTAAAAACAATTGCCTAATCCAGGCAACCCAGAGTCTAGAGTAAAAGAAATACTGGCAAGACCCCTCTTCTACTCCTTCTCAGCAGATTCCTCTGCCTGTGAAGTTTCTTGCCTGTGTGGTGGTTGCCTGTACTAAGGGAAAGCATAATTAGAAAATCAGTAATTCTGTTTTCACACAATCAACTTTCAGACTTATTTTCACAAGTAAATTATATATGGAAGAAGGCCACTCTATTGCTTTTGAAAAAGTAATTTTGTGTTCAAATGGCACCAACATAATTTTCATATGAATTAATATAGAGAAATCATATTTAAAAAAATCAAACCATGGAAAACCTAGTGGAAAGTGGAGAAGTGTACTTATTATACCTCTAGTATGACTAAGGAAACTAAAAAGGAAAAGAGTGACATAAGATTTAAAATTCCAAGTGTTGAAAATGTCATCAACATGAAATGGTCAACTGGAAAAAAATTATAGTATCATGACAGCAGATTATTAAATTACCAGCTGTTTTAAATTCCATAAGAAAACACTAAAATCAATGGTTTTCATTCATACATTTATCCAAGAAGCAGGTATTAAAATATCTGCTTTATATCATATAATGTGCTAATTACTGAGGATACTCAACTGAATTAGACAAGCTAATTCAGGTATACTGCTTATCAATGAAAGACAAATTAAAACCACTCAATATTTTTTCTGTCAAATTTTGAAACTATTTAATAATACAAAATTTTAATATGAATTTTAATAATTTTCATAATAATTTTAATAACTTCAAAATTATTAAATGGCCATATTCAAAAATTGGCAAAGGTGTATTATAGAGATGACACATTGCTGCTATCAACATACATGATAAATATTTGTAATGCAATTTAATGTATGTAAATTAATTATCTTTAAAATGGTTATGCCATTTGACTCAATAATTCTGCTTGTGAGCAAAGGGCTAAGTCTCTCTTGGTGAAAACAAAGCCCTTTGCTTTTTAATATAAATTTCTGAATCCACTTATCATATCCATGAAAATCAGTTTATTTTCACCTTCTTTGGTGCAGTATGATGTTCCAGGCTCACCCTATAGTTTCCTATTTCAATCAGATATTTCTGGAACCAAGTATTTTTTCAAGGAACCCTGAGGTGGGAATGGTATTTAGAAACTAATCAGAGTGATAGATATGCTTCATTGGTACCTGAAGTCATTGCTTCTAAGCATTTGAAGTGGGCAGAACTAACAATATCAGATATTTTTTAAAGAGAGAGAGAGAGAGAGAGAGAGAGAGAGAATTTTTTTAATATTTATTTTTTAGTTATTGGCGGACACAACATCTTTGTTTGTATGTGGTGCTGAGGATCGAACTTGGGCTGCACGCATGCCAGGCGAGCACGCTACCGCTTGAGCCACATCCCCAGCCCCAAATATCAGATTTTTTAAAAATATATTTTTTATAGTAGATGGACACAATACCTTTATTTTATTTTTATGTGGTGCTGAGGATTGAACTCAGTGCTTCACACGTGCTAGGCAAGCACTCTACCATTCTACCCCAGCCCACAATATGAGATTTTAAAAATCATGAATATATACTGATCCCCTCCAATTCAAATCCAAAATGAGAGTGCCTGCCTTCTTGTTCCTCTATTGTATATCTATCTTCAGTAGTCATTAATTATTTCCTAAATTCTTCAATGAAAAATTATTTTTAAATTAGTAGGTATGTACTCCCACTACTAAATAAAATTTCAGACAACTCTAATTCTTATTGCCTTACAACCACTGAAGGTGTTTGTACGATTTTCGATTCTTTCTAGTGGTGTTTGAGCACACTTATTTCCCCATAGGCTCACCAGAAGAATTTTTTTGTCAAGTGTTTGAAGTTTTTTTTTTTTTTTAAAGGAGAGAGAGAGATAGAATGAATCTTTTTTGTAGATGGACACAACACAATGCCTTTATTTTTATGTGGTGCTGAGAATTGAACCCGGGTCCCTCCCATGCTAAGCAAGTGCTCTACGGCTGAGCCACAGTCCCAGCCCAAGAAGTTTTGACAATATGATAGACAAGAAATGGTATCCCTTTATAGTATATTTACAAGTCTTTATTACCAATGAAAGTGATAACTTTTTCATACTTTTAAGGAGCATTTGTATACTATTTTCTTTTTAATTTTTTAAATACATGACAGCAGAATGCATTAAATTCTTATTACACATATAAAACATAATTTTTCATATATTTGTAAATAAAGTATGTTCATGCCAATTGATGTCTTTATACATGTACTTTGGTTTTTTTTGCATTACAATTCTTATTACACATATATACCACAATTTCTCATATCTCTGTTTGAATATAAAGTAGGTTGACACCCAATTCATGTCTTCATACATGTACTTTGGTTAATGATGTCCATCAAATTCCACCATTCTTGCTAATCCCCTCCCTCCTTCCTTTCCCTCCCTCCCCTTTTCCCTATCTAGAATTTATCTATTCCTCCCATGTTCCCCCTCCCTACCCCACTATGAATCAGCCTCAAATATCAGAGAAAATATTTGGCATTTGTTTTTGGGGGGGTTGGCTAACTTCACTTAGCATTATCTTCTCCAACTGTATCCATTTACCTGCACATGCCATGATTTTATTCTCTTTTATTGCTGAGTAAAATTCCATTGTGTATATATACCACATTTTTTTATCCATTCATCCACTGAAGAGCATCAAACTCCCCTTCCTTCAGCCCTTTTCTTTCCTTCTTCCTCCCTTCCTCCCCATCCCCACTTCCTTTATTGCTTTCTTCCTTCCTTCCTGTTGGTTCTAACCCAGACCTCCCCCCACATGAACTTCTAGTTTATGACTTTTCCTCATTTTCCTATCAGGGTATCAGGGTTTTGGTCACATTCCCCCTTGGATAGAGAATCTTTACATATTAGAGATTTGTCCTTTTATTGTGATATATGTGGCAAATATTTTTTTTCCAGAATATTATTTATCTTTGACTTTACTTATGGCCATTTTTTCCATGCAAGTTTTTTGTTTGTTTGATTTGAGTCAGGGTCTTGTTATGTTGCCGA
Organism: Callospermophilus lateralis; assembly: GCF_048772815.1. Lineage (NCBI taxonomy): Eukaryota > Metazoa > Chordata > Mammalia > Rodentia > Sciuridae > Callospermophilus > Callospermophilus lateralis. The sequence continues at coordinate 80,738,092 of NC_135319.1, forward strand.
GTTTGGCCTTTGTCCTAATCTTCCTGCCTCTGCCTCTCTCAAATACCTGGGGTTGCAGGCACGTGCCTCTATGCCTTGTTACTATGAAGTTTTCTAACCCAGTTGAGTTTAAAAATATTTTCTTTTATTTCATTTATATTTTTGAACCATAATTTTAAACTTTATCCACATCCAGCATATAAAGCAGTTTACTTGTGCTTTGGTTTTTGTCCTTATGTTGTTTCATTATTTTATATTTAATTATTTGATCCATTTAGAGTATATATGCTATAAGGTATATATGCAGTTTTAGCCTTGTCTGTACATTTACACTTACATTCATCTGCAAATGACTGACTATTCAGTTGTCCTAACACAACTTATTAGGAGTTCATCTTTTTTCCTTCATTGATTTGAGGTGCCACCTTCATCATACACTAAATGTCTTTTGTACTTTAACCTATTTTTCTTTTATATCCCACTGCTTGATTAATATACCAGTATGGCACTGTATTAATTATCAAAGATTAATAATATGCTTAATATCTGTTAGGTCTAGTCACCCCTCTTTGTTTTTCTTTTGCATTGCTTTCCCTAAAAGAAAACAATTCAAGAGCTTTCCTCAATATTTTTTTTTTGTGTGTGTTTCTTTCACATGAATTTAAGGATCAATTTGCCTAGCATTAGGGAACACAATAATATTTATATTTTTAAAAAAATTTATTTTTTTTTAGTTGTAGTTGGACACAATATCTTTGTTTTATTTTTATGTGGTGCTGAGTATTGAAACCAGTGCCTCACAGGTGCTAGGCGAGCGCTCTACCGCTGAGCCACAATCCCAGCCATAATAATATTTTTATTAAAATCACTTTCAGTTGATTGAGCTTGGGATGATTAACATTTTATGATGTCTGTCCAAGGAAAAGTCATGTTAGTAATTAATGATAATAAAGCCTGTTAATTTTGTATGCTAATTTAATATCTTTCCTTCTTACTAAATTATTGTTTGAGTTAGCTTTCTCATTGATTCTTCTGGTATATTGTCATGTTTTCTGAATGCTGAAGTAGCTTTATTTCTTCTCTCAAATTTTTATACCTCAAGTTATTCTTCTCTAGACTAATTATGATGGCAAGTTACTCCAACAAAATATTAAAGAGTAGTAGAGGCAATGAGCATTCTTGTTTGTGACCTTAAGATTGCCTCTAGTGTTTCCCCAGCAATATGCTTACTTTAAGACTGACATATAAATAAATATATATATATATATATACACACAGAGGTGTGTGTGTGTCTATGTGTGTGTGTGTGTGTGTGTGTGTGTGTGTGTGTGTGTATAGTGTAAAAAGGATACCCACCAATTGTGATTTTTACTGATAATTTTTATCAGGGATGAATTTTTAATAATTGAGAGGTGGTTTCAGCACTTCTAGGAATAAATATAATATTTTTCTCCTTAGAAATTAGTATGGTCAGTTATGTTAATGAATTTGTAATATTGAACTGCACATTCAATTCTGAAATAAATCCTCATTGATCATAGCTTATTATTTCCTTAATGTGGTATTGGATGCTTTTTAGCTGGTATTTCATTTATAATTTTTGCATCAATATTTATTGATGTGTGTGTGTGTATGTGTGTATGCATTATATTTATCAGGTTTAGGTATCATGTTATGCTTACTTCAGGGAAGGAACTTAACTTTTTTTCCTTATTTTTATAGTATATACAAGTTTATGTCATTTGGGGATTATCTGGCATCTAAATGTGGTTTTGCTTTTTGTTCATAATATAGTTCTTTAAGAATCTTCTCTACAGAAAAGTAAAGCAAAATCTTTCCCATTCAGCTATGGTACCTTTGTGAGAAATAGACAACTTGAAAGGGCTGTAACCTTAAAAGACATATAAGAAGCAAAAAATGGAAATTAAGGGCCCTAGAGAGACAAAAGAAAGTCATTAAATTAAAAAAACACAAAGTCCTTTTCCATCCAAATGATAAGAGATGTATTGATTAAAATAACCTTCTTCAGTTCTGCAGAAGTCTCTACTCTCTAACCTGTGAGGCCTCAGACCTGTTCTTAGGGCTCTTCCACGTGGGGTGGACCTTTCACTTCAGACTGTTTATTCACCCCTGAGACCCTTTTCGTTTCTCCTCCCTTCCATTTAACTACTGCTTAATTCCCTCCCATTGGTATAGGCTTCACAGCTGGATGTAGATGTTTATTTCTCTAATTAAATGTAACTTCAAGTTTGTAATATCTTCTATTTCCTTGTTAGCTCCTATGGATGGTTTATGGGTGATTTCAATTTTTTTTTAGTGAGAGCTTTTATTTGTGTATTTATTAATTTAGGTGATAGTTGCCATCTTATGAGAACCTAAACTCCTACCAGTGCCTTTTTTTTTTTAAAAGACAGGTTTATTGAAGTATAATTTATATAAAGTAAAATTCACCCTTTTTAGTATACAGATTTATGAGTTGAAAAACACATTCAGTCATGTAACCACCACCACAATAAAGATACTTTTATTACCCCCCAATTTTTCCTCTTGCCCATTGATAATCAGTGTAGTCAATGCCTAGTCCTTGATCTATTTTCTTTTCCTGGTTTTTCTTTTTTCCAATATGTCATATAAGTGGAGTGAAATGCTATGTAATTTCTAAGGTCTGGCTCTTAAATTTGGTATAATGCATTTGAGATTCATCCATACTGTTCCATATGCCAGAGATAAGGACAGAGAGTTTTACAAAAATAATGAAATTCTTCAAGGCATTGATGCATGGAGCTCAGAGAGGACCAAGCAGCATTTAAAAAAAAGGGGAAACTTATATATGCACCATATTCAAACCCCTGAAAAACAAATATAAAGAGAAAATCATGAAGAAAAACACAAAGACACCTTACATACAAAGGAATAATGATTAGAATCAGAGTGGAGAGTCATTAGAAGTTATACAAACCAGAAGACAAAAAAATGACATCTTAAAGTAAGAGCTTTCACAATTCAGAATTCTCATAAAATATTATTCAGAAATTAAAGCAAATTAAGACATTTTTTAGACAAACATGAATTTATTGAATTCCTTGCCAACAGATTACACTAAAAAGATTAGAAAGATTTTTACGAAGAAGGAATTTGATACTAGATGGAAATTTGGAGCTACACAAAGAAATTAAAGAGTTTCAGAAATGGATGAAGATAAATATAAAACACACTTTTTCATTTTAATTGATCAAAAAGATAATATATTTTAGGTCTGTAATATATGTAAAAAGAGACTTATAAAATGATAAAAGGACAACAACGTGAGGGAGAAATTAGAAACATACTGATATAATGTTTTTATCCTGTAAGTTCAGCAGCAGTATTATATTTGCAAGCACACAGTATTAAAATGAAGATGCATATTATACACTCAGATGCAGTCATTGTTGAAATTTAAAAATAGATAGAAATAGAGGAGATAAAATGCAATCATAAAAATAATCTCAAACTAGACAGGAAGGGGAAAAAACAAAGAATGATAGAATAAATGGAAAACAACTAGAAAAAATACTGTATTTTAAATCCATACAGGCAACTACATTAACTATAAATGGTTTAAATATGCAAACTAAAAGACAGATTGTCATTTGAGATAAAAGAATAAGACACACTATTTGGTTTCTTGGAAAATATCCACTTTAAATGTAAAGACACATATATTAAAAGAATGGAATGCAATATCCTATGCTAGCATTCTGAAAGTTCTAGTTTCTCCACGTCCCTAGCAGGATTTGATACTAACCATTGTTTTAGCTAAGCTGGTGGATATGTAGTAGGATTTCATTGTGCTTTCCTTATATTTCTCTGATCACTAATAAAGTTGAAAACCATTTCATATTTTTATTAGCCATGGGATATTTTTTGAAAAACTATTAAAAGATGTTTTTTGGTTTGTTTTGTGTCCATTTTCCAATTTCTGCCCAATTCCATCTTTTTTCTTCTACATTAATGTTGTTTGTATATTATGAATATAACCTATAATCTCTTCTTATTTCTGCTGACTTTTACTTATACTGAACTTTCTAGTTGTGTGCTTGGTGATGTTTGAGTGCAACCTCAATTGTTTGTAATCTGGGGAAAGCCTATAGGTCAAAGTAAGTTAAGAGTTCCTTCAGAGAGAATTTTCTTTTGCTGTTGCTGGAATTCTGGGAGATACTGCTGGCCTACACCCCTTTTGCCTTCACCTTGAGGCTCAGGACTCAACAAAGGTTCAAGTTGATTGTACTTTTCACCCAGCTCTGTCATTTTCAGTATATGACCTCAGGGCAGCTTCACACTCCCAGTTTTAGGTCTCTACCTCTGCAGTCACAGCTCCTGGCTTTTGATTATGTTTTTGTTTTTGGAAGAAATTTTAGTCGTAACGAAAGATGGTTTCTTCACTATTTTCCATATTAAACACAAGCATAAAGTAATTTTTTAAAAATTCAAATTATTTTAAAGATTAAAGATTTAATTGGGGAAAGCATTAATGTAGTATTCTTACTCTCAAAAAATTTTAATTATATGTGTATTTTAAAATATTGTTAATTTTAGAACAACAAAAAATGTTAGAGTTTTTTTGTTGTTGTTTATTGACTTGTTTGTTTTTAAAGTTCAGGTGAAGGCTGGGGTTAAGGCTCAATGTCAGAGTATTTTCCTCACACATGAGAGGCACTGGGTTCGATAATCAGCACCACGTAAAAATAAATAAACAAAGATATTGTGTCCATGTTTTACTAATATATATATGTGTGTGTGTGTGTGTGTGTGTGTATAAAATTTCAGGTGAGGTTCAAAAATGCTAAATGATTTAACCAAGCTTTGTCAGTTTGTTAGTGGCCAGGACTAAAACAGAGGTTTTCTGGAATACTACTATATTTTTTCCACTGAAACATGTTATTTTAATTACCATAAAATTACTAGTAATTAATTATTATTAATTTAGCAATTAATAATAGTGCTTATTATTTATTGTATAATTTATTTACTTCATGGGTGATATTTTTCTCAAAATTAAAAAAGTCCTTATAGAATTATACAGAATTAAAATTTCTAAATTCTTTAGTTTTAATTTGAAATTCTGATTTTTGAAACTACAAACCTCCCACTGTCTGTGTAGTAAAAAATATTATGCAATAGTTTATTGTTCAACTATAGAGGAAATTTTTCTTTTAAAACAGACTTAAAAAAGAATTAGAACTTTATAAGGAAGAGGACCTAGAGAGTGTTTATGAAGCCCTCCAAACAGAAATCGAATTTCTGGAGTTGGTAAGTCACTAATTGTTCAGCTTCTGTTTTGCTTTATTTTACCTTCAGGTAGGAATGGTTTTACTGAGTTATGTATCCTTGAATTAGTGTTTTGATCTTCTACAAAAACCAAAAAGCAACAATGAATAAAACTAAAGTCAGAATTTTAATCTGTAACATGTTTTGAGTTCTCCTGAGGAGTTAGATGCTACCTAAAGTAAGTTATAGTCAAAGAAAATATGTACAATTACAAACTAAGTTTTTAAAAAATTCAAATCTGATCTCACTGTTGTTCCTTGACTGAAACTGTTCTCTTATTATAGGATTAATGCACTGACACAGTTTAACTTTCATAACGCATAAAAGCTTTTTGTTTTTGATAGGTATAAATTACACTTTCATTATATTTGATCCTGAAACTTTCTTATTACAAATTTTTATGATATCAAAAACTTTGGATTCAATTATTGGAAACTTATTTTCAGATTGTGTGGGAACACTTTAAATTACTATAACCACTTACTTAGGTTGTTTATAAAATCAACACAATATTTTCCATATTCTATTTAATACAAAGATGCAAAAAACATGTTAAAATATATTTTTAATTTTATATATTATATTTTGTTTCATAATTAGTTATTTAATTTTTTAAATTTTGGGGTTTTTTAAGTTGTTGATAGACCTTTATTTTATTTATTTATATGCGGTGCCAAGAATCGAACCCAGTGCCTCACACATGCCAGGCAAGTTCACTGCCGCTGAGCCCCAGCCCCAGCCCTCATGTTTATTTTTTATAAACATTTTCTTGTTCAAAAATGTTTCAATTATGTTTTGACTTATGATTTCTATAAAAACTTTCAAACACATCATCCAGAAAGGCGCAAAGTTATTGTTATATTAATTTCAGGTAAATTTTATGTGAATCTTTTTTTTTAAACATCAGAAATTTATTAGTTGCTCAAAACATTACATTGATCTTGACATATCATATATCATACATTTGATTCAGAATCTTTTATTAAGAATTTAAGTTGAGGGCTGGGATAGTGGCTCAGGGGTGGAGTGTTTGCTTAGCATGTGAGAGGCACTAAGTTCTATATTGGCACCACATAAAAAAAAATAAAATAAAGGCAATGTGTAAAAAAAAAAACTGCACAAGATTTGATAAGTATATTTTAAAAAAAAGAATGTAAGTTGAGGCTAGGTGTGGTAGTGTACACATGTAATCCCAGCTACTTGGGAGGCTGAGCCAAGAGGATCAAACATTTGAGGCCAGCCTGGTTAACTTAGTGAGGGACCCTGTCTCAAAACAACAAACAAAAAATTGAAAAAATTAAAAGGGCTGGGGATATAGTTTAGTGGGAGAGTGCTTGCCTAGCATGTGCAAGGTACTGCATTCAATCCATAGCAACACACACAGGCACACGCGCATGCATGCATACACACACACACACACACACACACACAAACACACACACAAACACACACACACACACACACACACACAAAGAATTTAGATTTCATTAGGAGTATTTATCAATTCTTTGCTTTTCAGACATTGGCACAGAAAGAACGTCAGGAAAAAAAATAACTTTTCAAGAGGGGATGACCCATCTGAGACTTGATCAAAGCATCTTAGAATCAAATTGTTGTGATGGATGCATCAGTGGTACCCATTTCAAACGATTCTTGTGCAAAAAGGACCAAAATTTTGGGATTCGGTCTGACTTCAGTCTTATTGATATTCAGTTGTTGATATCTAAGAGGATGGGTTTGTTGGCACATCAAAATAATTGTTTTTGTCTTGTCATTCTCTCAAACTTTAAGGGTTCTTGTGTGGTATACTTTTGTTTTAAAAGGAAGAGAAAGAAGTAGATATTGTATTCACAGGCTTTGTATAGTCCTCTTGGCTTAAGTTTATCTGTCCTTTCTGATCTGTACTTTTCATTCTTTATTGTTGCTTACCTCAGGTTCAGTCAAACCATGTAGGAAGAAGTGCTCAGATTATTGACTCAATTTTGTTGGTGCCATTTCCACCAAGAGGTGCTTACTTTCATTTTAATCCTTCTCCAGTCATAAGATGTCCATTGACAGAGGTCCTTTGAGGCTTTTCATCTGTAAAAGACAGTTTTTTTTTTTTTTTTTTCCCATTTTCTCTGTGTGTCTACAGAGTTAATGTCTAGGGCACCTGCAACCATTTTCCAGCAATTTGTGCCTGCCAGTTTTCTTCCTAATGCCAGTGTTGGTTAGAAAGAAAATAAGTTATCCACTTGGGGAGGTACATAACCTCCTTATGGCCATCAGGATTCATTTTCACTGGTGACTTGTAACAGTGCAACTGAAAACTGTACTTATGGTTGAATTGAACTTAGTATTGCCATCAGATTTCCAACATCACTTATTTTTCCATTTTTACTACTCCTGACCATGTATAAAGATATATTTCACTATTCTATAAAAGTGTGTTGAAACTGTTTAATAAGATTCTAGATTGGGTAGGTGGGGGAAGGGAACAAAATTATTTAAAATGTACTTTCAAGTACCAAGAGCTAATGTTAGATCCATGTTTTCTTTTGTCATTATAATTAAATCAGTGTAACATCAAATAAAAAATGTTCATAAATGACTTAGATCTACTGATATTAAAGTAGAGGACTTAGGTCTAGAGTCAAAGCAAGTCTTATTTTGATATAGCTTTTGTGTGTTATTTTATACCCTTACTTCTAAAAAATTTGCACTTAAAATCCTCTCCTTTGGGATATGCAGAAGTTGCCATCTGTTGAAATAATTTGCATTTTCAGAAGTGATTTCTATTTTTATATTTTAATATTTAAATTAATAATAAATTATTTTTGATTAAGAAGAAAACTAATTCTGCCAGGGAATTGCAACTTATCTTATGTGTAAATATAGAGTGGAAAATGGTTATTGGGATTAGGTCTGACTTCAGTCTTATTTTATTTCATTTATCTACCTACATTCTAAGTCTTGTGACTATCTAGTATTACACGTATATCATACTAATATGCAGAAAGAGTGTAAAAATAAAGCCTCTTCACTTGCCAGTATTTTTATTCAGTTTTGGTTTTGTATATAAAATATTAATGTGGCCTAGAGATCTGCCACTGATTTTCACAATTCACACACAATGATATATATGCAGAATAAACTATTACTGGTACTACTGTAATTTCACAGATTAAATATTCAGTAATAGAATCAGGATTCATATGAACTGAATTTGATAAAAAACTAAAGGTTTAGTATTTTTATTATTTCACAAAATGCTTTAGTATTTTAAGACTTAAATTAATTTTCATATATAATCAAACAAATGATTAATTCTGTACTGCATGGTAGAGTAGTACAAAGCACTACCCATGTGATACCAATCAAAGTAATTAGGACTATTAGAATCAATTTGTTTAAAGAAACAAATTCTCTGATGCAAAGGAAATATAACAATCAATAGTAATCACAGTGTACAAAGCTACCAATATAAAAATCAGTAGTGATTAGGTCCATTTCTAGTTTTGTTTTTTTAAAAAGAATTTATAAGTTGTGAAACTCTTTAGTAGGAAAAAAATTTATTTATTTATTTATTTATTTTGCATTACAATTCCTAATACACCATTATACAATAATTTATCATATTTTAGTAGGAAAATTAACTGAAATTATCTGGATAAAAATATGTCTGAGACTGAATTTAATCACTTTGGAAATAGGACTTTGGCTGTGGAGAAAGGCAATTTTAAAATGAATTTTTAAATTCATTCATTAAGTAAATTCATTAAATTTGCCATATTCTTAGTTATAACCAAAGTACAAACTAACCTGAAGTAATACTGATACTGCTCTGAGTTCTTTAATGTAAGAAAAGTTCTTTCAGAAGCAACTTTACAATTTTCAGCTCTCTGTTGGGGATAATATTCAGATGTATAGATCGTTTGCTGCATATTTTTTCCTGCTGATTAATGGAGCTATTTGGCTAGGGGGAAAAGCAGCAACAAAATTATAGGATGTGTAGCATGGACCACCAGACTAGAAATTCCCTTCTTCCTTCCTTGGTCTAATTATTGAAATGGAATGAAAAAGCAAAGGTAAAGCTTTAAGGTATGTGTAATCAGGAGAATTTCTATACTATCATTGTTTTGTCAATAGTAGTGTTTTCTTGTGTAAAAGAAAAAAAATGAAAAAGAATACTTTGATTCCCTGCTTGCCTGTTTTTCCTTGGAACTTAAAAATCCATGGTGAGATTCAAAACATCTAAGATGAGATTGAGGTCATTGTATTAGGATGAATAGAATCTAGAAAACATAGATTATTTATTGTAGAGTAGGAATTACGTTGTGAAAAATCTATTGAGTTTCTTACCAGATGGGGAAGCAGTCATTGAGTTTGCTGGCTGCAGATGGACAGACAGCATGCACTGGACAGGCCCTGTTCTAAGCTTTTGCTGAGGACAAAGTCCCTTTCTGTTTCATACCAATCAATCATACATAATTCTGTCACACTATGATGAATAAATCATTTATTTGCAGTTCCTAAAACAGTAGTTCAGTCATATGATTAGGAGTAAACATGAGACTATTTTAATCCTGGGTGTACCAGGGTAAGGTGTCTGTCATTCAAATATTTATTTATAGTTTAATATTTGGGATTTAAAATTGTTCAACATGCTAAAAAGTCTTTTAACATTTGAAGTTTATCTATTTTAAATGAACTTTTGTTTCCTTTTTGACCCCTCTTCTTTCTTTTGACATCCTGAAAACCTTAAGTGAAGCAAATATATTTGCCTCTCAGAGTCTAGTTCAAAACATTTTCTGTCAAGGGAATTTTTTTCAGAATGTGAAATAAAAATGAAAAATATTTTTTTTCCATTAGCCTGAAGCAGAGATTAAGTCTCAGAGTTTTGCAGCCCTTTTATCTTAAGACAACTCTGTGTGTGTGTGTGTGTGGGTGTGTGTTTGTGAGAGAGAGAGAGAGAGAGAGAGAGTGTGTGTGTGTGTGTGTGTGTGTGTGTGTGTGTTAATGTAAGAATGGGACTGATGAAGTTACCTTTGACATGTTTGAGATAAGAATGTTGTATTTGTGCTTTCTGAACATTATATTTTCAAATTAAGTATGTTCTTTTTCATGGTCAAATGGCCAAATCATTATACCAGTGAATAAACTTTATTTTCTTATTTAATTTACTGATATGTAACAAAATAATATTGGATATCATTGACTAAGAACATGAAGAAAATGATGTAAGAACTTTCTCCTCATCTGTAAGGAAGAATGAAGATATTAAGATTTTGTTCATTGTTCATTTGTGGAGGGTCACATTTATTAAACATGGGGAAAAGTTGTGGAGGGCAATATGTGTTTTAAGAACATACTTACTTTGATTGGAGGAAAAAAAATAAAAGCATAACAAAGAAAGCCATGACTGATGGTAAAGTGCCCTTCCAGCTGTTGCTATGAAAGTATCAACAGCAAAACTGTCAGAATTGAATGCTTATTTAAACAACCGATTTTGATACATAGCAAATTTATCTTTGAAAAGGGCCTTATGAAATCAACAGCACCAGAATTCAGATGTCTGTGAAAATAAAGAGTAAGTAAAAATGGAAATTAATAGCAATGACTGGCGTAAGTAGCAGTTCCAAACAAGGCCCATAGAACGGGAGAAAATGATTTCATTTTTTTCCTTACAACCAGAAGATCGACTCAACTCTAATAATTCTAAGTTAATTATTTTCATACTTGTAATAAATTGTCATTCCAATTAGTTGGTAAATAAAATCTTGTTAAAATGAAACCCTCTTAATCTACATTTAATAGATGCAAATACAGTTGCTAATGAATATTTCTGGATATGGCTTTGTGATTACTGAAAGAGAGTACTTGCAAATTCAAGCCCACCATCAGTGTGTGGTTGAAACAGGTTTTGTGGACATTAGACAAAAAAAGCAGCTCCTGACTGAGTATGGGTGAAATGAAGATAGTCATAGGGTCACTGTAATATCAGCCCTGAAATCTAGTATCAGTTAAGATGTGGAAAATACCAAGGTTATATTATGAAAACATTTTTATCCAATAAGATCAAAGCTTTTTATTGTGATTCTAGTTGAAGACCTGCATGTATCACAATTCTTGCAGGAGGAACTGAGATTTTGATTGATGATCTTGACTTGTATGAGGACACAGAGAGCAATGGGCCTCTTATAGTTTAATTGCTTGGGTTTCAGTTACCATATACTGTTAAAATATATTGCTTTTGAAAATTTCCTTATAATAAAATATCATATAACAAGTAAATGTTAGAAGATTTGAGAATTATTAAAGTCATCTTTTGGTACCAGAAAACATTGACCAGAATCAGCAGATATGAATCTTTAATTAGCTAAGAATATCTTTCCATAGTCCTTGAGAAGAAAGTGGTAAATCAATATAAAACAGACTCAAATCAAGTATAATTGAAAAATTCACTTTCTGGTTTGGTATTATGGTTTAGATGTGAAGTGTCCCCCAAAAGTTAATGTGTGATGCAATGCAAGAAGGTTTAGAAGTGAAATGATTGGGTTTTTGAGAACCTGAATCCAATCCCCTGACAAGGACTGACTGACTGGTAACTGTAGGCCAGTAGGGTGTGGCTGGAGGAGGTGGGTAATTGGGGTATGCCTTTGGGGTTTGTATTTTGTGTCTGATGAGTAGGACTTTCTTTGTTTCTTGATCATCCTGTGAGCTGCTTACCTCTGGTACATTCTTCCACCATGATGTTCTGCCTCACCTCAAGCCCCAAGGAATGGAGCCAGCTGACTATGAACTGAGACCTCTGAAACTGTGAGCCCCCCAAAACTCTTCTTCCTCTAAAATTATTCTTGTCAGGTCTTTTAGTCACAGCAGTGAAAAAGCTGTCTAAAATAGTGTCTCTTGAAAGTAATTCCTATTCATCTTACTTTATTATACTTTCTAAAGATATATTTATCTTCAGTACTATCCTGTGGTCATTGATATTTAAGGTGATAACTGAGGGATGGTGATGTCTTTAAAAATCAAGTAATAAAAGTTATATTAATTCTTCAGTACCTGCTAAGACAGGAATGTGGAATAAGAGAAAAATTCTATAAAGATAAACATGTGAAAGGATCTCTGGATCCTGGATTTAGCACTCTTGCTTAGTTCTCTCCTTTCCTGTTCTGTCCCTTCTTTTATCTACCCATCAATATTGACTCCTGTCTACCTCTGGAAATCAAGTCCTATCCTTCTACTTTCTCCAGCCACATGGGCTTTCCTTTGGTTCCTCAAATTAACTGGTTTGTTCTGGCTTCAGGAACCTTTCATGAGCTGTGCTCCCTCTGCCTGAAAGTGTTTCTCCTCTTGATCTCTGCAAGGCTGTCTGCTTCTGTCAGTCAAGTGTCTGCTGAACCATCACCTTCTCAGAGAAGCCTTCCTTTAAACAATCTGTTGGAAGTAGTCACACAGTCACATTACTCAAACCTTAGTTTAATTGTACTTCCTATAATTTTTGTTATCATTCTTATTTGTTTTTCTTTACATCTATCACCACTAAATGCAGGTTTTAATGAGAGCAGTAATATGGTCTTGCATACTGATTTTCCCTTAGAGCCTATAATAGTGTCTTTGTGACATCTAGGAATATGGTCTGAAAAATTTGTTCACGTAGCCCATGTTTATTCATTAGGTATTTGAGCATAAACTATCAATTCTCTAGGATTCATTTATTGTTTATTATCATTCTTGGTTAAATTACCCTATATTCTCATTTCTTTTTTTGAGTCTCTGTTTACTTAGCTGTAAAAACAGTAGGGACAATCTTTGCTAATTCCAGAAGCTATCTATGTAGAACAACTAATAAAAGTACTGGAAATAAACTAGAAGAAGATAATGATCCCACATCCCATTATGGGAGAAGTTTGTGGGTCTCTCAGTGGTCACTTACAGCACACTATTATCAAGCTGTTGATTGGCAGATAATGGTTATGAATGCTTACTTTCCGCCAGCTGCTAGAATAGAAAGTGAAAATTGCAAGTTGCTTGCAAGCTATGAATGTGCATTAGAGTACCTTAAAAGCATTATTTCTCCATGGTAATAGGAAGTTTTGAAATGTGTTTGCTTCTATGGTTTATTCAGTTTTTCTGATTTGAAACACAAAGTTTAAATAATCCTGTTTTTTATTCGATGCCATATTTAGAAAAATATGAGTGCCATCTGCTGGATTTCTCTAGTACCACATTCAACAAGGTGATTTAACAATATTGTAGGGATTATTCTTGATTTTCAAGTTTGTGAGTGACGCATTCTTATAGAAGAGAGTGACTTGCCCTCCTTTCCCCCACCTTTCTTCTCTTCCTTTCTTTTTTCCCGCCTTTCTTCCTCACCTCCTTCATTTATACAAATATAAAATTAAATTTCTGATGTAATCTTTAATTGTTCATGTATATGTTTATATAGCTATATATACACATATGTAATTTTCAAATACATATTTAGTACCAGTCCAAACTTAAGTGTCTTAAGTTGTGAACAACTTCATGCATATGATTAATTATACTTCATATGCTTAATAAATTGAATAGGTTTCCTGGATTGGCATAATTATTTATAATCTCCTTTGTGAGAGGAAGTACATTTTGAGATTTGAATAACCTAATTAATGTTAAGTTTTAAATATTAGGGGCCTGCCTCTTTTCATTCACAAATACTTTTTCTGGTTATTTTTCTCCTAAAACTTAAATTTGTACTCAGTTCAACAAATTGCCATTTGTCATTCACAGTAGCACTTTGATAATAAAAGGAAAATAATCACCAGTATTGTAATATCTCAGACGGTATGGAAGAAGCATCTAAAAAGAGTAGCTGATGACGCAGTGCAGGAATTAAAGCATTAATTTATATATACAGATCCACGGAAGAAATTCTTAAGAAAGCATGCTTTATGTAAAACTCCCCTCTGCAAGTATAGGGAAAAGCAGACTTAGCTAAAATAATGTATTATACACTCATGATGCTATGCTATATAAATTATTTTCATGTTTAATTTAGTTTTAATTTCTTCCATAAAACCTCATTAATTAGGTTTAACTGGTAATGTACTTATTTGAAATAGGGGAAATCTGAGTCAGTTTGTGTTCTAAGAAAAAAATGATTGTTTTGTTTGTTTGTTCTTGAATACTTGGTTGAATGAAGGCCTATTTCTTTGCTTTAAAGACTAACATAAGCCAGCACACACCTGTCATCCCAGCTGCTCTGGAGGCTGAGGCAGGAAGATGGCAAGCTTGAGTCCAACCTGGGTGATTTAGTGAGATGCTGTCTCAAAATAAAATTAGAAGGGTTTAAGATATAGCTCAGTGGTAAAGCAGTTGGTTAGCAATGACTTCAATCCCCAGTACAATGGGAAAAAAAAGTTACATAAGACAAGCAGTACTATATAGTGCCAAAGTGGACTTTGTTAAATTCCTACTACTGTTTGGCAAATTAACACACACTCAGTGGCTTGAAACAGTTATTTATTACTGTAGGCCAACAGTCCAGTGTGGGTCTCACTGGACTAAGAGCAGGGTGTCACCAGGGAAGCATTCCTTTGGGGTCTCTCAGGGAGAATCTGTGCTCACACTTAAGCTTCTGGAGGTTGCCTGCGTTCCTTGACAAAAGGCCCCATCCTTCCTCTTCAAAGCCAGCCTGTTGTACTGAGTTCTCTTGTTGCAGCTCTCTGATTATTTCTTCTGCCTCCCTCTTCCATTTGTAAAGATTTTTGTGATTGTCCAGCCAACCTCCATAACCCAGGATAATCTCCCCATTTCCAGGTCAGATGATTAGCAACAATAATTTCATCTGCAAGTTAATTTCTTCTTGCCAGGCAACATAACATATTCATAAGTTTTGGAGGTTGGAATGAGGGCATCTTTGAAGAAAAGAATTATTCTGTTTCCAACAGTGTGAAATATTTGTGTTCTTTAAAATGGGCTAACCATCTTCCTAAACTCTGTAGTACATTTGGTGTTATTTTTGTAGTAAATCCTTTTAAATTGAAATTTTCAGTATTAATGATATTTTACTTCCATGGTTTTTGCCTGCAATAAATTAAAAACATAGTGTAGTGGAGTGATTTCCATACCAGCAAGTAACAGAGTCCTGCAGTACTGTAACAAAGACATTTCATGGGGACTTTTTAAAAGAATATTTCGTTTTTTTAGTTGTAGTTGGACACATACCTTTATTTTATTTTTATGTGGTGTTCAGGATCAAACCTAGCGCCCTGCACATGCTAGGCGAGCGTTCTATCACTGAGCCACAACCCCAGCCCCTCATGGGGACTTTTAAGTTACCATTTTTCTTTTATGCCTACATCTCCATCTTCTGATTGTTCAAAACTCTGCTTCTCCTTTCTGAACTTCTTTCAAACACACTTCACATACTTTTTCATCTCCACTCTTCTTAAATAAACCACACTTACTGTATTTATCTATTTTACTGGATTACTTCCAGTCTTGAGTGGTAAGTCAAACTATGTTCCCTTTGTTGTTTTAGATTTTAAAACATAATGATTTATGTTTTAGGTCATTATGAATCTTAACAACTGAATCATAACTGAATCTTCCCTTTCTGGTGAAAAATCTTCATTTGTAAGTTTCCCTAAAGAATATAAAGGCTCAGAGTGACTCCCATAAAATAAGCAAGGATATGTGTCCTCAAAGTATCTTGTTGGTTCAAATGTTAAGGGCTCTTTTTATTTTAAAAGAGGATACTGCAAAGTGAAGCTATGTAATAAGATTTGTGTGTATTTGAAGGGTTTTCTGTGGTGTCAATTCCTTTGGCAGAAATCCATCTTGTGACTCACTATACATATCTTAAGATAATCTCAAATGAACTTGTTCTTGTGCAAGTTCACTAAGCTATTAAATATATTAAATAGTTTTAATTTAATGAGTATTTCTTAAAGTATTTGAGTATTTCTTAAAGTTTTGTTCTGGTAAGTGCTGTGTGAGTCAATAATAACAATAAAAATGACGACAACAAAAATAATAATTGGTCCAAATCTATAAAATGTTTAAATTCAAGTAGGTTATGTTGCATTACAGAATGCACTTGGGTTTTGCATTCAAAGTATTTATTTGCCTTTACCTCATCTTATTCAAACTGTCATGTAGTAGTATTAGTCTTTTCTGGCTCTGCTCTTTCTTTTTGGCACTGGGCTAGCTACTTAGCTTTTCTGAGTTCATTTTCTAATTGTTAATAAAAGAATTAAATAGTTTCCATCTTGTTATGTTGTACAGATCATATGAGATAGTGTATATAAAGGCTGTAGCATAATTCTGATCCTCAGTATATGCCAAATTGATTATAGTCACTTTAATTGTTCTTGGCAGAAGACAGTATGGAATAGGAACTTAGCATGGTGTTAATGTTTTTAGTGCTGCTGTTTATATGTGAAATGCACTTACTGTTTCATATACTTTGATCTTTTACTTTGAGTCACCAAGCTTCTTGTGTGGCTTGTATCCCATGACTCACTTGGCTGTGATAGAAGTGCAGCCTGAAACTGTGGAACACATATCCCTATGCAAACATAATTGGTATCTTCTGCCAAGCCTGACACAACTGGACTGAACAGCCTAGCACCACTTCAGGGATGGTTCTGTTTGCTTTCAAGAAAATGGTTTGTTTTATACTCTTTGAGACACAGAATCTGAGAACCTGGGTGTTTTTTTTTTAACACTAAAAGACTCTCCTAGATTTTAGTTGAAGGTAGCAGATTGAACATAAAACTTTACCTTCACTTCTTCCCCAAATTTCCACTAATAAGATAGTAAAGCTATTTTCTTTTAAAGACCTAAAGGGCAAAGAGAAGATTCTGTTGTGGAGTTACCAGCAATATAACTGAAAGCCAGGAAGTAGAGGGATGAGTGGAGAGTGAATGACAGCAAACTTGAGACAGTGTATCACAAACCAACAGAGGGAAAAAGGGAAACTATCTCTATTTGCCCCTAGAGAATCCTCAGAACACTCCAGAAAGACAGTACTCAGTACCACTGGAAATGAAGATGAAGGTAGGACTGAGGCTGGTTGAATGTATGTTTAAGAAACATGAACCCCTCAACTTCCCCGTTTTAGCCATGTAATAGCCTATCCCAACCCTGGTGGAAGATTTTAGGTTTACTTTCTAGAGAATATAAAGGAGAAGTTCTGTTGAAAAAGGGCACCAGGCACTGTTGCTGATAGAGGATCAGAGGGACTAAGAAATACTTACATTCTGAATGTTTAAATGCCAACCTTTCACTCTACCTGAGGTCTTCTTTGGGTGATTACATTTATATCCTCCAGGAATGTGTACTCAAAAGTGTGATCTCAGGATTATGTTAAGAAGTAGAAAGGAGATTCTGTGTCTATATAAAAACTGCAACATCTAAAGTACATGAGACAAGTTGGGAAGACCTAATTCATTAGATGTATAATTTGATGATACAAAAAGGGAGTTAAATGATGTCATCATGCCCTCATATGTGGTTTAAATACAGCACAGGTTATGAAAATCTTTGGTCAGAAATAAAGAATAGGAATTGTTTCTTGGGGTTTGTCAAAAATAATGACATCAGCCAGGCATGGTGGAATTTGCCTATAATCTCAACTACACTGGAAGCTGAGGCTTAAAATTTCAAGACTAACCTGGATAATTTAGCCAGACACTGTCTCAAAAAAAGGGGTGGGGGCATGCTGATGTAACTCAGTTGTAGAGCTCTTACCAAGCATGTGTGTGCCCCTGGGTTATGGAAATGTAACCATATACAAAGAAAACAGAAAAATGTAACCATAAACAAAGAAAACAGAAAAACTGGCTTAAGGATTGATTGTAATAGATTCATTTAGATATAATAAATGTGTTCTGTAATTTTGCTTTGAATCTTTCCATTCATGCACAAAAACAATGTGTGTGTATGTGTGTGTGTGTGTGTGTGTGTGTATACATACACAGGCTTCCTAGAATAAAACTGTATAAATCATTCCTTTACAATGTAATGTGATTCTTACATATATAGATTTGAGAGATGAAAGAGATGTGCTTTCTGTTATTGTAGCAAATACCTGAAATAAATCAACAAAGAAAGAGAAATGGTTTATTATGTCTCAAAGTTCAAGAGGTTTCAATTCATGATTGGGCAGACCCATTGCTTTTAGGCCTCTGGGTGGGGCACATCATGGTGGGAGCTCGTGACATAGAGAAAACATGTATCTACATGGTTGGGATGTAAAAGGAAGAAGAAGAAGGGGATGGGGTCCCACTATTTTCTTCAAGGGCATAGCCTCAATGACCACAATACCTCTTACTAGGCTTCCATCTCTTAAAAGTTATACTACCTCCCAATAATACCACTTTGGGGAACAAGGCTTTAATCATTGAGACCCATCTGGACCCAGTCCAGATCCAAACCATAGCAGAGCCTTCAAACAGGTATCTTAAGAGTCATCAAAAGTCTAACAACTATAGGAATATATTTTTTAATTAATTTATTAATTATAATTGGAAAAAACAGCAGAATGCATTTTGATTCATTGTACACATTTGCTGCACAACCTTTTATTTCTCTGTACATGATGTAGCATTGCACCATATGTACAGTCATACATATACCCAGGATAATCATGTCCATCTCATTCCACCATCTTTCCTGTTCCCAAGCCTCCTCCCCTCCCTTTACTCCCCTTTGCCCAAAGTTCCTCCATTTTTCCCATGCCCCCCCCCCTGTTAAGTATCAGCATCCACTTATCAGAGAGAACATTCAGCCTTTGTTTTTTTCTATTAGCTTACTTCTCTAGTTTGATATTCTCCAACTCCATCCATTTACTTGCAAATGCCATTCTTCTCTTTTAATGCTTAGTAATATTCCATTTTTATATATACCACAACTCTTTTATTCATTCATCTATTGAAGAGTATCTAGGTTGATTCCACAGTTAAGCTATTGTGAATTGAGCTGCTATGAACATTGATGTGGCTACCTTACTATAGTATGCTGATTTTAAGTCCTTTGGGTATAGACTGAGGAGTGGGATACCTGGGTCAAATGGTGGTTCCATTCCAAGTTTTCTAAGGAATTTCTATATTGCTTTCCAGATTAGTTGCACCAATTTGCAGTCTCACCAGCAATGTATGAGTGTGCCTTTTCCTCCACATCCTTGGCAACACTTATTGTTGTTTGTATTCTTGATAACTGCCATTCTGACTGGTGTGAGTTGAAATCTTAGTCTTAATTTGCATTTCTCTAATTACTAGAGATGTTGAACATTTTTTCATATATTTGTTGGTTGATTGTGTATCTTCCAGAACAGGAATCTATTTTTGAGAAAAGTTCAATTAAGCTGTGTGAAACTTAATTTCTTTCTTTCCTTATGCTATTTATTGCTCTGACCTGAAATCCCATCTCATGTTGTTTGCTGGTTAACCTTTTGTCCATTTTAATAGATATTTATTGAGCACTAAATAAGTTGGGATGCTTTCACTTGCAAATGACCTGATACACAATTCAAACTAGTCATAAAAACTGAAAAAGAATTGTGCTATCTCACTGAACTAGGAAGGCCTGGAATGCCCCTTGACCTTTGGCACAGCTGGATCCAAGGCTCAGAGCAGGTTATCACATCTGCCTCTCCTTCATCCTCTAGACTGGTACTTCTGGCTTCATCTCTAGGTAAACTCTGCCCATGTTACAGCGAAGATGGCTACTGGCAGCTCCGAACTTTTCTTTTGTATCAGTTTAGCTTTTTTCAATATTTCTAGCAAGTCTTTGAACTGGCTTCATTTGCCTCCCTTGTACTTAGGTCCTGTGTCTGAACCAGTCTGTGATTCTGATTGACCAGGCTGGGCTTGAGGGTACAGACAAAGAATAATGCAGAACTCATGCTCTGAGAAAGGGGAAGCATAGTTTATCAATAGAAAATGGGAGTGCCTTTATCACAAGAATAATACTGGACACTGCTGGCAAGACCTTAACTGTATTCCAAGCACTCTAAATGTCTTATTCTTTAAGGTTTGGTTCAGCTGTCATTTTCTCTCTAAAGCCTTTTGTGTCCTACTGAGCTATAGGCAACATTAACAATCCTTTAATTCCCTTTTATCTTGTACATATACTTGTGGCATATCATTCATGTTTGATTATAATCAATATTCTTGCTTTATCTTTCCTCCAGGCTCCTTGAGGGAAGAGCCTATTTTACTTTTATTTGATCCCATTTATTCTTTTATTTAGTCAAGTATTTATTGAATGCCCACTACTGTGTACCACCACACTAATTCTGAAAAGGTGGTGGGGTTCAATGAACACGTTATCCCTGAACTAACAAGCTTATTTTTGGTAAAGAAGGTAAATTAATAAAGAAGGAATTACAAAGTATATGTTGAATTTTATGATGCATGTTTTAAAAGGGGTCTGTGAGAAGAAGGCATGAGGGAAGGACTTGTGGAAAGGGCAATATTTAAACTAATACTTACAGAGGAATGAATTAGCCTCAAGAAGGGTGGAATACAAGTGGGCATTGACTGTTCCAGGAAGAGGAAAGGGAGACAGAGGAATCAATCATGGCTTCCAGGTTTCTAGCTTGAATACTTGATTGCACAGTGACACTATTTATTGAGATAGGTGCTGTGGAACAGTGTCAGATTGAAGAAAAGTAAAGGAGGAAACAAAGAATTCCAGTTTCATGATGATGAATAGGAAGTATCTTCAAGATATCCAAGTGGAGAAACCCAGAGGCTATTGGATATATGACCTGTTACTCAAGAGAGAAACACAATTGGAAATAAAATTCATTGTCACCTTATGGACAGTAATTAAATAGATGGGAATTAGATGGCTTGAAGAAAATGAATACACATACAAGGCGTATAACCAGCCTGGAGGAACTCCCAAAATTTAAAAATCAACTAAAGGAGGAAGAACCATCGAAGAAGAGTGAGGAGAAGAGGTAGGAGAGGAAGCAGGTAAGTGTGACATGAAGAAATCTAGGAATGGAGCTTTCAAGAAGGAAGAAATGGGCAGCTGTTTCAAATGCTAATAAAGGTAACAACTAAAACATGTCCAACTTCAGAACACCCAAAGATGACTAGTTAACATTAACATTGCACCAGGCTCAATGGTAGGTACCAAAGATACAAAAATGGGTAAAAACCGTTAGAAGTACTTACTAGTAATTGAATAAATGAGTATCGAATAAACTGCTTTTGCTAAAATTTTAGATAAGAATATATGAAAATGTGATAAAACATGTAAACATACACACCCTAAGAACACTAATAGTTAGCTTTCTACTTCTCTCAGTGACTGAACAATTTCAATGAAAGATATTGGTTTGAACTTAATTAATTCAGGCCAAAGGAAGGTGTCACGTGTAGTTAAGGACCCACTGGCAGGATGTACAGAAGAAATTTTGAAGTGTCTCATTTGTCAGTGTAGTTGGCTCTCAGATCTCTCTCCATTCCTTGTGGAAATTCTACCACTTTTTTCACCTAGATTCACATGGAGCCTGTGAACTTTTTAAAATGTGCCTGTCTAATCTCACAGCATTTGAGTAATTGTTTTTATCATTGAATAAGCCTGTTGGATCAAAATAAGCAAGGTAGTCCGCTAAAATCTTCTCCCTGTGGCAGAAGGTACACACGGGGAATACAGCAAATTACCTCAACATTCTTCATTTCTTATCCAGCATACATTATTTTTCATCAAGGACATATGACAGTGATTACAAGGCTGACTGACCTATGTTATACCTTTTGTCACCTTGAGCATGCTTTGTTCTCAAAGATGAGTCATTATAGTCTAGTGCTTATCATAAAAAATGGTATTATGTTTTTGTATCAGTTATTTTACATTAATTAAAATACAGCTTTATTAAAAAGCTTAACTGCCAGGCTGGCGCACACCTGTAATCCCAGCAGCTTGGGAGGTTGAGGCAGGAGAATCACAAGTTCAAAGCCAGCCTCAGCAACAGCAAGGCGCTTAGCAACTCAGTGAGACCCTGTCTCTAAATAAAATACAAAATAGGGCTGGGGATGTGGCTCAGTGATTGAGTGCCCCTGAGATCAATCCCCAGTACCAAAAACAATAAAAATAAAAATTAAATAGCTTAATTGTTTTTTTTTTTAACAGAATAAGAAGCTCTCCAAGAATAAGGCATTGGGGTTGGGGCAGGGTCTCACCTAAGTCAGGAATATATAGCAAATGAATTATTTCACTTCCTTCAGGACATACACACAGTTCCAAGAAACTGGGAGCACGTATTTGCAACAAATGATAGGTGAAGGGTTAGCAATAATAATATAGAGAGAACTTCAAAACAGTAATAAAAAGGAAATAATAGAAAATGGTCAAGGGACATTAATAATTAAGAGATAAATACAAAAACTAATATTAAAATGAAAGGATGCTCAAACTCATTTATAATTTAAAAATACAAGTAAAATAAAGACAATTTTTCCAACAAATTGGCAAAAATTAAATACAAGGACTGTGCCAGAATAAGAAAAATTAGGGAGTACATCCTCTTATATAGCAATATTTTTAGAGAATGTATCAACATTTTAAACTCATCACTTACAACTAACAAATACTACTAGCTATCAGTGTGGATGTTTGTGAATAAGAACATAACATCATTTGTAGTTTTGAAAAACTTGGAAATGGCCTAGATATGAACTCAAGAGCATGTTAAATAACCATTAAAAATTGAAGAATATCTATCAGTTTGGGGAAATGTCCATAATATATGGTTGCATGTAGAAAGCAATTTAGAAAATATATTAACATTTTAAATAACAAAAACATTTTAAAAGACTATAATGTACAGTTTGTATTTGTGTATAGAGATATTATAAATAGATGAATGGGTAGTAATATATTTTATTAGTTTTTCCTATTGCTGCTGTGGCAAATTATCACAAACATAATTCCTTTAAACAACATACAGATATTATCTTACAGTTCTAGGCCCCCAAGTAAGGAGTGGGTCTCACTTGGTTAAAGTCAGGATGTCAGCAGGGCTGGCTGCTTCTAGAGGCTCTAGAGAAGAATGTTCTCCTGCCTTTTCCAGCTGCTAAAGGCTGCTGTCTTAGCTTATGGCCCCATTTCTCCATCTTCATGGCTAGCAGTATCAGGCTGAGTCTACCCATACCTTCCCTTCATCATATTTAACAAGTTGGTCTTTGAAAAGAACCCTGGGTTTGGACTGGAGCTATTTTCTGCCATAAATTTTGACGAATTCAACATTGAAATGTATAGTACAATGTAGACAAGAGCTCCAGATCGGTCAACTCAAAACTGTTCGACACAAGGAACTCAATAACCAGAACTATTAACAGTGCTTCTCAATATGACTGGATATCCATTAGCAGAAGAAAGAAACTAGACCCTTATCTCTCATCATATCAAACATAAAATAGATCAGAACCCTAAATGTAAGGCATGAACTACTAGAAGAAAACAGAGGCAAAACACTTTTCAACACATCCATATAAACAAAGATTTTCTGAATAAGACCCTAAAATCTCAAAGCAAGAACAGACAGACAGCATTCTATTAAACTAAAAAGTGAAGGGAAATCAGAAGAATGGGAGAGAATATTTGCACACTATTCGTCCAACAAGGAATTAATATCCAGAATATACAGGGAGCTAGAACAAAGCAAAACCCTGCAAAAGCCAAATAATACAATTTTAAAATGGGATATTGATCTGAATAGACTTTTCTCAAACAAAGATATACAAATGACTACCAAGTATATGAGAATGTGTTCAATATCACTAACCATTCAGCAAATGAAGATATTCTCTCACCCCAGTCAAAATGCCTATGATGGAAAAAGATAAAAAGTAACAAATTGGGTGAGGATACAGAGAAAGGAAGCTCATAAACCTTTGATAGAAATGTAAATTAGTGCAGCCTTTGTGTAAAATAGTATGGAGTTTCCTTGAAAAATTAAAAATAGAACTACCATATTACCCAGTAATTCTATTATTTGGTATTTATCCAAAGGAAATAAGTATACCATAGAGATTACCTGCACTTCCATGTTTATTGCAGCACTGTTCATAATGGCTGAAACAGAATAAACCAACGTTTCTGTTGATGGGTGAATGGATAAATAAAATGGGTCTATATACAATGGAATATTATTCAGCCACAAACAATGAAATCCTGTCATTTGTGGCAACATGGTTGGAACTGGAGGTCATTATGTTAAGTGAAACCAGTCAGACACAAAAAGACAAATGACACATGTTCTCATTCATATGTGGAAGCTAAAAAAGTTGATTTCATATAAGTAGAGAGTAGAATAGTGGTTACTAAGGTTAATAAGTTCAGGACAGAAGGGGATAAAGGTTGAATTATAGCTTCCAAAATATGTTACATAGGAAGAATAAGCTTTAAGATATTTCAGCACAGAAGGGTGAGTATAGTTCACAACAATATATTATATATTTTATGAAGATCTAGAAGATAGGAGTTCAAAGAAATGATAAATATTTAAGGAGACAGAAATGTCAGTTGCCCTGATTTGATCACTATATGTATATACATATATTGAATTATCACATTGTACCCCCTAAATATGTACAAATTATTATGTGTCAATAATATTGAGTAATAAAAGAGTGCTTCTCATCCTTACCTGTATATTGGAATGATTTACAGAGCTTTAAAGCTTTGGCACTAATTTTTGTTTGCTTGTTTCTTTTTTGCTTGATTTGATTTTCTTCAGCATTATTTCTCTTTGAAAAATGTTTTAATTATGTGTAACTAAATGGAACTTTGAAAAATGTAAGGATATATTCTAAATGGGAGTCTATTTAATATCCAATAAAATGTAGAGATTCTAGGTGTTCACTTCAATGAGTTTTTATTGTGATGAACTATATAGATAACAAAATTTAGCGTTTCAAACCCTTTTAAGACAGCATATAATTCAATGACATTTACATTGTTGTGCAGCTGTCACTGCCATCCATCTCCAGAACTTTATCTTATTCAAGTCAAGTGGTACCCATTAAATTAGTGTTCACTTTCCTTCCTTTCAGCCCCTGGCCACCACCATTTCATCTTCTTTCTCTATGAACTCAACCATTCTAAGTACCTTATAATAGTGGGATCACTACTTGACCTTTTGTGTCTGGTTTAAGTAAGTAAAATGTTTCAAGGTTCATACATGTTGTAGCATATGTCAGAATATTTTTTAAGGGTAAATAATATCTCACTGTATGTTTATACCACATTTTGTTCTCTATGTACCACCAACAGACCCTTGGTTATCCCATCTTTTGGCTACTGTGTATAATACTGCTGTGAACATGGGTGTACAATATTTATTTGATTCCCTGCATCTGATTCTTTTAAATACTTGCCCCACAATGAACTAGGAAATCGTATGGTGATTCTGTGTTGTTAAGGAAGCATGCTGCTGTATTCCACAGTGGCTGCAACATCTTACATTCTCACCAGATTAGGAATGTAAATTTAGGATTCTCCATGTTCTCACCAACTCCCACCCACGGCCCATGCAGGTGGTGGGAGTGGAGCTCCTCTTGGTGGAATGGGCTGACTGTGGAATAAAAGCTGAGAAAGGTTGAGCGGCAAAAACAAAACAAAAAAACAACAAAAACCAGGATACGGAAAGTAATTTTAAAAGTCGGGGGCAGGACAGGCTAGCTGATCTTAGGGATCAAGTTTCCACACAGAAAAGAGCAAAATGGAGGCCGCACTTGCTTTATATGGGGAACATCAAAAGTTTTCCATGGAATGTTCTTTTGCCAAATAGGAAGTGGGCTGTCCAGTTCCCAATGGTGTTCCGCCCAACTTGCCAACTTGGAGCTGGGGGTGGGGGTGGGGTCTTCCTAGTAGAGCAGAGATAGAGGTCATGTGCCTTGGGCAACCTAATGAGCAAGACTTTTCAGGAAGCCTGGATAGTTCCCAAGGTTAAACCTAAATTCCATGGCTCCATACCAAGAGAAGATCATCAAGTAATTCACAGGTGGCTTCCTCCAACCAACACTTGTTTTCGTCTGTGTTCTTCATATATGTATAGCCATCCTCATGGGAGTGATCAATAAATATAAACATTTGTCTAATATCACCCAGAACAAGATAGAAACTTCACAGTAGTAAAGTTTCCTTTCTGCCCAGAAATCACTTCCTAACTTCCTACTTTTAACACCAAAGATTAAGTCTATTGCCTCTCTATTTTGTTCCATTGATTGACATGTCTTTATGTTAATACCACAGTGGTTCCACTAAATAAGTCATGAAATCAGGTTGTGAAATTTTGTTTCAGGATTGTTTTGGCTCTTCAGATTACTTTGCATTTCCATGTAAATTTAAAATCAGTATATGTGTTTCTTTACAGAAACCTGAAACTATTTTTTTTAAAGAGAGAAAGAGAGAATTTTTCAATATTTATTTTTTAGTTCTCGGCTGACACAACATCTTTATTTTATTTTTATGTGGTGCTGAGGATAGAACCCAGCGCTCCACGCATGCCAGGTGAGCGTTCTACCACTTAAGCCACATCCCCAGCCAACCTGTAACTATTTTAATGGAGATTTCATTGAATATGTAGACTAAGTTGGAAGGAGCCGATACCCAAACAATGCTATCTATTTCAACCCATGAACATAATATATCTCTCCGTTTATTCAGGTGTTCTATAATTTGAGAAACATTTCAGACTTTTCAATGTAAAATTCTTGTACATCTTTTGCAAAGGAAATTTTCCTTACAAAGGAAATTCGTGAGCTATTTTCCACAGTATTTGATACGTAGTTGCTTGTGTGTCTTGGGATCTTGATGAATCTACTTCAGTTCTATGTGATTTCCAGAGTCTGCAGGACTTTTCACATACTGACTGACATCGTCTGTAAATAATGACAGAAGTTTTCCATCTGCTTTTACAATTTAGGTATCTTTTTGTTTCTTCTTGCCTTGATGCACCTGCAAGAACTTCTGGCATGCTGTTGAACACAAATGGAGAGAGCACAGGTCTTTGCCCTGTTTCCAGTCTTAGGGGGGAAAGGACCTAATGTTTCCCTATTAAGAATGACGTTAACTATAGCTTGTTTTGTAACACGCTTTGTCAAATTGAGGATGCTCCTGTGTCTTCCTAGTTTGCTAAATATTAGCATACAGTTATATATATATATATATATATATATATATATAAAACAGCCATCCTCATGGGAGGGATCAACAATTTTTAGTTGGCCAGTTCCAAGCTGCTGCCTCATCTCTACATTGTACTATGTATTCCAGAGTTATATTCCTCAATATTTGTGATAGGAACACCCTGGTCCAGGGTTCTTTCCAAAAGCCAGCCTGTTAAAATGGGTAAAGGATAGGTGGAGGCAGAGCAGCCTGCAAAATTGTCTTGGGAATTCTCCAGGTTTGGAGAAATGGAAGCAAGAATGGGTGCCACCCCATTTTGTGGACGTATGAGTCTGAAGTATGATGAGTAGGTAAGTCATGCGTGGTGACAGTCTTCTTCAGTGTGATGACCTTGTTATCTGCATCATGCTTTCAACCCCACCATTTGTGGACACATTTGTGAGGGCAGTTTGAAAAGTCTTTCACCTCAGAGACTGCCTGTGATCAACCAAGATGAGCAATTCATTCACTCAGATGCAGCCTGAGAAGCTATCTTATCTAATGAACTGTCGGTTGCAAGTAACTACAATACAATTATGATTGTGCCATGAAAGTTTCTTTTCTTTTTTTCCTTGCTGATAGCTCAGAGCCTAAAATGATTATTCTCTACACCTTTGGATTGCACTTTTGTAAGCAATTGGCGACATATGGTATGGGTTTTACTGGTGTATCTCTGTCAGCTGTTTCTTGATCTCTTTTTCTTCCTATAAATCACTGGTGCCTTATTCTCTTGCCTCTTCCTTGTCCCTTTTCCATGGGAGGGGAGGAAAAAATCACTGGACATGGTCCTGGCATCCTGTTTAGTAACCTAGATGCTCCCCCTACATCCTTCCTTTCCTAAGGTCCTGAGATCTGACCATGTGAATAAGACCTAGGTTCTCTTTACCATTCCTATCAGGAATTTCAAGTCCTGTTTATCCAGTCACCCTTTACCTACCCATCCATTCCCACAAAACCCTTCATTATGGTTTCTCTATGTCTACAATCCCCAACACAGATCCCTGCAGTTCAGAAACCAATCTATAATCAATGTGAATTACATAGGTATAATTGTAGCATAATTCTAGCACTTCCCTACTCTGAGATAGAATCAGGGCTTACTTGACTTAGTTCCATTTCATGGATGTCATTGTCCTTTAAGAGTGAACATTTACTTTCTCAGTACCATCTGATTTCCAAATGTGAAGCAGAAGAAATTGTGGCTTGTGTTTGTAATGTTCTGGCACAAATTCAGAATTGAGTACCTGCTTGATATTCCAGAAGGCATCGCTGTGCTGGTGAATTTAATATCATGGAGCAACATTTTTCTAGTGGGCCATAAAATAATTCTGCAGTAGTTCACATTTATTGAAGAAGAATGTGGTTAAAACTGAGCAGCTTGTAAGCACTAAATATGGGTGGTTAGGTTCTTATTTGATGGGCCTTTGGTGGCCTCTCAAAATGCTCTTGTGGTTTGAAGTTCAGGATGTTTTTTGAAAGAGCTGTGTGTAGCCTACTGGGGTTATCTTACTAGTCTGAGAACCTCTTCATTAACTTAGTTGGTTTTCAGGTTTTTGTCCTCTTTATAACAAGACATGCATTTTTTACCTTTCAAATAAATTGCTGTAATGTCTGAATCCAGATGGAATTAGATTGGTTTATATGTATAATTTCAGCTTCTATTATACCAGGTGCTCCTCAGATGACATTTTAGGAAATTTGCCAACAACTTGCCTAGGCCATATTGTCAGTTTATTGAGCCTGGATTCTTAATGGAATAAATCACTTCTTTCTCAAGACACTTTTTTAAGTAGTCATCCTGTCTGAGTTGCTGTTCTTCTTTGTACCATTTCTAGTTGCCTCAGCTCTGGTGTTGATCTCTGCAGCATATAAGTGAGGAGGAATTCACTGTTGACTGACTCCCAAGAACTGCAGTGGACATAGCTGGGTCACAGCCATTTCTGAGGGCTACTTACTCCTAACGTTACCCTTCCTGAGGCCTGTGTCTTTTCTAGATTTTCTGAGCAAGACACTTTTAACGTCAAGATTACATGATTATTCACATCCAGTCATAAACTTTTATAATTACTAGTCTTCACCCTAATCACAAGTTCATTCAAGGTAATACTTCCTGAGAAATGCCCTTTGAATTTAGAGAAAAAAACTTCAGGTAATACAGAGCCAGAGTCATATTGGCTCATCTCCTGTGCTCTGATGCATGCATTTCCTGTGTTCTGCCGACTATGGGCAGCAGCCTACAGCCAGTGTACTATGGACATTAGTATTAGAAATGCTTCTTTAGTAATTTGTGAGGCTAGGTTGCATGATCTCACTGACTGAGCTCATTTGGACCGAGTTCAGTTAGAAAGATTTCATTAGTGCTACAGTTTTGATCCCAAGTGTCCTCCAAAGGTCCATGTGGTAAATAAAGACTTGCTCCTCAGGGAGACAATTTTAAGAGAGGTGATGGGGCCTTTATGCAGTGGGGTCTAGTGGGAGGCCTTTGGGTCACTGGGGACATTCCCTCTAGGGGCATTTTGGAACACCAGTCCTTTCTTCTTCTATCTTTTTGTGTTCCCCTCCATGAGGTGAGAAGTTTTGCTTTGCCAGACACCCTCCCATGATGTGCCATAATAGGTCCAAACAATGGAGCCAACTGACATGGATGGAAACCTCTAATACTATGAGCTGTAAACCTTTTCTCTTTATAAGATTGTTATCTCAGGAGTTGTTATAGTAATAGCTGACTAACATAGTTGGTAACTTCACATTAGATTTTGTCCTACATCATCTAAGAAATGCAAACATTGAAATGTAAAATCAAATGTAAGTCTTTCACCTAAGCAACTTGGTTTTTGTCTTCATTTTTGAAGGGACAGTCTCTGGTTTTTAATAATCAAAGGTGCTATTCTATTCTAAGTAAAGCAGTAGATGGAAGATCTTGAAATACATAAGCAGGTTCAATAAACTGCTCAGGGACTTCTACTTCTTTTGCACAAAGTAGTCATTTTAAGAATTCAGGGATGCTCCAGCATGCCCCCACCCCCCAAAAAATCAAGGACCCACACTGATTAATGGTAATCTCATCTATGTGTCCCAATGTCCTTATTTTAAAACAAACAATCTCCAGGTGCATTGCTGTGTGTAGTCCCAGCTATGTGGGAGACTGAGGCAGGAGGATCACTTGAGCTCAGGAGTTTGAGGCCAGTCTAGGCAACATAGTGAGACCCCATCTCATAAGATAAAACAAAGGATCTATTTAAGTACCAAGATGGAGGTCAGGCATATTGAGTTTATCTGCCCCTTTTTGTCTAGTTTCTTCTTTAATAGGAACCCATGTTTGTCTCTAGAAAATAGAAAGTAAGCCTATTCTTCCATATACACCTTTATGGGGAAGAAACAATTTCAGCCCTTCCTGTTCGAATACATTGAACATTCATGTACACAACATAGAAACTGAAAAAGAACAGAAATTTCAAGATTGAATATCCTTGACATGTAGAGCTTTCTGTTTGTTCCTGTAACAGTTTGGATATGAAATGCCCAGTAAAAGCTCCTGTGTTAATGTAATATTCTGAGGTGAAATGATTGAATTGTTAAAGTTGTGACCTAATGAGACAACCTAGTTTGAATGGGCTAGTAAGGAAGGGCAGGAGGAGGTGGGTAACTGGGGTTTTCCCCAGAAAGGGTTCATCTTCCTTGTGGCCCTTCACCTGCCTCCTTTTGCCTTCCTGATTGACATGATTGGAGAGCACTTCTCTGCCACTCCCTTCCAGTCAGATGTGCTGTCCCACCTTGCACCCAGAGCAATGAATTTGACCCACCATGGACTGAATATCTGGAATCAAAAGCCAAAATAACTTTCCTGTGTAAGTTGTTC
Organism: Callospermophilus lateralis; assembly: GCF_048772815.1. Classification (NCBI taxonomy): domain Eukaryota; kingdom Metazoa; phylum Chordata; class Mammalia; order Rodentia; family Sciuridae; genus Callospermophilus; species Callospermophilus lateralis. The sequence goes on from NC_135319.1 coordinate 80,769,398, forward strand.
TTGCTTTAACTCTCTAAAGCATACAGATTTGTTGACAAGCACATGTGCGCAGGAGCCATGTAAAACATGAAACTCAAATATTTGAAGCCAGATGGCTGAAGCTTAAAGACTCTTTTCACAGAGGAAAGGGAAGTTAGCAGGTTATTGGTACTTCTGAAAGGTGGTAAAAGATTTTCAGGGGAATTAAGACCAAATAATGGTCTACGGCAAAGTTCCTCTGGCTCTAGGTGAGGTGTTTGCTTTTCAGCCTGTTTTCCAGTGATCAATCCTTTCTGGTAAATGAGATTTCATGACACTTGCATTTCTGGGAAGGGAACTTCCCTTAGAGAAGGGAGCATCAGAAAAAGCCTCTCCCCACCCTATGGAAAGAGGGTCTAAGATAATTAAGAGCAGCTCTTGCTTTCTTCAGCTGCACATGTCAAAGTGCCACACTGTAGGGCATCATTTCCTAAGCCTCAACAAGAATAATAAAATTGGGGAAAATCTGTTTTAATTTTAGGTCTGTTTTAATTTTGATTTCATGGAGCCAGAGGGAGATGGACACTTGATTTTATGAAGCCAGAGGGAGATTTTTTATGGAGCTAATGGGGATTATTACCACTCTGTATTTCTTAAATGATGGAGTCAGGTTTGCTTAGTATTAGACATTTTATTTTCTACATAAGCATTTGATAAATGGACATAAATGCAAAAATGGTTAGGGTAGATGGTATACGCAATAACTCCCAAACTTCTCATTTGTGAGAATTTGTAGTTTGAAGCATGATGTAAACATTTAATACAACTTAAATTCTAGCAACTTCCATGTGTCATTTTTTAAAACAAAATATGTCTGTAGATTTTTAATTTTATGTAGCTATAACAGAAGGTAAAGCAGGGGAAGAGGAGCCCACAGATGATGTGGCACAGTATTCACTTTCAGGAAAAATAAAATTTAAAAAAGCTTAGCAACAGTAGCTAAGCAACATATTAAGTGCACATTGATTTTTGTGGAAAGAGAATTGTTCATTGTTGTATGAAAGACTTAAATTTTTTAGAATACTATTATTTAAGATTGGTGTATTATGTATTGATGATACATTGCAGTTTTATTCATTTGGTACTCACTTTAACTGAAAGTCTGTGTTTATCCTCCAGGTTAATGAAGAAAAAAGAATTGCATTAGAATAAAATATCATTTTAAAAGATGTTCAAAAAATATCCATGTTTTCTAGAGTGAAACATCCTAAGAGTGTGAATTTTAATACTTTTTGAATTTAGATTGGCTGTGTTCTTTTGTCTTTACAAATTAAAATATAGGTAGTATTGTTCATTTTTCCTTCACTAATAGTTTGAAATTAGTTGAATGTGAGATTAACAATTAAAAAAATATAATATGAAAACTATCCTAGTCACAGTTGATTTTTACCCCCCCCCCAGAAATTCTTTGAGTTATTTTATTTTAATTTAAGATGACAAACTTTGTTATAGTGGTTATGCTTAAAACAAATCTAGTCTATTTTGTCAAGCAGGCTGATCACCTTCCTTATTCACATTGATCATGGTGAAAACTGCTAAAATCTTTTAAGGATGAAAATGTTTAAAGAATTTTAAAAGTGTATGTACCCTATTTTGTGAGATACTTTTTTAAAAAATATGAAGTTGGCTTAATAGGTGATATTTGCTCTATTTTATGTGTGAAACAACAACAACAATTGAGTTGCCTAAAACTAGATACCTTTTTAGAATCAACAATAGAATTGGGATGTAGTTCAGTAGTGGAGCAGTTGCGTAGTGTGAGGCCCTGGGTCTGGTCCCCAGCACCGAAAAAAGAAAAAAAAAAAAAAAGGTCACCCGACTCATAGGGCTTCTTGGGAATACTTGGTTGGTTTCTTCATGCAAGTTTTCGGGCAGAGGTTATAAAGAGAGAGGAGTGTTGTGCTAACAGAAGGAGCAAAAACTGTAGTTCCTGGCACAATTCAGGAAAGAGGTTTGGAAAAGCCAAAGGGGATTACAGAGCAGAAGTTCAGGATTATATGAGATTATTTAAATTTAACTTGTTAAGCAAGGTAGACATGATACATACTGGAGGACTCTTTGTACATCACAGAAACCCCCCCTACATCAGCCTAAGTCAAAATATATTTATGTAGGAAACACCAGGTTTATGTAGGAAGACCAGGAAAATCCTGACTTTAGAAATGACTGGATTTAGTGGTTGAAATGACCTCATGACCAATTTGTCTCTTCTCCAGTTTTTTACTCTAATGTTTTCCTCCATGTTGGTATCAATTTGAGGTAGAAACTTCCTATATGGAGGCAAAAATGACTACATACAATTCTAGATTTCATTATTTTTTCAGGTAGTGACCCCCAAGATAGGAAGGTATCTCTCAGTTGCTTAAACATGAACCTGGTCTGACTTGGGTCATGTGCCATTTCATAAATCCCAGAATTGTGGCTGAGTTGCATTAGCTGACATCTTTGTAGTGGATTTGAGGCAGAGCAACTGCCTCTCTGCCAGTAAGGAAAACCTATCAGAATAACAATAGGAGATTCACACTATGCCATCTATAAACATTTTTGCAAATATTTAGGTGTTGGTGGATATACAACATTCCATTTGAGGTGACTGGTATATTTTAGAAAAGAAAAAATGCTTTGAAAACATCAAACACTTTAATACAGACATTGCATATGGATTGCTGTGGAGCTAATATGGCTTGCTGACTTGTTCTTTCTGGCCTATTGGCCTGTTCTGCTGTTTTGTTTAATTGAACCAATCATTTTTCAACTTCTCTTAAAAATATGGGTACTGATAATACTGGCCTGCATTCCTGCATGGAAACAATCAGGCACCTCTTTCACATGGAGCAGTAGCGGCTATCCCTTAGGATGGGACATTTGCTCTCCCTAGCCTCCAAGCACCATCACACCCTATTGTTTAACACTGAGGCTGATTTTAGTTGCTGCTTGCACTTGTTCCTCCTAGAATAGATAATTGCTTCTGTAGGCTCATATATCCACTGACTGTGGTAAAATGAAGCTTGATTTGGGCACAATGGAAGAGATCATCTTTTATGAAGTGAAGAAAATTCCTCCATGTGTAATATGCAAATAAAAGATGACTATATTGAAAGAACCACAATTTTAGAGGTCATTATGAAATGAATCATTATAAGACCTCTGACTGTTATATGGAGAAGATGAGGGATGAAGAATGGAATTGAAAAAAGGATTGAACTTTCAGTAAGCAATTATTTTTGAATATGAATAAAACAGCTGATGCTACTATAAATGAGGTTACATATTAAGTGAAAAAATTGTCCAGGCACTAAAAGCTTTTACAGATGCAAGTTTATAAAAGAGCATGGTAAAGTGCTGCAGAAATTATGTGTCCCACACTGAAACAAGCAAAAGGTAAATTTTACTGGAAATCTGTCGACCAGTGTATTGACATTATGTCTGAGCACATACAGAATACTTGTATGAAAACAGTAAGTTAGTTGTAGTGTTCTATTGCAGATGTTGAGAGCACAGATATAAATAACACCACCTAGTTAGCTGTATTTAATTGGCCATATTGATAAGATTTTTATGTATCAGAGTATGAGATGCTCTAATTGGAACTCAGCAAAAGATTTAAAGAGTTATTTTGCAAAAAGTAACATATTTGGTAAAAAAAAAAAAAAAAAAAGTCAGTGTGACTAAACTCCTACAGCATTAATTTGAAAAACTGAAATTCAGGAAGGGAATGTTTTCCAAGAGACTTTGAATTTAGGTTTTCTGATGAGGTGATTTGCCAGGAATTGCTTTGTGCCAAATAATTTAAAAAGGACATTGTGAACCAGATAAAATCCCATGACTGAAATTCAAAAACTTCAGCACTTCTCCTTATGAATTAGATGTCTGGTGGCCGTTAGAGTACATGAACTTTGTGGCTGAGTGCTGAGAGTTATGTCTGGACATTTTAATGTCATTCAAGAGAAAAATCTCTCTCACTCCCTAACCATGAAAAGTAGGTCAAAGTCTTGGACTTTTTGGTTTACGTTAGAACCTATAAACTTTGCATGTATGATGCGTTTAGATTCTGAAGGATTCATAGCTACACTAATGTGTGGTTTGTCTTGCTCACTTTTTAAGTGAAATTGTGCCTTTGAGAAATAATTTGGCAAGAAATAAGTGGGCCCTTTAGTGCAAATTATAATCAAAGCTATAGGTTGAAAACAGAATCCAGAATGGTTCTATGATTTTAAACCTTATAAACATAAACTAATATTGCTTAAGTTTGCCTTCCCAGTTTGATATTGATATTATGAACAGAGAGCTACAAATTCAAGTTTGTAAACTGCAAAGCAATGAATTACCAAAAACTAATGTGCAGTGATGTTGGAATAGCAGAAGTGATCACACAGTCGTAGACATTCACTGTTCCATAAAGAGAGTCTGAACACTTTAAGTAGCATTGATGTTATAAATTCCATTTTTGCATATGAAACTGAGTCAATCAAATTACTGCTCACAGTTGAAGGACTTGTGGTTAAGGTTTTATGGCCTGATAGTTATATCTTATGTTAGGTAGGCTACAGTAACAAGTCCAAGAGCAACAAATTATGAAGAAAATTCCAGCAATTAAATACTTTTATTTTTTTCAATGTTATTTTGTGTTTTAAATTTTCAAATATCACTAAAGTCATGCATGTCTGTTTATATTATGTTACAAGCTCATGATATTGTTCAGAAAACAGAAAGTAATTTTGGTTGATTTTCTGGTACTTGACTAGATTGGCATCTGATCTGCTTTACTCATTTACATGACTAGATGGTCCCGGTTGCCCTTTAAATAACTGGCCTTGGCCCTGATCTAAGCCTCTAGATGATGCTCAGATCATCTGGTGATTAAATACTATATTAAAGAGAATAATCTATTTGAGTTTCCCAAGCAAATATCCCAAAGAGCAGTTATTTGTCAGAGTGTCTCCAGCACTGTCAAGGGGGAAAATGTACCCTGACTGGCAGCCTCGAGGATTTTGTTGCTGTGGAGACAGAGGCGTTGTCTTTTTCTAGATTGATAGCAGTGGCCATGATTTTCATTCAACTGGCTGTGCTTGATGAGATGCAATGCTCACCAAGCAATAGGAATATTATTGATCTGGCAAGGGGAGAGAACGAAATTACTGGACACCAGAGCCTCTTGTCTCCTCAGAGGTGATCCTTTTCCTTATACATCAAAACATTTGCTTTCCAGGGTATATAGCCAGTTTGGGTAGCTAAATCAGTTACTAGAGCCTTATCACTCTTAGACATCTTGACCTGTGAACAAGGATCCTGCTGCTTGCTTATTTATAACTCAGTGCTCTAAAACTGGTTAGAGCATATCCAGTACCATTCAGCTGAACTTACATATGAGCATAAGGAGGCTCCTTTACTGTGATCACTTAGAAACAAAACTGCTGTTACTTTTACTTTGAAAGCCCACATAAAAAGGAACTTAGCCACTGGTAAATATATTTGGTGATATTTTGGGACTAATCAAAGTTACTAGTGGGTAGTTCCACGAAGAAATGTTTCTATGGATGCTTTATTTTTTTAAAAAAATTTGAATCAAATTCATTGGCTTTACATCTTGAAAATTTTATCCAGTAGGCTAGTTGAATATAGGTTTATGTGAACAGAAGTCACTTCAAAGTAGAATAGGCTGAGCCTACATTGCTCTCAACCGCCTTGAGCGGCTGCCAGCACTTGACCATGGAAGCAAAGGTGGGGTGGTTAATGGTCCTCGTAGGCTTCTCCACAATAAATTAATTAGTGTGCATTTGCATTCTTCTCAGAGGAAAATAGGTATTCTCTGACATGCATGCATTAATATAAATTATGAGACAAAGTATTTAATTATATATCATGCCACATAAGGCTTTATAACTTGTACCAAGTCTGTCAATATTGAAGTCAATAAAAGTTGAATGACTGTGAAATAAGATTCTCAACAATTAATCTCAAAGCAAAAATAGTATGAAGAATAAATGGAAAGTATAGATATATGTAAGTTTACTATATTAGTCCCATTTTAATACTTTGTCTTATATTGAATAATTAAGATGTCCTTTTTAAAAGTCCATCATAATTATATTGAAAAAAAAGTATTCAAATCTGCCTTTTAGAAAGTTTTAAATGTACTCTATTGGCTTTTCCTTTCTGATTGAATTCTCAGATAAATTTTAAGTGAATTAATTAAGAAATGCTTGTTCTAAGAACAAGTGTTGGAAATTGATAGTATGAAATAGATACACATTTCTGGAAGGAAAAAACACCTCTAACTGAGATGTCAGAAGCAGAAGATCAGACCATCCTGGTGTGTTTGTGTGTGTTTAATCTCTATTGTGGGATTTGATGGACTTAATAAACCACAAAACATTTTTTGGATAGGATCTTGAAGGTCATGTATTGAACTTCCTATGAGATGTATAAATCTGTCTTACGTCACCTCAAACAGTCAGGCAGCCTCTCCTTGAACATTGCCAATGACATTGGATTTATTACTTTTTTACTCAGTTCATAAATTTTACCTTCTATCTGGTTTTAGAATTCTTCATGTATATGCCATACAACTTCAATGAGACTATAGTTTCCTTGAGGGTGGAATCAATATTTAAATGCCTAAAATCCTGTTTATAATCAGCATCTTATCTGTAATGATATTCTCAAATATATTACTGAAATAATCAATTAATGATTTCTGACTGAGTGACTTTGGAAGATTCATTCTTAAACTGAGCCCTTTATCTTCTGTCAACTGTCTTCTTTTCTTAGGAATTTCCCAGCCCAAGGGTGGGACTTTATACTTTAAGATGAAGCTTAAAGATATTTAGCTTCTTGTTACTGTTTTCATTATCCTCTTCCACGATGGGATAAAGATGATTTCAGGTTCTGTTATTTCAAAATAACAGTTGTATTCGTACCACTGCAAGGTCTCAGATTTGACTGGACATAAGTTAGTTTGTTTACTCATCAAGATGTATAGGTCTTTGTTTATTTTCACTGTAGTTAAAGTCATTCTCCATTCTTAAAGTTTCTTAATGATATCCTGCTCCAAGAGAAGCACTCTTTTCTGAATAGTACCAAGAGTCACTGCCTGAACATGATCAATACTGAGACAGTGCAGGTGCCAAGAAATAATCATGCTTTAGGATACTTTTTATGATTATATAATAGAATTAGCAGGTGTTTTTGCTAAAAGCACTGGCTCTTCACTTGGATCTGCAAATACCCAGTGGGTAAGAGCTTGGCATCTCATTTTCTGTCTCCTTTATTACCTTAAACTCTGAGTCAGATTCCTTCCTACTCAACTATGATCAACACATAGGTATGTTGATCATTTAAAGACTATTCATCCCAAACTAGTAATCTGCCCCGCTTTAAGGCTGAAGACACCAATCATTAAGGTATTTTCAAATTTCTAGGTATAAAACAGTGGTCCACTTCGTGTTTTGAATATAGCCCTTGCTTCTCTGCTACTGTAACTTATTTTTGAAAAGGATTTGTTTCTTTCTCTTCCTCTCTCTGATCCCTCCCTACTCTGGGGAAAGAGGATTACCTTTCTTCCCCACCCTAGGCAGAGTTATCTGTTCTTGAGCACATACCCACCATGGAGCAACGTAAAGTATGAAGCCAGAAGATCTAAGAAATAACTAATTCACAAATTAACAAGTGAATTAGGAACCACCCACTCTCTCTCTCTCTCTCTCTCTCTCTCTCTCTCTCTCTCTCTCTCTCTCTCACACACACACACACACACACATGGAACACCTGGAATGTAGCCTTTGAATCACCTCTTTAAAAACCCTCTGTTCCCCCTTGATTACAGCCTCTGGGACAGGAGTCCCTGTGTTTCTCCTTTGCTAGCAAAACAATAAAACTTCTTTTTCCTTTTTCTTAAAATTGTGTTTTCATTACTGGATTGGCAAGGATGGAGCTTTGGATAACACAGGGACATTCAACTGCTAGTTTTTATAGTATCTTGTTCCAGACTTCCTGGAGCAGCACTTAAGAGTCTCCAGTCATTGCCCTGCACTTTCTGGAAACTGGAACCCTGCAGGCAGATCACCAGGATGAGATTGCCCACCTAAGCAGCAGCAATCATCTCATGGGAACAAGTTGCAGCCTTCCTGGATCGCAAGTTCTATAGATGAACATCTGTGAAACAAATGGAAACGGTCTCCTCAAGCAATAAGGACTCCTCCTGAGCCACCTCAGGAGAAGGATCAACCAGATCACAGTGTGACTAAGAGTGCTTGATTATGCTGACCTCTCCCCAGTCCCAGTTTTTCCTCTACTTAAACCTAAAGTTCATGTCAAAACCTCCAAGACAGGACTGTGACACTCAATCTCACTTTGCCTTCCCAGTGTGAATATCTTGATTAAAATTCTTTTCCTGCTCTTTGCCATTACTTTTTCTGTTTGGTTTTGGGGGCAAGTGGCCACACTTGATTTGTTGGGGCCTGCCAAAGTTGGGCCTTTATAACTCATCATTTTGAGAAAAGAAGAAAAGTTGGTCATTTTTTTTCCCTTGGAAGAATCTACTCACGTATCTCTGAAAGTGATCCTTAAAATTCAAAGCAGAAACTGTTTAAGAACTGAAAAGGACCTTATGTCACAAATTTCAATATCTTCATTTTATAGACAAGGGAGTTAAGACCCCGAAAGAGTTATTGGTTTAGATCGTAGCTAGCTAGTGGAAGTGTGAGAAGGAGAGACCAAGGCCCTTTATTTCCATTTATCTGTATTTCCAGATGGTTCTTTCTCATACTACCCTCTTCATATGTCAGTTGGGTTGTCTTTTCTACATCACATAATGTCATATAAGATTTAAAAATATTATTCCAAAAGAAATATGTGCTTTTGTTAAAATGAGTTTTGTTATTTATCATATAAAGACATTAAGGATTCAATAAACCTCCATAGGTCAATAGCTATGACAGCCCAAGTACTTGTTCTCTTGTGAAAAGAGAAAACTCATTTGTTTTCAAGTTACCCCCAAGGCATCTTTTTCTAAGTATATGAAGTTCATTAAAATTGACATAGCCATTTTGGAAATATGGAAGCATAAATAAATAATATTGATTTGGTGCATGAAATAATCCTGTATTTGGTCTTGTTGTAGATAAATGCTCATTAATGTCAGTGTTCAATCCTTGAACCTAATGTGGTAGTACACATGTGTGATGGTGACTCCTGAGGCTGAGGCAGGAGGATTGCAAGTTTGAGGCCTGCCTGGGCAACTTAGCAAGACCCTGTCTGAAAATAAATAATAAAAAGGGTTGGGGATATAGCTCAGTGGTAGAGCACCCCTGGATTCAAGCCCCACTATAGAGAAAGAAAGATATACTGGAGCCTTGTCATTATTTGTGTTGGTAATATATATTTGTTTTATATATATATATTAGAGTGCACCTGGATATCTTAGTATATCAAAAAGAACAATACTTAGCAATCCTTGGATTTCAAAGATATGCTAGAAAACATGGAAGAATGGAATGAATGAATTATGGGATTGTAAGTCAATAAAGATTATAATTATAGAAATTTTGGCTCAGAGATAAAATTTTTATTTTGCTTTTTCTTCTCTTTCTTTTCTGTGCTGGGAATCAAACCCAGAGCCTTGTGCATACTACATAATGTCTCTATCCTTGAGCTCCATCCCCTGCCCTAGAATTTTCATGTTTTAATATATGTAACCAAGTCAAAATGGATCAATTTATTGAATTTATTAATTTTCTGTTTATTATTTATTTTCTCTCTCGTGCATTCATTTACTTGATAAAATATATGTTCAAGCAGTACTGAGTGTCTACCAAGTGATAGGCACCTTATGTGGTTCTGAGAAACATAAAGATGAGTGTAAGGCATGAGGCTTTGGTTTCCTTAACCTCAAGGAGGTGGCCGGGTGGCACAGTCCAACAGGTGACTAACTGTGATCAGAGTTAGAGATAGGTCCAATGTGTGCAGGAGCCCAGAGGAGGTGATATCTTCTCATTTAGGTATGGAAGATGATTTCAAAGAGTAGGTAAGACTTGAGCTGGATCTTTCCTAGGAGAAGGGAAGGAAAAGATTCAGAAATAGCACCAATGAAGACAGTCGCATGGACACAGCTGGCTTGTTAGTGGTGTTCTAAGTGGTTCAGCTTGAAAGTTGCTTAGAGTGGGGAGTGGTGGGAGAGATGAGTAGAGACACTTTGCATGAATGCTGAGGAGTCTGGATTTGGTATCATAGACAAATGATCAGATCTGTGTTTTAGAGAAAAACCTTCCTGAGTAGACACCATAACAAGCATATAAGTACAAGCATATAAAAACTAATGATACAAGATTTTTTAAGTTTTAAAAAGGATTTAAAATAATACAAAATAAAGTGTATATTCAGAAACTAGAGAAATACAACTGAGGGGAATCCAAAAAAAATATTTATGAATGAGATTGTTACATTGGACTGGGCTTGCAGTTATGATGAGGATTTGGGTGTTCTGCGTTGGGAGGAGTAGAGAAGGACTGTCAAATTGGAAGAAATAACCTGCGTGCTCAACTCAAGAGGTGGATGGAGCAACCAGAGGGAAGGGACATGAACTTGAAGGCCCAGAAGGTAGGCTGAGGAGAGGATGAGGAAGTCCTTGATCCAAGTTAAATGATCTGAGCTTCATTCAATAGAGAGATTTGAGGAGAATGATCAGATATGTGATTCAAAACAGTTTATCTGTAAATAATTCCCAGGATGCATGACCAGGAGACAGAAGCCTGGCTCCGCAGCAATACTTCACGCAAGAGATGAAGTTCCAAGTAAAGATCGTGACAGTCTGCCAGAAGGAAATGGATGAGGGTCATATTGAGGCAGAACCAACAGTGCCTGCACAACTCACTGAAGGTGAGAGGAAGGGACCTTGAGACTGTCAAAGATGATGTGAACCCTTCCAGGTCGTGATTGACAGAACAGCAGTTCCAATGAGGAATGGGGAAGGCAAGAGGAGGAACTCTGGAGAAACGGTTTCTAAGGGCTTGGACATGATGGTTTTATGATTTGGATAAAACACCCAGTTAAAGAAGCTCAAAAGACATGATGTTGAACTGAAACTTTGGAAAGTATGGATTTTGTGATGGACTTTTAAAAGCCACTGTTAACTCCTTTATGTGACAGTTTTCAAGGAAAAGTGCCATGATTTCAGCAAGTATCCACGGCTTTACCAGTGTCTGATCCTTGTGGAGTGCAATTGTTAAAGTATGAGTCTTCAACTCTTAAGAATGAAAATCTCTCTAGAGTAAGTATTTCCTTGAATGACATGAGATCAATAAAATCAAAAGCCGGTTTTTTTTCTTTCAACAAATATTGACCAAGGGCCTGCTATTATAAACCTATTACTAGGTGCTGGGGGCCCAGACATAAATAAACACCAGTCCTTGCCCCAGAGCAGTTTAGTCAAGGATAGGAGACTAAAAGGTACATGCCTAATGATTCTATAACTTTGTGAGTGCTATAGCAGATTCACTATAAAGTGCCTGAAAACATGGAGGAGAGGGTGATTTTTAAAAGAGCCCTATATTATCATTGTAGATCTTTCTATTTTTTCACTTAAAAATATATTTTAAGTACCTAGTATGTTGCAGACTTTATGTTTGTCACTTAGGTGCAGGCATGAACAGGATGCCATCTCTTGATGCTGTTCATGAATATATTGTTCATTCTTTCTTTTAAATACTTATTTTTAAGTTGTAGATGAACACAATGCCTTTATTTTATTTGTGTTTTTTATGTGGTGCTGAGGATCGAACCCAGGACCTACGCATGTGCCAGGGAAGCGCTCTACCGCTGAGCCACAATCCCAGCCCCTACATTGTTCATTCTTACTCTGTAGGTGTGACTGACGCACTGATTCCTCAAGTGCCCTTGGAGATAATATGTGGTAGTCACTGGTGAAGGTTTTAGAGTGTGCCTTTTCCGTGGCCTGGGAACCCACGATATACCAGGCACCAAGGTTGATGCTGCCGACTGACCACTTCTCAACTGACTGCAAGTCTGCAAGCCAATGTGGACTGGCTGCCAAGAGCCAGGAAGTGTTTCAACCAAATAAAACACTGAGGACTTGGAATTATTCTTATTCATAATCTCATCCTTTTCTAATTCTTGCCAAACATAACAAGGTTTGTATGAAAAGGCAGAGTGCCTCATAAATCATTAAAATTTTAATGCTATTGTGGTAAGAGGAAAAAATTGGAAAAAAAAAACAAGAAAGATTCCAGTCATCTTCTATGCATTCAAAACTTGAGAAACTAAGACTATCTGTGGATCCAATTGCTCCTTAATTTAATGTAGTAGTCAAAAAGGCAAGTTTGCATTACATTAAAGTAGATCATGAAGGCTATGGATAATCAATAAGGGTGTAGTTAGCTATATGTGAGCATAAATTTGCCCACTATTATGGTTAAGATATGAGGTGTCTCTCAAAACCTCATGTGTGAGGCAATGCAAGAAAGTTTAGAGGTGAAGTGATTGGGTTATGAGAGTCTTAACCTAGTCAGTGCATTCATCTCCTGATAGGGATTAACTGGGCGGTGACTATAGGTAGGTGGGGTGTGGATGGAGGAGGTAGGTCTCTGGGGGTGTGCCCTTGGGGTTTATATTTTGCCTGTGGTGAGAACAGTCTCTCTCTGCTTTTTACTGGCCATGTCCTGGCCTGCTTTCCTCTATCACACTCTTCTACCACGATGTCCTGCCTCTTCTTCGGCCTAGAGCAATAGAACTGGCCATCTACATACTGCAATGCAACCCCAAATAAGCTTTTCCTGCTCTAAAATTGTTCTTCTCAGGTCTTTTGGTCACAGTAATAAAAAAGCTGACTAAAATAATCATATAATTATTAACATAATTGAAAAAACACAAGAATAAAACTTGGCATTTAATATAATACTTTGTATTAGGTGCTAATCATGTAATAAGTAATTTAAGTACCTAAATGACCCCATGGGTTAGGAACCACAATTATCCCTATTTTTCAGGTGAACAAAAGAACAGTGAGACTTTCTAGCCCAAGGACACATTGCTAAGAAGCAGCAAGCCAGAATTTGGACCCTGGGATTAGGCTATAGAGTCAGTGCTGATAATTACAATGTCATACTGTCACACACGAAAGAGAAGCTATTGAACTCAGAACATCTTTGATCAGAGTCTATTTATTTTAAGTGCATACTTACACTCAGAAATTATTTGGAAAAATGAGACCTTTTAATTGTTTATTACCTAATATCTCAAATCCTTAATTTAATTTTCAAGAGTGATTCAGTTTGTGTTTAATCAAAATACAAACTCATAGTGAAATAACAAAGCCTTGGGATTCTTCATCTCTGATCACAAGATGTAAGGCACGCCCTAGTGATGTTATTTAGTTTGCAGGGCGTAGAATGCAATCTAGGGTGAGCTACATGTTCTTCTGGACCTAGATTTTAAATATTAGGTGATGTCATTTTGAAGAAAACCACTTAGTATTTTTTAGGGAGGTGACTTTACAAGTAAAGATTTCAGGAGGATTTTTATGTGACTTTTTAAATCACCTTTGATATTTGGAATGTGGATTGCTACCCTCTTGTTCTTTGGCACATCAAGAGGTAAGACTCATAATTTATAATCAGTTCTTTAAAAATAATGGGGATATTCACATCCAAAATGTGATTTACATTGACTTTATTCACTAGAAATTACCATTATCAATTTTATTCTTAAAAAAGTATCCTAGTTTATGAATATGTTGGAAATATTGGGTCTGTTTTTATTTTTATTTATTTGTCATAAGATCATCTGAGGAAAATGCCTCATTTTCTTATACTAAATGTATCTGCTGAAACCACAATGGTTCCCTGCTTCCTTGCAACATCTTGTACTTTCTCTTCCCTCTGCCTGGAATTTGGTCCCCCAAGATGTTCATGTGATTTGCTCCTCTCCCTCTCAGGCCTTAATTCAAGTGCCACCTTTATAGCAAGGCCTGCCCTGGCCCTGGCCACCAATTTGAATTGCAAACCCCTTTTCCCCTAAACACATGGACACCTTCATCCCTTCTAGGCTGTGTGTTTCTCCCAGCACCTGTCACTACTTACCATACACCACATGCTGTTGATTGGTTCTTCTACTGTCTGGCCCTGTTCCCACTGCTAGATGATATGCTTCATGAGGGCTAGGATTATTTTTTTTACTGCTGAATCCCAGTGCTAACGGTGTGTGGAAAATTATAGGTACTCAAATAAATATTTCTTGAATAAAGTATTGAATCTGTTTCCCCACTTTTCTATGTCATTGGAAAAGGCTCACTGTTACATAGAGGAATGACTCATTTAGAAATTAGGAAAATATGAAACGACATGCCAATTTATGAGTTCTTACCAAATCAAAACTAGCATCATGTAATGTGCTGTAATTCAAATGTTTCCTAAAGGACATTTAGGTCAAAGAGGAAACAAAACATTTCAGTTATAGAATATATTAAAAGATAATGACTCAACAATTGAAGAAACTAGGAAAAGAACAAATAAACTTGAAGAATTTAATAAAAATAAAAGTAGAGGTTAGAACATTATGAAAAGAGAATAAATCTATGTGGCAGTTGCTTAATAAAACAATAAAATAGAAGACCATGATGGCAAATTTAAATAAACAAGGGGAATAACCTCAGATGTGAAGAAAATTGTACTTTGCATGAATTCATGATAAAAGCCTTGAAATTCCAGATGAAAAAACCTATTCCTTGTGCCAAAATAAATCCCAGATGGGTGAACATTCAAAAGTAAAAAATGAAACAACAGAAGTATGGAAAGAATAGAAAGTGAAATTATTAATAATCTTGGAGTGATTATTAATAAGACAAAACTCCAAAACCAGTAAGAATAAGATAGACAATTTTGATTATAAAAGAAAATAAAATTACAGCATTTGCGGGTAAATGGATGGCATTGGAGAAGATAATGCTAAGTGAAGTTAACCAATACCAAAAAAACAAATGCCAAGTGTTTTCTCTGATATAAGGAGGATGATTCATAGTGGGGTAGGGAGGGGGAGTATGGGAGGAATAGATGAACTCTAGATAGGGCAGAAAGGTGGGAGGGAAAATGAGGGGGCAGGGGATTAGCAAGGATGGTGGAATCTGATAGACATCATTATCCAAAGTACATGTATGAAGACACAAATTGGGTGTCAGCACACTTTATATGCAAACAGAGTTGAAAAATTGTGGTATATATGTATAATAAGAATTATAATGCATTCCGCTGTCATTTTTAAAAAATCAATTTAAAAAAAATGCAGGGCTGGGATTGTGGCTCAGCGGTAGAGTGCTCGCCTAGCACGGGAGAGACCCGAGTTCGATCCTCAGCACCACATAAAAATAAAGGCATTGTGTTGTTCCATCTACACCTTAAAAAATAAATATTTTTAAAAAAATGCAAAACTTTTATATGACAAAGTGAAATAAACAAAACAAAAATAAATAAAACAAAAAACTAAATATATTTACCAGATATATTTGAGTAAAAGGAAACAAATTTCTCCACTATTCAAAAAATTTTTACAATTAAAAATAAAACAACAACAAAAAAAAACTTGAGAAAGATGCTCAGAGGACACAAAACTCTCACTCACAGAAAATGTACAAATGACTGGAAATGCACAAAAAGGTATTCAAACTTTCTGAAAATTAAAGAAATGAAACTTAAAACACAAAAAAGTTTTCTTTTAATGGTACATATAAAAATGTATGTTTGCAAACCCTTCCATGGTTGATTGTAGCATTGTCCCTGTCATTTACTGTCCTTCCCTCTAAGACTCACCTTTGGCCACATTGCATGGAAGAGAGGATGCTAAGCCTGGACACCTTGAAGAGCCTATCCATGGTTCATCACTTGTTTTCTGTTCATCTGTCCCAAGAACATCACCTTCAGAACTGGGGCTATTTGGATCCCAAATGAAAAAAGGGGCAGATCAGAGCCAGAGTCAACCTAAATCATTGCAGCCAAATTATAAAGTGAACAAGAAATAAACCTTAAGTTTTATAACCCAATGAGATTCATTTCTAGTCTTCATTTCAAGTCTTCATTTCTACATATATATATGACACATAATCAATTTTTGCTATTTTAATTATGATTAATAAGACAGATTGGGCGTTATTTGGAAAAAAGTACACTGTCTTTTCCTTTTGTGACTTTTTTGTTATTCATTAGTGAAAATCTGAGACCCTGGATGAACATAAAAGAAGAAAATAATAATGCTTGCAATTTCACCATTGTTAATATTTTGGTATACTTCCTTTGAATTTTTTTTCTCTGTACAAATATCATCACAAATCCTCTATGGACATTTTCAATGGCTGCATAATATTCTTCAATTTTATTATTGAAAAACCATATATTTTATTATGGGCTATTTAAATTGTTGACCCAATTTCAATTTATTAATTTTATAGCAAGCACATTGCTTTTAGAGGATTCTTAATCTTTCCATTTTCTCTGAAATGATTTTAATACCTTATGATGTTGCCCAGTTTGCTTCATTACATCTAGTTTCCTCTATATTTATGCTCTTTTTATGAGTATTTCCTTATGGAAAAGCACAAAATGGCAAATAACTCTTGTCAGTTATAAACATAGAGGACTAGAAATAGTTATAAAAATCTTCTTTTCAAAATCCAAACTCTGAATAATATAGTCTAGAACCAGGATCAAAAGAAGCCACCAAATGCAAAAACTAAAGACAGTCAGACATTCTAGGAAAAACAGAAGGCTGTATTCAAAAGCCATGATCCAAATATGAAATCCCCAGTCCAAGTTAGAACTGGAGATAATGTGCACAGCAGAGAAAAAGCAGACTGGAGTCAAGCAGGGGGAATATTAAGAGGCCTCAATAGACTAGAGACCCATCGAAGAAGGCACATGTTGACATCAACAGAGGAAAAGAAAAGCAACTGGAGAATCCGAGGAGATAAAAATAGCACAAGAGGGGCATGATCCAAAGACGTATCAAACTAACATGCCACTGAGCTCAAGCATTTCAAGTATTAGAAAAGCGATTCATTTGAATATTCTCTAAAGGGAATGGATGTCTGAACAATAAAAGTGCAGAGAAGGAAACATAATTTTAGCACACTAGTTGGCTTTGAATGGGAAAACATTTAGTTAATAATATAATTTCTGTTTATTGATTTTTTAAAATTAATTTTTATTGTTGGTTGTTCAAAACATTACATAGTTCTTGATATATCATATTTCACACTTTGATTCAAGTGGGATATGAACTCCCATTTTTACCCCGTATACAGATTGCAGAATCACATCAGTTGCTCATCCATTGATTTACATATTGCCATACTAGTGTCTGTTGTATTCTGCTGCCTTTCCTATCCTCTACTATCCCCCCTCCCCCCTCCCCTCCCCTCTTCTCTCTCTACCCCCTCTACTGTAATTCATTTCTCCCCCTTATATTTTTCCCCCTTTCCCCTCACTTCCTCTTGTATGTAATTTTGTATACCCCTGAGGGTCTCCTTCCATTTCCACGCAATTTCCCTTCTCTCTCCCTTTCCCTCCCACCTCTCATCCCTGTTTAATGTTAATCTTCTTCTCATGCTCTTCGTCCCTACTCTCTGTTTATTGATTTTTAACTCTTCAGAGTCAGCCTACAGACAAAACATGGGAGACTTCATTATGATTATAGAACAAATCTGAATGTTATCTGTCTTGACAGTGTGAAAGTTGAAAGGAAAGCGAGGAACCCAGGTAAGTGAGAAATGAAAGATGGAGACCAGGCAGAGATACACAGGAGAGTTTGTCAGAGCTGACAAATAAAGGCCCATCTCTCCAAAACAGGCTTGGGGTTCAGGACTTTTATGGGGCAGGCTCAGGGATTAGAGCCAGGCGGGTCCTAATGTGGGTGATTGAGGGTGGGGTTGGTATGAGGGAGTGGTGAGCCTTTCCTGGAAATGACCTTGGGTGGGAAAGCCTTAAAATGGCCACTGTTACTAAAGATGGCCACCCAGATGCTAAGCAAGGACCTTACAAAAGTGAAGTGCAGCTGCCAGACCTGGGAGGCAGAGGGAAGGAAACACAGGGGTGGCATTGTTGGAGACTTCCTCATACAGAGATGGGAGTCAAGTTATAAGGGCTATGTGATATGGATCCAAAATAGAAGATGACTGTTTAAATTTATAATGGATGCCAATGAGTGAGCTAAAAATTGTGCTGTTGACTATTTTGGAGGAGAAGGTGAGACAAAGTGAAGCTTAGGACTTTAGGTTACTGAGCTTCAAGCCTGCCCTTCTTGGCTGAGTTTTGCTGGGTCTGGGAGGTGATCAATACCATTCTAACCTCACTGTGGTTTTGATTTACATTTCCGTGATTATCAGAGATGTTGAACATCTTGTTGGCCATTTGCATATCCTATTTGGAAAAATGTCTGTTCAGTGTAGCTTACCTATATTTTAAATTGAATTATTTTCTTCTTTGCTATTGAGTTGTATAAATTCCTTTTTTTTTTTACCCCACAGAAATAGAGAAAACAATCCTAAAATTCATAAGGAACTAAAAAAAAAAAAAAAAAAAAAAGAATCAGAATAGCCAAAGTAATCTTGAGAAAAGAACACAGCTGGATTCTAAAATTTCTAATACTTCTGCCTTTTAATTGTTGTTTTAATGACAAAAATCACTTAAAATCATAGTATCCTAAAGTCTCTGAGAGTTTGGTTATAAAAACAACCCATAAAAATTCAAGAAATACAAAATAATATTTGGCACAATCATATAAAATTATTTGTATTATGCTGTTATATTTCATGTAATGAGGCTCTATCTTCTCTCTATTCCTCAAAGTGAGAAGGACAATCTCTATTTCTGCCATTCTTGTAACATACTTCTAAATCCAAATAAGACAATTTTCATGAATTATATTACAACCAAAAAATGGTATATAAAAGTAAAGTTATGGAAATTCTGATATAAACTTCCTGACATAGACTTGTAAATTTGTTTTGAAAACCAAAGATTTTTATTTCCTTTTTATGATTAAATTTATATGTTATGTTTTATAATGCATTCATAAGTTTTTGGTACTTTTACAATATGTAGCAGTAACTACTTCTTTAGCAAAAATGTATTAGAGAAGGTTGTTAAATATGAAATTTAACAAAATAATTTTGAGCAACTTTGGAATAATATGGAATATTTTACATAAAAATCTTCTACTTGAAATACAAGTTCAGTTCAATTAATTGTGTAACTATCCAAGTCTCATATTTCAGAATAGACAAGATCACCCATATCTACATTCTGGGATGAAAAACAAATGGCAATTGGCAGAGTAGTGTGATGTATGATGTAAATAAACTCTTTACACTGAGATGAATACTTTCTATCAAATGGGAATGTACTTTGCAGGGTATTAATGCATATTCATGGAATCCTCCATCTGGTTATCCACATTATTCGTATTCTATGGACTCAAATGACTTATCCATTTCCCATTTATTTTTATTTATTATGAACTACAGAGATCATGGTAGCAGATTTTTATAATCAATCTTGGGTAAATTTTCACCTTAGACAAACTACTGAATGGTATGGTCAACTACTTATTTAATGTAAGAAAAAAGTTTCTATATTAACTTCATGAAATTAATTTTTCTCATATTCAAGATTAATAGACTGCTAATATAGCAATTAATGATTTATAAAGCCATATAGTGAAGATGACATTAGTACCTATCTCAGATTAAGAATTAAATAACATATGTATGTATATATGTTTACTTACTAGATAAAGAAATAAATACACACACACACACACACACACACACACACATAAATAAAGGATTAGGACTGAGCCTAGCATTCAGTGGGTTCTCAATTAATATTGACTAGTATTATTTCTTATTATGAAGTGAAAAGTTGAAACACTTTGGTTTTATTTAACACTTATTTCTTTAATGGTTATAATGAATCTTTGTGCCAGGTTTTTCTTCAAGTGGAAGATATAAGCTGCATTAATTTTGACTGGACTAAGGGTCTACTGGAATGCATTCATATTAGAATCAGTCTTCCCATTGATGGTGCTGAAGTGGCTTATCTTACTGATGTTCTCATGGTAGAATGAATTGATTTTTAAAAAATTATATATAATCTTTTTTTTTAATATAACACCCAGAGTTTCTGATAATTTTGTCCTTATTAGTCTAGACAGGTACTGAAGATGTGCGTGGTAGCCTGAACAGCAGTTGCTTCTTACAAGAGAGCCTGTGGTTATACGAAGCACCACTTGGTGGCAGTGTGTCTACGTGGGCTCATCACCAAAAGCTCCCAAGGTCACTGCCTTGGTCAGTTTGTGGACCACCTCCGTTAGTTTTAAGCACATTATAAATCTGTCCTCCATGATCGTGAGCCATTTCCATCTTACAAATGCTGTTTGTTTACAAAGTGAAATGCATTTTCCCACAGAAAGAGGGTCCATGACAGTGAATTAGTCAGGTCTATATGTCTGTTGAGACACTATTTAACCTACACATTTCCTAAAAGAATAAAATAGACCTAGCTATTTGTGAGGAGTACATTACAAGACATTTATGATTTCCAAATGCTCCACCACTGTAGAAAGTAATTTCCTACCCTAAAGTGCAGTGAAGTGAAATATAAAGACCTTTTTAGATTTTTAGGGAGGGTTTATTCATCTATTCAAAAAACATTACAGTCTGCACTTGCTATGGGACAGACTTACAGACCCCTTGTCCGGGTCCTGGAGCCTGAGCAGTGGGTTCTTCTACATCTAGTAAATAAACAGTAGTGGCTTATAAGAAGCTGGCAGACGTTCGGGGAACTGAAGGGAAGCTTGTTTGTTCAATTGAATGATCATTAAACTGAACAGGCTGCTTTGGAGGCCCAAGGTGAAGAGGGAGAGGGTTTAGAGTAAGGGTATCCTGGTGCCGACTAGAAATAATTCAGGGGACAGGCTGAGGAAGGAGCAACCAGAGAAACAATTATCTCCCCTCTGCCTTTCTGACATCTCATCCTAGGGAACCAGGCCACCACATTTCCCACCTGGACTGGTTCTGGTGCAAGCTGGTATCTGGGAATGGGTTACCAGGCTGATGGAGAAGGAGAATGAGGGCAAGGAGGGCTGAGAGCTGATCCCAGTCAGATACCCTACCAGCCCATAGGGTATCTGATTGCCTTGTACCAAATAAAAATAGTCTGAGATGTGCCAGTGTTTGGATATGTCTATCCGGGGATCCTGTCTGCATCAAAAAGTTGGGTGAGTCAGTGGTTGAATTTTAACACAACAAAATCCTTCCTTGAGTCGAAGATTAGTTGTGAGATAAATGCTTTTTCCTCTTTCTTTTTTAAGCATGAATACTTTGATCAGATGTATGTTATTTAATTCTCCTCCCTCTTTGGGCTGTTCATTTGTCATCTGTTCATTTTTCTCTGGCCCCATAAGCTCTTTCTCGCCAGCTCTGCCTGTTAGCACTGGCTCAAGTCCATCTCCCCACCACCCATCCCACCCCACCCCACCCAGCCTCACCTTCCCTTCTAACAGATGCCCTCGCCTGCTTCGTTCCTTCAGATCCAAATCCCTCCCCTTGTTCCTACCCCTCCTGGTTGTCCTTGTTTGTCAGACTGTATCTCTCCAGGCTTCTTCAGCAGTTTCTTTTCTTCTGTTTTCTTTTACATGTTGGTGCTCTTTACGTTTCTAATCCTAGTCCCCCTCTATTTTCCTCAATCTATAATTTCTCTTTTATATTAGAAAAATAAAACAAGCAAATTCTACAGCAAGTGTGTGAGGCAATAAACACCCCATAGCTGTGGTACAAATATAATTTCATGCCACATTTCCAGAGGGGGTCAATGGTAGCATTGCTCTGGGTCCTCTTCACTCTGGGACCGATCTTCACATCACAGCAAAAGATTTTGCTAAAATATAAATCTGATCATGTAGCTCTCCCCTTTGCAAACTTGAAATAGCTTCTCATTGATAGCCAGATCGTGTCCAAACTCCTTAACGTAGCTCTGATGACATCTGACTCATGCAGTCTTCATGCTCACCAGTTCTAGAACTCGACACACCACCTTAGCAAACTAGTTACAGTCAGCCCTCTGAAACTGCTGGTTTTACATACACAGATTCAACCAACTGCAGATTGAGAAAAGATTCCATAAAGTTCCAAAAAGCAAAGCTTGAATTTGCTGCATGCCAAGCACTGTGCAGAATCCAGGACAGAAATGAAGTAATGTATGGGTATACCCTGTCAGGGCCTCCTGCCGCTTCATAGACCCTCAGTCTCTCGCACCCGTTTAAGTATTATTCATCTTATATCTCATTTAAGTAGTATGTAGTTAGGACTATGGTGGTTGTATTTCTACTGAACACGAACAAACTATTTTTCCTTGTTATTTCCTAAACAATACAGTATGGCAACTAATTACATAGCATTTACATTGTATCAGGTATTATAAATAATCTAGAGATTAAAGTATCTGGGAGGATGTGCATAGGTAATATACAAATATTACATCAATTTATGTAAGAGACTTGAGCAGTCTCTGATTTTGATATCCACATGGGCTCCTGGAACCAGTTGGCCCCGCATGGATACTGAGGGATGACTATACAGTTTCTCAAATTTCCCAAATATGCTTCACTTTCTCGTCTGGAATCCACATCCATTCTCAGTTGTCCTCTAGGATGCTTACTACCCCATCTTGACCCTGGATGACTCTTTTGGTCCCTAAGTTCTTCACCTGGAATCTCCAATTAGGTCAAGAAGCATCTCCTGATTCTCCAAGACTGTATGTTTTCATTATCTTTTTCATCACTGTTACCAAAATACCTGACAAGACCAACTTGAAGGAGGAAAAGTTTATTTGTGGCTCATGGTTTCAGAGGTCTCAGTCCATAGAAGGCCAACTCCATTGCTCTGGGCTCAAGATGAAGCATTATATCATGTGGGAAGGGCCCAGTTTAGGAAAGCTTCTCAGCTCATGGCAGGCTCAGGAAGCAGACTGAAGGAGAGGGGAAGAGGCCACAGGGAAGATACACCCTTCCAGGGCACACTCCCAGTGATCCAGCTCCTCCAGCCACACCCCACCTGTCCACAGGTACTGTGCACTCAGTCTATTCAAACTAGGATGGACCAATTAGGCTACAGATCACATCAGTTGATATTTCTTCATTAATACAGGATCTTTGGGGGGTGGTGCACCTCATATCCAAACCCCAATGTGCTTGTACACTCCTATGCTTACTTCTGTCTCTGCACCGAAACACTGGATTGAGGTACCTTCCCACTCAAAGGAAAGTTCCTTGAACACAAGGATAAGTCTTATTCTTTGTATCCTAGAGCTGAACCTGGTTCCTGATTTAATAAATAATTGTTGAATGTAGAAACGAGTGACTTTGTGAATGGCTGTACCATTTTAGAGATTGCTAGATACTTTATCCTTTATTTTACTAAACATTTGAACATGAGACAATGGGCTGAGAGTCTAGACACCTGGCCTCTAAGTCAGGTACCATTAACATGTAGTGACCCTCTCAGGTCAGTAACTTCTCTGGGATCCAGGCTTTTCTTCTTTATTATAATAAAGTGGAACTATGTGAGCCTTAACTGAAGACTGATTCTATTATTTTAACTGTGTTGCTTTGTAGATTCATCTTTACATTTTGAAAATCCCTTATCTTTTTTAATTAATTTTTCCTGCATTCAGACGTGGCTTTTCAAAATCCTCTTTAATCCACATTCTTATTATATATGTGATATTCCATACAGACCCTAAAATAGCTATTGTAATTTTTATGACTTTGTTAGCTGCTTTGAGATGGTCTCAACACAGCTTTGCTTATTTGCAGGAATCTGACATTGCAATATATACATACCTCATGTTTATAGACTCAGTTTGTATGACTGTATTTTGTCCCAATTGATATTTGACCAATATAGGCGAGGATATTCTGCCTTCACCATCTGTGTTTCCAAAATAGCGGCACAATCAACGTGTTGCTCTTCTAGAGAACATGTCCTGGTTTCATAGACATCCAGCTTTCTCCAGGGTTGGACCCAGAGAGGCCATTTTTTACAACACCCCAAATGCAGTCAGGCTAGACTCATCCATGCCAACTTAGTTGACGTTATTCACACAAACGCCACATGCATCTTAGAGTTTGGTAAGTTTTTAACAGAAATGAGTTTCACTAAAGCACAGAGGAGATTTTTGGAAGCAGTTATTCTGCTTTTATCTATTTCAGAGGCTGGAACTCCAAAGGTTTGTGGTCATTTTGATTTCTGCAAATTGAAACATCCTCATCTTTTAAAATAAACTCAAGTCTTCACATCTTGGGCATGAGGGAAGTACACACCAGGAATTGGAAGACTTAATTATACCTTTATGTAAGTATGACTTCACTGCTTATAAGGAAGATAAATACTGCTAAAATATGAAAATCTCTAACAAATGCTCCCTCCTTAGATGGGATCCACAACCTTTTGTACATTTTAAGACTTCAAGATATTCTATTTTATATTACATTTATTACTAAGAAGGCATTACTTTTAAAATTAATAGTTCACTATATTCCAAAAACTATCTTATCTAAATTAAAACTAATTGTGACTATAAATCTACATATCTACAGTGACCTAATATAAGAGTAGTCCTTGTTTAAGGAAAAAGAACTATCCAATTATTGATCTCTGCTATTTACATTTCTAAAATGATGTTATTATTGCATAATAAGCGACATGACTTAGAGGTCTAACAATCATCTTATTACCCATGGTTTTGAGGTTCTGGATTCAGGCAGAGCTCTATTGAAACTCTATTTGGTGTCAGTTAAGGTCACTCATGCGTTTGCATCTAGCTGGACTCTGGGCTGGCTAAGCTTCCAAGAGTTTCCATGCCCAGAGCCTTGGGACTGGTGATCCCCATTGAATGACCTATAAGCTTACAGGGCCTTTCTGCTCAACCAGTTAGCCTGGATTTCTTAACATGGCAGTTGGTTCCAAGACAGCAAAAATGAATGTGGAAAGGCTTCTTAGGACTGAGGCCTTAGAATTTGCACATGTCAGTTCCTCCTCATTGGTCAAGATCAGACTGTCATCCAGGAGAGGTGAAAAAGCAGTCAGAGACAGGCTCACTCTCTCTCTCTCTCTCTCTCTCTCTCTCTCTCTCAGCAAACACTCTACCATGAATTATATCCCTAGCCCCATAGGCTCTTGATAGGAGAAATGGTAACATGATATTGCAAAGAAGTAGGGACCTAGGAAGGAGTGATTCATTGGTGGGCATAATTATAAAATATAATCTACCATATATACTAAACCAAAATATAGTTTCTCAAGGATCAACCTAAGCTGTGCAGGTCATTGGAAGAATAGTCCATGCCATTCAGTAATGATGCTGTTACATAAGATAAAGTAAGTGTAAATTATTTAGAAAGCTATGAAAACTTCAGAATGCACAAATGTCTTTTGATCTATCTCATTTGTTATTGCAATAATTCCAACTTGGTGGCAATAATGTCATGCTGAAAAATGATAAAACTAATTTGTCTTTAGTATACTTTGTAATACTCCGCAGTCGTCACACCTTTAAGCTCAGCACTGGTTCACATTTGCTGGCAGTTTTGTGACTTCAAGAAACTTCAAGTTTTTCCTGAAGAAACAGAGGAGCAGAGCATTAATTGGTCTAAGGCAGAGAAGCTGTGTGCACAAAAATATTTACATCAGAGATCCCAGGAAGCATTTGGAGATGTTAGTATTAAGGCACAAAATCATCTACACTTGCTTTTGCTTATTTAACCCTGCTTGAATGTCCTTTTAGATAGACACAAAGAATTATTTGACACAAAGGAAATGATATGTAACATTGATAAATGTTGTGCAACATCCCAGCCTTAACATGAGATCTGGATGTCCAAGTCAAGGATCTGTCATTTAAAGTGGCTCTAAGAGATGGTTCATGCTGCCAGTTATCAGTTAATTGCTACCAATTAATTGGCAATTCTTTTCACAGATGTGGCTTCCATCTTTGCATGTAACTGTACTGGAGATCATTGCTTTTATGCTGAAAGCCTTCTCAGTCTTGTTGCCTTTATTGCTTATTATTATAGATTCTACAAATCTTCTAAAGCAGTAAGTAAAGTATTTTGCAGTAATTTAATTAGAAAATAACTTTTTTTGAGTCATGATCAGCCAGCTAAAAATTGGGGATTTGAATATGTGGCAAAAAAATGCAGCTGCTATTTGGGGGAAATAATGGATTGCTTCTGTGCTGAGCACCGAGCAGTAGCTGGGATTGCTGAAGGGCCACATAACTGAAACCGCTCTCTGTATTCTGGTTGTTTCAGCTCTTTTGAAGATTACATCCAATTTTGCTTTCTTGGGCATTTGTTATGCAGTAATCAGATACTGCCATGTAACAAGCATAAGTCCAGGAAAAAAAATGTTTCTGTTTACATATTTTAAATGTCATCTTCAAAGATCCCCTGAGAAGGTTGAACTAATCAATAACTATAGCCAAACATGTTATTATTTACTTGGAACATGAAAATTATTTTATTAAAACTTAATTATTTGGGGCTGGGGTTGTGGCTCAGAGGTAGAGTGCTTACCCAGAGACACTGGGTTTGATACTCAGCACCACATAAATATAAAATAAAGATATTGTGTCCACCTATAACTAAAAAATAAATATTTAAAAAAATGTAATTATTTATACAGAACTGAATTAAGACACAGATAGCTCACAGGAGTTCCACACAGATCAATATGTGATAAAATACTAAATCTGATTGTTTTTCAGTCATAAAGCACGTGGTGCCATTACTGAGCTAAATGCACTTTTCATTTGGTTATCACTCTAAAAAGAAAAAGAAAAAGAAAATCTATTTTATAGTGGGAAGTGGCAAAGATTTCCATCCTTGTGCCTTTGAGAGCTAGTTCCCTGTTTGATCAGGGTAGGAGGTGTGGCCTGCCAGCTGAAGTTTACTGAAGCAGCACTTTGTGGAGATTGCATCGGTGGAGCAGCAATAACCAGTCCCCTCCCCGAGAGTAGGGCAGGTGGGTGCACTCAGACCGTCCTCTCAGTTTCCTGACCCAGCTGTCCTTGCTCATTACATGCCTTGGTGAACTACGGATCTCAGAGAGCTTGACAACCCAAACCTGGCATTTCCTGTGCATCCTCCTTCTCTCCCGCCTCTCCCTTCTGCCTGCCACAGATGCTGCTCTGAGTGGCGAGAGGATTCTGGCATTTACTATGATGAAGGCAGGTGGCAGGCCCTCAAAGTTATTGTATATTCAGTGACAAGGGGGTTAATCTTCCAGATTGGAGGACCTGTGGGAGCTGGCTCCTGGGCCACATAGGTGCTAACTTTGGGTACAAACTAGAGAACAAGTCAATTTCCTTGACATGTTTTATTGTACACGTTTATTGCTTGAATCATTGTTAAATTGAATAGAATTAAATTAGGAGAGGTTCTAGTGCCAGGCCACTTGTGTTCACATTGTTGTTCTGTCACTTACTAAGTGAACAATACTGAACAAGTGTTTGACTTGTCTGTAGTTCAGTTCCTTTGTCTGAAAATGGGAGAATCAAAGCACAGTAATGAGAAAGTTTGTGAGGAATTAGTTGCACATAAAGTGCTTAGAACAGGGCCTAGCACAGGGTAAGCACTCAATAGATATGAGCTTTTATCTTTTTATTAGATTTCCCTTCTTTAAAATTTTTAAACAGAGTTCGGTGACATATGTCTGTAATCCTAGCAACTCAGGAGGCTGAGGCAGGAGGATCAAAAGTTTGAGCCCAGCCTCAGCAATTTAGCAAGGCCCTAAGCAATTAGCAAGACACTGTTTCAAAATAAAAAAATTAAAAGACCTGGGGATGTGGCTCAGTGGTAAAGTGCAATCTGTAGTACCAAAAACAAAAACAAAAACCAAATAAATAAAAATAGCAAATACTCAAACATTGCTACTGGATTTTTTTAAGTTAATATTTTAAAAAATATATTGTTTAATTGTCAATAGACCCTTATTTTATTTATTTATATGCAGTGATGAGATCAAACCCAGTACCTCACACATGCTAGGCAAGCGCTCTATCACTGAGCCACAACCCCAGCCCCCAAAGTTAACATTTTTAAGGTCTACCTTAGATTTTAAAATATAGTTTCAATTAAAAAATTGAAGTACCTCATAGTCATTTCATTTCCTCCCCTAAAGCAGTATTAAATAAATTTATATCAAATAAAGATATCATCTTGTAACTATGTTTCTGGATTTTCTATTTTCATTAAATATTATAACTTTGAGATCTACATTGATGTATATATAAGTCAAATGTATTTATTTTGTAGAAGTCAGCCAAAATTTATTTATTTATTCCCCTATAGACGAGTTTTGGTTGTTTCCAGTTTGGTTATTAGCAATTCTGTGGAAGTGTCTTCATGGCACATAAGAGAAAAGATATTATCAAAGAATATGACATTTCCACTTTTACCAGACATTACCAAATCTAAAATGTCTACAAATTCTAACAAAAATTAAAAATGAGAGTCACATTTAGATGTAACCAAGACCAACCACCATATAGCCCAGACATTCACAAACAAAGCACACAAACATGAGCTTTTCCTCTTTATTAATCTGATTCAGCAAAATTAAACTAAATGCTTCCTCCTTCATGCTTTACAAACTTCTGTAACTGCCCTAAGTGGGGTTTCTTGCCACCTTGGTTGGAGTTATCCTGGTTCCTGAACTTTTATATGCACAATAAACTTTTTTAAATTGTAAAATTGGATCCGATTTTAGTTTTGTTGCAATTATGTTCTCATCAGAAGCCAATGAGAATTCACCAATACAAGGTATTGCCAATTTTTTAAAATTTTGCAAATCTTCTGAGTAGGAAGTTGTATTCTGTTTTAATTAGCATATCCCTAATTAGGAAGATTGAGCATCTTTTCCCATAGTTGATCACTGTTTGATTTCCTTTTCTGTGAGTTGTCATTCATATCCCCCACTCATGTTTCTAATAGGAAGTTTTGCTTTTTCCCCTCAGTTGCTTTAGTTGTTCTGTTTCATTTTGAAAACAAGCATGGCAACCTGTAAGGCAACTTTTTCATTTTTAATGTGTATACAATATTTAAATTATGAAGTTTGACTATAATTTAGTAATTTATCATGAACTTAGTAAAGGAGAGTATTTCTAATTATGTAAGGAACTGCCTCTTATTTTCTGTCACCAGGGAAATTGCTTCTATTTTTCCTAAAAAGATTTCCCAACAATGGGTCATTTTGCAAATAGATTTCACCTAAAAAAAAATGAGGACTAAAGGAGTATATTATTTTTTAAATACAGGGTCTCTTTCCTAGTTTGCCCATAAGTACTATAGCTAAGTTTTATTGTAAAGCTTCAAAGTACTTATCTTTAAAAATTCAGCAGTTTTTATTGAGTGTCTCCTGAATAACTGGGCACTGGGCCAGATTGGGGACACAGTGAAGAGCAATACAGTGAGGTCCTCCGTTGAATTCAGGCCAGCAGGGAAGGCAGCAAATAAAATCTCAGCTTCGATCCTCATTGATAAACTTTAGTTAGACTTTCAAGGTGCATGCAGTACATAAAGGAAGAACTTCCATAGCCAGACTAGGAGTTTTTTCAGGGAAAGTGATTTCTAAGCTGAATCCTGGAATCTGAGTTAAGAAGAAGAAGGAAAGGAGGTGTTCTAGGCAGAAGGAACCACATGTTCAAATGGCTGGAAGCAAGAGAGAGCAGACACTGAAAGAGGTCAGATTTGTCGAGACCAGGAGGAGAGGAATAAATATGAGATGAGCTGAGGGAGATACACTGGGTCCCAGGGTGAAGAAAGAACCTTGTGTGCCACGTGGAGAGTTGGGGCTCTCTTCCACAGAATGGGAAGTCATTGAAGAGTTGTAAGTATATCAATTGCTTTTTATGGAAAAATCACCCTAGCTGCATTAGAGCTGGATTAGAGCAAGGTAAAATGGAGGCAGAGTGCATGTTAGACTATTGTTGTAATAACCCAGGAGAAAAGTAAAGAAGAGAGAGATTGCACAGATAGTTAGAGTAGGAACAAAACAGAAAACAGTGAATTTGAAGGATGCAGAAAAACAAGGAATCAAGGACAATTCTGATTGGGGATGACATGCAGTTGGCTGAGCTTGGTAAAGTATCTGGGAGTAAGATGATGGGACAGGTTTCCAGCTTTAGGTGCCTTAGGGCTTGAGAGACTGCACACCCTCCCCCAGGAAGGTAGAGATTGGGTCTCAGCACTAGGAATAGGTGTGGACTACACACAGACTGGGAGTCACTCAGACTGTAATCAGAGCTTGAAAGTGATGATGAGATCATCCTCAGAGAATTTGTCAGAAAAGGGCAGAGAAAGAAGCCACTGTGAAGGAGATAGGAATGGGCAGAGAGAGAGAGAATAAAAAGAAAAATTAGCTGGGTTGCATTTAAAAGATCCAAGGAAGGACCATGAGGAGGGGAGGGAGAATGCCTGTACTGCATCAAATACACCGAGAGGTCAAATGAGACTTGGGCCAAAGCTCCTCATTGGATGAAGAAACCATTCAAGCGCTGGTGAGGTGGTTTCTGTGGAGAGGTGATATAATAGGAGCCATTTTCCAGTAGAGTAGGCTGAGGAGGGAAGGGGAGCTCTTTGGCAATTAATCCTTTAATTAAAAAATATTCTCTGATAGGTTGTCTTTCCCTTCAATTTTTTTTTCAAATAATATTATAGAGAAAGACTTTTTAAAAATTTATTGAAATTCAGAATGAAAAATCTGTTTAGTTCTATTTTTGTTTGTTTCTTTTGCTTGTTTGTTTGTTTAAACGGGATCATTTGCAAAGGAATTACCCCATTGACAGACATTGTATTGACCTGTATCTGTATGGACTGGTCATACTTAGCAAGCACCTTTGCAGGAGAAGAAGGGACAGCTCACTTTGCTTCTAAGTGATTTTAAAAAGCAAACACCTCTCACTTAGTATATTTTCTAGAATTTTTTTCTGAATTAGTCATCAAACCATGGCAAATAAAAACCTGGTTAAAGAAAGTAAGCATACCTTCAAATACAATGGCATGAGCGAAGGAAGACACTCAACTTCCACTGAAAAAGTTAATTAAGACGGCCTAGAAGATAAAAGAATTTTCTTTGTAAGATATCACTCAACCATTTACTTTTGGAAGGTTAAAAGGTGAGCATTTATACACATTGTTTATACATAATTTTTAATGTAGTGTTTTGTTGTTGTTGCTGCCTTTTTTTTTTTTTTTAACCAAATTCACTGGAACTAAAGTTGTGTTTTTCATGAACATAGACAGCACTGTCCAAATACAGCTCTGAACATTGTATCAACATTGACGTACCCAGGATGCTGCACTTCTTGTATGTCTTTACCCTTTTCTCTTCTTTTCTTTCTTCCTTTTGTTCCAGAAGGCACAAATGATCTGACATAGTCAGTGGAAACAAAGTCACTCAAGGAAGTAGATTTCTCCATGTAGATGGGACAATTGGGGAAACAGGGTAATCTACAGTCACCTGGTTGCAGAGCCAAGCACAGGCCCCTGGCACAGCGCTGGGGGCTCCATCATGCTCTGTTGGACTGGCTTATTGCTCTGTTCAGACTTTTCTCTTCCTATGACACTATGTTTTGTTTTCAATTTTCTTTGAGGTCATGTTTCCTAGATGTAAAGGAGAAACCATAATCTCTGTTTTCTCCATTGTTCCAACTAGAAATAGTAAATACCAGAAAATGATGACGTGAAAATATAGATCTAGATAATAAAATAGGTTAAAAAAATTGGAAGTAGAGTACACAGGGCTATTTCTAATCCAGGCCATAGAACATTATACAAATATGAGCATGTATTTTTATTTGTGTAAGTCACTAATTCTTATGAAATTGAAGATAGGAATGATTCAGTACAGATGTTCACTGTGTATCTTTTGATAAAGTTTCCTTTTTAACTTGAATTTCCTTAGTCTTTTATTTGATCAGCCTTGTCATTTTTGTATTACGTATTTTACTTCCATTGTTTAATTCTGTAATTCATTTCAGAATTAACCTTGTATGCACTAATTAGATGCTACCTTTTGTAAGCAGATGAATGGATTATATGTTTTATCTCTGTGATTTCCATCATCTTCAAATAGTGAGTACAGGCACGAAAAGCAGAGATTTTGTTTTGTGATTATGTTGTCAGTTGAAGGCTGCATCAGTATAATCACTCTGGCGGAGTTCCTGTACACAGTGGTGCCTTAGTGCAACTCCCTGTAAATATCAATTCAGTCAGCGATCCTCGGGATCCTGGGTGGTGCACAGACTCTGGCGCACCTTTCTAGCCTTGTCTCCACCATCTTTTTCATCTTCAGTTCTGTGGGGTTACACTGCTTGCACCACATGATATGGAAGAGATCCTACCCTTCCCTCTCTTCCTGTCTTTACCCATGCTCTTCCTTTTTCTCAAATACTCTTCCCTCTGAGCATATGTCATTTCTAGCTGTTCTTTAGGGCTGCAGTAAACATCTCAGTGAAGTTCAATGCAATGGCTTGCCCATGGCTCTGAGTCTCAAAGGGACACTGGGTAAAAATGTGTGGTTTGGGTCCTAAACAAAGGCACCTGTTCTAGGACAGGTGGTCATGAATATTCAGTTTCTATCCCTTTTAAGATTTGTGGGAATGTTTCCATATCTCTGTCCTTCCCTTGATAATGTCTAAAGAAGCAGTTTGTAATGTTGCATAGTTACCCAATCTTCTTTTAAGAATAATTAAGCATTTAAGGTTCAGAGCAGATTTTTTATCTTGAAATGAAGTCAACTGAATGAATTTGTATGGTAACCTCTTCCTATTCTTTATCCAAGCTTTACTATAGGCTGTATGTTAGTTAATTGGGCTCCAATTATACGTTCATAAAGGGCCGCATTATACCAGTTCTGAGTGGAGAGAGTTCATGAAATGAACAGAAGATTACCCTTAAGAACTTAGAAGAAAAGTTGCCCTCTGGTAATTAAATCAATTAATTCTATTTTTCATGGAATAAGACAGGCCTTAGTAATAGCAATATTCATCAAACATCTAATGCCTCTACTGGACCAGGAACTATTCTAATTGATGGGGACACAAACACAGTCCTTCTCATAGGAAGCTTATATTCCAGTTTGAGGAGACAAATGATAAATTAACAAAGGAAAGTATATTATGAAGAAAATAAGGCATGGGGTTGTGGGAGGGAGCAAGAAGGGTAAGGTTTAGATTGGACCATAGCCCAAACAATTACTAATTATAGCTTAATTTATGTTACAGACAGAACCAATAAAGGAGGATGATTATCAGTGATCATAGAAAGTGGAAGTCGGGAGCCCCTCTTGGAGGTAAGGAATATTAGTTTGATTGCCTCAAGCAAACTGGGACAGATAAAAGAGTTTTGCACTGTGGGAGAGAAAAATGTTTCAACCACTTTCATTTTGGTTTGGGTGGACTACACCTTGTACCTGAAGATAATCCACCTCTCTCTTCTTTATGGTCTGCTCAACAAAACATCTATATGTAGGAGAGCACTCTGGTTAATAAAAAGGAAACATTTCTCCAGTGTGAATTGATAAATAGGCTTCTGGTTTATAGATCAGTTGTGTGTGAATTTAGTCCATCTGATTTCTTCATTTCCCAGTGTCAGTAAAATCTGGTTTCTGATACCACAAAGCCAAGACCACATCTTTCACTCTGGAGAGTTCATCAAGATAATGTCTTTTTGAGCATCCCCTAAAAATCAGCTAGCCAAGTTTCCCATTTACCCTGCTCTTCTTGCAAAGTTCAGAACCATGCTATTCTGAGGTGCTGAGCAATGTGCATGGAAAGAATAAACCTCCTAAAAGCGAATTCCAACAAACAAAAGTTTTTTCCATTGTACTCACATGGATGTGTTTTCTTTCATACACCATTGTGGATACCCAGGATCTGCTATGAGTCTTTTTTTTTCCTTTTTTCTTTTTGGTTTTCAGTGGAAAACTTAAGCATGACTTAGGCAAAATCAATTGATGTAAACATTAACATTGGAAACACAATACGAGTTTGGGAGAAACATTTGGACATTCTTAGAATAAATTTGGGAGCAAAAATGGCGATATATCTTGAAAATATGGATATAAGTAAGCATTACTTTTTCTTTTTATTTCCAAACAAATTTTTAATTTTGTAAATATTTAAACACTTATATAATTTGAAATTTGCAACTAGCATAAAAAAGTATATGACTTGAAATTTTGCAGTTAAAGGAAAATTATTCAAGAAATCAGTACTATATTTGCAAAATAACTTTGTGTTTAGAAAATAACTCCTCATTGAATCAGAAGGTCTACCAACCCTCCCCACCTCAGAATCATATTAAAATACTTTTTAAAATGTTTAGATCTACCTTCTGTAACTAGGACATTATAGGACCTAATACTGCTTAGATTCTGAAACCATTCTAATCCCAGATGCAATCCTGATGGATTTATGTAGTAGGAGCAATGAAGAAGAGTCTCTTTCTACCTAGTATCCAAACTAAATATGGCCCTTATAAAATGAAACATAAAAAGTACAGGTTTATTGTTTTTGTATCTGTATAAAATGCTTTTCTCATTGATTAACTTTCATATGTGCCTCTAAGACAGACTGAGTGAAGACCTGTGATCTATAGAAATCTGGACATCAGTGACAAAATAGAGCTGTGTTGAAAATTTTCTGGATAAGAGAAGGTGGTAGTGAAAAAATGGTTGTTTAAAATCACTGCACAAAAGCAAGCCTGTGTCTGGCTGAGACTTTAAAGTTCATTTAGAGTATTTCCAGATGGAAAAATCATTATTTTAAAATGATCTAAAGGGTGCTTATTATGTTGTTAAGTATTCCACAGAGACAATTCATGGCTATAGTAGATGACAACCTCATAGGATGTGTCTACCTATTAATAATGAGAACTAATGAGAGCATGTTAGTGTTCCATGGTCTTCAGGGTATGTGTGAAGTAAGAGAGATTCTGGGTCTTATCTGTTTTGTTTACATCAGTTGGCAAAGGACCCTGAGAATCATCAGCCCACAGTGTAGCCCCCTTTCTCCAATGGTCCCCACACAGGAGAATTACTCATATCCTGGGGTCTGTAAGGCTCCATTGCTAATTTGTATTTAGCCTAAAGAGAGCATATCATTTGTAAAGCCCTTGAATAACTCTTCGTTTTTGTGATTATGGCATTATGATATTTAAATATGCCAATTATGTTTTTTCTTTTATTTTGCTTCAATTCATTCATCCTTATCCAGTGAAAAGGAAGGGTGATTGTTTTTGTTTGCTCTGTTTTCTGTCACTAGGCTCAGTATTTAGCCTATGGCACTATGCTATAGATATTGCTGAAAAGAGATGATGATAGATACTCTGCAGAGAGTTTCTTGATTCTTCTTGGTAACTTGCTGCCCACTGGACCTTAAGAAGAGACCCCTGACTGAACATGAATAAACCTGATCTGTGGCAGAAAGCAGAGAGCCAGTTGGGTGACTCTCTCATTGTGCATATTGAGATGGGAGGTTGATTGGAGCAGGGAGCTAGGTGGAAGAAGGAAGGGAGATCCAGGCACACTTGGCATGATCCAGCTGAGCGTCCTACTCTCCCCAGTGGGCTAGAAAAACTTAAACATGCACCTAGGCCAGCCTAGAGCACTGTGGCTATGAGCAAGCTCAGGAGAGGGAAATTGAACTGTGCTGAGGAACTGTCACAGCCCCAGAGCTTACCAGCAGCCATTGGTGGAGCCAGCCCATGACTTGGGGTAGGGAAGTCTTCCGTGAGGAGTCCTGTCCTGAGCCTACACAGCTAGCTAGGTGGAAGAGTTATGGAGAGGGTGGTGGCATTTGGCTTCTGATTCCTGGCCTACCTTCTTGTCCAAGAGGTCTTAAGGCTGACTGTTCCTAGAGTTGACATGACAAGTGGGAAGAGATTAACTGAGATAAAGTATAGACTTGCTGTCCCATAGTTCTTAATATCTGTCCTCCTTTTGCATTATAAGAATGTAGTAAGGATGAAAAATGGAGCATGAGCTATTTAGGGAAAGGAATTACAAAAGTTCAAGATGACACAAGTATTTTCTGTGTGTGTTATTCCCTGCAAGTGCTCTGCATTATTGTAGCATGATATTTTGGGCCTGCAGCTGCTGGGGAAAGGACTATTAGGATATTCTTCTGCTTTGTAAATGGACTGTCATTAATGGTGAAAGGTGACTTCAATCCAACTGTCCCTATACTTCCTCCACACCCATTGCCACTAACTCAATTCAGACTTTATCATAGCACCCACAAGTGCCCACCTCCACAATAGCAACTGGAGTGGCATCCCCCTCTCTGACCACAGCTGCTTTCCCTTCTGGCTTGCTGAGTGACATGCTCAGACTTCTATGATTTCTGATCTGTTTCCCTTCTACTATCCTGAAATGCCCCAACCTACCAACCCATTTCCTTTCCTACCCAGCTGAGGATGAGCAATAACTGAGTTCAGTAACACTTGCATCAACCTCCTAAATTCCCCCTTTTTTCCCCTTTTATACCCTGTTAGACAAAAATCCAACCTTGAGTGTACTGTATTTCCTCTTTCCGTGGGATTAGGCCAGCACCTGAATAGTCAAGTGCTACTGGGGCATTCACACAGCAGTGAGGGTTGATGGAACTGTAAATTGTGATCAACACCATGCTGAAATACTACGTTTCTTTTCTTTTTTCCACAACCTAGCCCATGCTCTCTCCTTTTTATAGAAAACAGAAACCATCAGATAGTAAATCTCTCCTTTTTTTGATCTAACCTCAACTACCTAAATTTACATCATTGCCTTCCGTTTTGTTTTGGTTTTTTTTTTTTTTTTTTAGAACAGAAGCTGCTCCTTCCTCCCAGGCCCCAATCCCTGCGTGTTTCTTGGGTCTCACTCTCTTTTGTTTTCTTGAGAGTCCTACTCTACCGGTTACTTTTTCTTTCTTTTGTATATTCAACCTCTCATTGCATCTGAAATTGAAAGTTCTATGTCCCAATCTTAAATTCCCCTCTACTTCCGTCTGTCCTCAGAACAGTGCTCACCAAGATTCCTAATGACCACTGCCCTTGGATTCAGTGGGAAATTCACTCACTCCACCCCTCAGCAGAGGTCCACACGGACAACTCCCACCCACTCCCTCACTCTTTTAAAATTTTAAAAAGTTCTCATTTTAGTTTTTATTTGTAGAAATTTTCAGATATTCATAACAGTAGAGAAAGTAGTAAAAGAGCACCCTTGGGTACCTATCAGCCAGCTTAATAACTTTTAAATTTTGCTAATTCTATTTTATTCATGTACACACATACACATGCTCCCTATGTTTTTGTATGTTGTTTGTTCTTGCTAAAGTATTTTAAACCAAATTCTAGACAAATAATTATATTTTCCATTTTTATACTTTAATATGTCTGAACAATAAACGTGTTTAATTGGCATAACTACAAAATCAATTTTATAAAATGATCTCTTTCTTTAAAATAAAATATAACTTAAAATTAACAATCATTTCTTAATATCTTCTTATATTTAAATTATATTTAAAGTGCTTAGATTGCCTCAAAAAAAATATCTTTTGGGAGTTCTTTTGAATTAGAACCAAGCAAAGTTCACACCTGGTATTTGATTGCCAGGACCCTAAATCTCTTTTAATCTATACTAGTTAGCCTTTCCTTTTCTTTCATACCAATCGGTAAATATATCAGGTCACTTGTCCTGTAAAAGTGCTTGCATTCAGCTTCTGACATGCCCTTGGTTTCATTTACCATCTCTCTGTCTCAGGTATTCACTGTAACTAGCAGATAAGTGGGGAGACTTGAGATTCAGGTTCTTCACGTAGGTGGCAGCCTAGGACATGGACAATTCCAATTTAGAACTCTCAAGTTAACTTTTCCCTTAAAAGATTATGGCTGTGATAGCATTTTATAAATTTGAAAGAGCTGACCCAACCACAGCCATAGGTAAAGACAGTACTGGATGGCTTAGAATCTGGCTGATAACTGCCGACCAGGAGAAAAGAGAAGCCTGGAAGGCGGTTCACCAGGGCCTGTGCAGGAGTTGGGTGAAAGTTGGGTGAAGGCGCATTTGTTTAAGAAGTACTGGCCTTCGTGCACTGCCTCTGGCGGGAGGGGTAAAGAACATCTCCCTTGTGAAAGGTAAAGGAGGATTTAGACACTGGTTGAGCCACATGCCTCCTGGAGCTCCTCAGGTTGGAGTGAATCATGGAAATTCCCCTGCCTAATGGAGCCCCCAGTTTGGTTGACTCTGCAACTCTCCAGAGCAAGGCAGGGCCTTAGGAATGGAATCGAAAGAGTAATTTACCAAGTTGTTGTTTCCCAGTCTTTTAAAGCCTAAGCTCACATGTCCCCCCTGGGGTCTTCACTCCTGTGCCTGGGAAGTCAGTCTTTTTTTTTTTTTTTTTTTCAGAGACCCTCTGGCCAGTAAGATTTTGTAAATCTTTACTTTATGTAGATTGTGTAATAAAAATGATAGGTTTGGTTTTGTGGTTTTATATTGCTTCCCCCCCACCAAAAAAAATACGTGCTTATGTTTTAACACCAGATGGGTTTTTTATTTCATGCATGGCTTTCTAGTTCTTCCCTGAAGGATTGAAGCATTAGACTTGGGAGAGTGGAGTTTCTAGACTTCATTCTAATGAAGGACGCTCAGCATCTTTATTGACTGGCCAAACAGTTTTGGCAAAAGTTTTCTTCCTTATACAATTAGAGTTTTACAGACACTTAGAATTTCATCTAGTCATATTTTTTCTTTTCTTTTGTAGGCTTTTAAAAATTTATTTAACAAACATTGACTTTTCTTTATGTGCCAGGCATTGTGCTAAGTAAATAGGTCACATGAAGAATAAGATACGTATCGACTCTTGAGGTGTGTGCCTGGTGCTGAGGTGAAAAAATAGAGGAAATCATTGGTTACATATAGCATGACAAGAATTGTAACAGAAACAGGTACAGGGCAAGAAGAACAGAGAAGAGAACCAACCTTCTTGACCACTTTTAAGACCTTTGCCCCCACTCATTGATCTTCTAACTAACTACAGAGAAACCAGTACGTTTTTATTTCTGAATTCTGTGGTTTCCACATATTTATTGTCAAATGAAATCCCATTTTGGAATTTGATATACTTTATTTTTGTAGGAACCACAGTCCTAGACGAATAGGGCTGACATTTCCCCCATCCATACAGACATACATGGATCCATCAAGGATGTATTGACTATCATTTGTACCTGGAGTAGCAGTAATTTCCTTGAGAGTCTGGACCAAGGAGCAAAGACCATACCCAATAGATTAAGGATGAAGCCAAGCAGAGCATGACTAATCCACTCATCCTCTGCTCCTCTGACAAGCCAGTAGTTTTAACCAAGTCAATGGCAGAACAATGATCATTGAGCAGGAAGTCAGATGCAATTACCAACCTTCAATCCATCATTTAGGAATAACCACAGCAAACCTAATAAATCAACAAGGCTATAGATGTGAGTGTGTGGAAAACAGGTCTTAAATGTTAAGAAAACGCCATTATTCCCTGACTCAGCTCAGAGAGCGCACTGGACCAGGCTTCTGGATTTGATTCTTTGTGGAAGACAAAACTCTGACACTCCCAGTTTAAGAACTCTGTCTAGATCACTATGCTGTGTAACAGGGTGAGAAGAGGGAGGTACTAAGGGATCCTTTCTGGCTTAAAAATGAAAATGTAGAAAGTCATCCATATCTAAAGTCCAAGTTTTCCCTTTAGCATTTGCAACATTGTTGTATTATGCACACTGACATTTTCTTTTTCCTTAAAGCTGCTGGAGAAGAATGCAACATTTTCTGTCTTATTTATAAAACTTGGTTTCACCAGCACTTACAAAGATCTGTGGATTTTCAAGACCCAAAACTAAACTTCCATTAGTTAGCACAGAGAGGAAGATCCAGGCTAAAGGAGTTCAGAATGCTAAACTTGGAAAAAGAAAAATGTAGAAGACAAATACAACGTGGGGCATATATGATTTTGTACCAATGCTGATGATGTTTTATGAAATCTCAGAAACAGAAATGTATTTAATTTGAACTTAATATATCTTCAAATTTAATTCAGGGATTGGAGCTTGGAACTGGGAATTTGAGGCTCTGGTGTCCAATTCTGACTCCAGCATCAATTAATGAGGTGAACTCAGGCAAATCTGATTTCCTCTTTGAGCCTCAATGTTTGTCTGTAAAAGCAAGGTAGTATTCCTAATTTCTGGGGTTACTTGCTTATTCCAAATGCTTTAGGGGAATGAAATGAGGGTATTTGTACAATGGGGTAAATAGATGAATGAATCAATCGATTAATACAAAAGTAAGCTTTGTGTTTTCTTTTGTGGCTCCCAACCATACACCATTAATTAGTATTTCTATGTTTTTGTGACATTCACTGACTGACTGAACTAGATAAATTCATGTTTTCCAAAAGTGTGATTTGTCTTTTGCTTTGCTTGAATTTAATATATGAAGGTGCCCTCTAGTGGAAAATGAATGTATTGTGTTGTCTAGTGATTGATAATCAAGTCACTGTACATTGATTATATTTTTAATGTATTCAAACTTTATGCTTCATGCAGCAAATTTTTCCATTATCAAGGTATCCCTCTGGTTAAAATTCTGGCTTGGAACCAATCTTGAAATGTAAGAATAATATAAAAATAGAATATCATTCAACAAACCAACAAACCAACCTCTCCTGACTGATGGAGTGACAGTGTGCATTGGGCTATATAAAACAAGGACAACAGCTTATTGTGCTCACAACATTCCTGAATTATGCTCCATAAAGAAAGAGAAGATCCTGGGGTCCTGAATCTTTACTAGTTTTCTGTAAATTTTCCCAGCATGTGTTTGGGACAGAGACAGCGCTGAATAACAGAGAAGGGGAGCATTAACTCTCATAGAGGTGCACTGACCTCCCAGGGTATCTGGGGCATGGCAGCAGAAGGGGCACATGCTGTGGTTGTTTCCCAGGTACCTGGCATGGGGTTACAGGAGAACTTGCCATCCAGCATCTCTTGCTCACTGGCTTCTGAATCAACATAATTGCTGCTGTTGTGGCAATCGATAAAGACGTTTCTCTCTAGAGATTGAACTTTCCCCTTGGTTGAACAGCAACTGAAAGCATGTGAGGGCAACATTTAAGTGCTGTCTGCAAACCAATCTCACATGATTAACTGATCAGTATTGTTTTTTTAAAGTGACAAAGGTATTTTAGTCAAAGACTAGAGCTGATTTTTTTGGAACAGAATCTGACTGCATATTGATTTCGATTTTGATATATCAATATACCAGTGCATAAAAAAATATCACATTGGTTGTGTGTACAGAGCCTGTTATGGAATAAACTGAGGGACAGAAAGGAATGTGGCAACTTGAATGTTATGGAGTTAAATAATTACTTTTATTAGTAATATATAGGACACATTTGCCTTGGTAAGTTTCTATGACAACTCTTCATATTAAAGTTAGGTCATTCCTCACAGCAAAGGATAATAGAGAATTCTATGCCAACCCTTCTAAAAATTAAGATGCACTTCCATGTCTAAGTTGTAACTTTTATTTCTTATTGACACAGAGTTGTTCCTCTTTATGGGATACAGTGTGATATTTCAATCCATGTTTATAACACGCAATGATTGCATCAAGGTAATTGGCATTATACATTACCTCAAATGTTTGCAGACAGCATTTCTTTGTGTTGGGAATATTCAAAATCCTCTCTGATAGCTATTTTGAAATAGCTGTGTCAATCATAGTTACCCTGCTGCACTACGGAACTCCAAAGTCATTCCTCCTATCCAGCTACACCCTGCACCCTCTTACCTTCCCAGACCCTGGTGACCACAATTCTATTTTATTCCATACATCTATGAAATCTACTTTTTACAAGTGAGAACACGTGCCTGACTTATTTTACTTAAAAATTCCTCCAGGCTTATCCATGTTGTCCCAAATGACAGAATTTCATTCTTTATGGCTGAATAATATTCGTGTGTGTGTGTGTGTGTGTGTGTGTGTGTGTGTGTGACATTTTCTTTATCCATTAATCCATCTCTGGACACATAGATTTATTCCATATTTTGGCCATTGTAAACAGTACTGCACTAAACATGGAAGTACAGATGTCTCTTCTGTATCCTGAATTCATTTCTTTTGGATATTTACCATGTAGTAGGATTGCTAGATCATAGGGTAGTTCTATTTCTAGTTTTATTGAGAAACCTCTGTACTGTTTCCATAATGGCTATACTAATTTATATTCCCACCAACATTTGTTTCAGTTCTTGAATCGAGGAATTGTGAATTAAAATTTATTGTTGTTGATGGACCTTTATTTTTATTTATTTATATGCAGTGCTGAGAATTGAACCCAGTTTCTCACACATGCCAGGCAAGTGCTTTACCACTGAGCTACAACCCCAGCCCAAGAATAATTTTTGTATATGGTATAAGGTATAGTAAAGACCCATTTCTATAAGGATGTCTAGTAGATACACTTACTGGAAAAAATTATACTTTCCCCCACTGGATTGAATTAATACCATTATCATAAATAAAATGATTTTTATGTTGGTCTGTTTCTGTTGATGTCTTCTGTTTCATTCTTTTTTTTTTTTTGTCTATATTATGCCAGTGCCATACTGTTCTAAGTATTATAACATTATAATCAACACTGAGTTCTGGCAGTTCAAATTCTTTCAACTTTTTTAATTTTTAAGAAATTTGTTCTTTTTCATTATACATGACAGTAAAATGTATTTTTACATATTATACATACATGGAGTACAACTTCCATCTTTCCTATTCCCATTCACCCTCCCTTCCCTTCATTCCTCTTTGTCCAATCTAAAGTACTTCTATTTTTTCCTACCCTATTCCCTTTGATGTGAGTTAGCATCAAGTCCTCTCAGTTTTGAAAAACATGGTTTGAGTTTGTTGTTACTCTTATCTCCCTTTCTTATTTCCATACAGCTTGTTTGGGGCAAGTTAAATGTTTATAATATTGGTCCTTTAAATCCATGATCATGGTACATCCCTCCATTGAGTTAGTTAGGGGTACCAGGGATTGGACCCAGGGTACTTAACCACTGAGCCATTTCCTTAGCCCTTTTTAAATTTTTTGAGACAGAGTCTTGCTAGGTTGCTTCAGGACTTAACTAAGTTGCTGAGGCTGGCTTTGAACCGTGATCCTCCTGTCTTGGCCTCCTGAGCCACTGGGATTACAGGCATGTGTCACCTCACCTGGTGAGTCAGTCTTTCTTAAAATTCCTTTCAAGATTTCCATGGAGTTTTTGACCTGTGTGTTAAAGTTTTTCAACAGTTTTGAAACCTTCTCAGTGCCTCTTCAAGCTTAGCATTTGCTTCTTTCTTTCTTTTCATCCGTCCGGTACATCAAGCACACATATATTAGACTTGATCTTTGTGTCTCATAAGTTGCTTATGTTCTTTCCGTATTTTCCAGCCTGTACTCTCTCTGTCCTTTCACTGGGCACATTTTTCACCTATCTTCCAGGGTATTAATCTTCTCTTTTACTGTTTCTGATCTATTAAATCTATCTATTGAATTCTTAATTTTGGTAACTACATTTCTGTTCTTGGTTTTTCTGTTTAGTTCCTCTTCATAAATGTCAGTTTTCTCATGAAATATTTCATTTCTTTATTTACCTTGTTGAACATTTTAACAATTACTTTAATTACTAATTATGTAATTACCTTAATTCCATAATTATTGTTCACTAATCACCCAATGCACTGAAAATGTCTTGTATGACTAACTAGAATTAGCCTATTGTAGGCAAACTTCTTTTTTAAATGTAATTAACTTGAAAACTGCTTTATCTTAAATTCTATGTATGAATCTTCAAGGCTGGAAATAGAATTGCAGTATCTACGTAAATAATAAATGTAATTGGTTTTTGTTTAATTTAGGTTCATTAACTATAATATCAAATGAAACATTAATTATGTGCCATTCGTTTTTAAATATTTTTAAGCTCAATCTTGGCAATATGTCCATTTAATAAACAACTCACTGGGTTATTTGTTGAGTGGGTAATATTGGTTAGATAAGCCGCTTTGAAGGAAGAA
Source organism: Callospermophilus lateralis (assembly GCF_048772815.1). Lineage (NCBI taxonomy): Eukaryota > Metazoa > Chordata > Mammalia > Rodentia > Sciuridae > Callospermophilus > Callospermophilus lateralis. The sequence goes on from NC_135319.1 coordinate 80,813,616, forward strand.
AAATTATTAGGCTTGGTTAATAGAAGTAAAATAAATCCTTTTAGGAAATTTAAGGAAGACTAAACAGGTTGACATAATCTCATACAGAAACCTTTTAAATCAGAAATCAAAAGAAAATAAGAAAAACTAAATTCTATTGGATGCACAATGTATTTCAGGTAAATTCTAAGAGAGCCACACACTTTCTAATTCAGTTTTCACAACAACCCTATGAAGTAGGTATTAGGTACAGATGAGGCACAGAGAGGTTCTGTAATTGCCCAACAACACACAGTTGGTCATGATGGAGAAATGGGGTTCAGATCTACACAGTCTGGCCCCAGAGTCAGCAGCCCCAAGGAAAGGTAAATACTTTACCCATTTTGGACCATGGTGTTATGGGAACCAAGAAAACATTTGGCACTTGACTAAATAGAGCCCAGAGTCACAATGAACCTGAAATGAAGGCTCACTATTTACAGTTGCCTTGGCAATGAGCCACTTTAATGACAATGAAGGCAAAACGGAGGTGAGGTGGTATGCAAATTAAGTAATAGTAATGAGGCTGAGGAACTGGGGGAGTACAACTCCACCTGAGGGCGGTACCTGGAGCCATTTGGGAAGGAGTGCCAGGGACATGCACAGCAGCATATAGAGAAGCATCTGGTTCCAAAGACTGAGGCTGAAACCAACGCCATGTTCCAAATCATCACCCTCTGCTTTCCCTCACAATTTGGTCAACACAGAGTCAGTGATTCAGAAATAGAAACTCACTGCATCTCATGTTTCTACTTGTCATCACTTAGATCTGGAAGGGATGATTGCAGAACTCCTTCTCCAGGTGCCTGAACAGACTGGCTTGGGACTGGGGCAACGAGCCTGCTGCTCCCGTGGCTTCCCCCGCACTGGCATTAAGGGCTCCTGCTGACAAACAGTGGTATTTGCTGAGGAAAATAGAAATCAACGTGTGTGTGTGTGTGTGTGTGTGTGTGTGTGTGTGTTTAGCTAAAAGAATGCCTTTCATATTTTCAGTTTGTGGGTTGATATTCCTAAAAAAAACTCTATGAGGTAGGTACTACAGACAGACGTATGTAGAAGGATACGTTATTTATTTATTAATGATGAACAATGGTGAGAAAGAAAATAGAGTGGCAATGACAGAGACTAACCTTGACTTTTCTGAATGCACTTGGTTCTATAGATTTGAATTTGGTGATGTGTGTTTTACGTTATCATTTTTTAATCCTTCTTTGTTTCTTTTTAAGACTTTCAAGGACATTTTCTAAAAGGCCTAGAAATAATGACCAAGTCAGTAGTGATGAGCAACCTAGCACCCAGAGTGTGACCTCCAAATGTCATTTTCCCTTAAAAAAGAACCAAAGCTTCTTGGAGAAGTGGCTGAGGATTCCAGGTAAAAGATGGGGCTGGAACATCTTGTCACACCTGAAAGCAAGAAAACTACCAAGGATTACTAGGGGCATATCAAAAGGACTAAGGTGCTGACTTGAAAGGGTGCCTACTGTTTGCATGTGGGACTCTCTGAGCATCAATGAACAGTAGTTGTACAGCAATGGATTGAAGTAGTTATGTGTTTATCCGTGAGTTCAAAATGATACTAATTCAAAGCAAAAACCTCATCGATCACGTTTGAAGGATGACAAACTCGGTACTTTGAAACTTGACAAGTAGATGGAAGATCAATCATTGATCCTGGGTTTCTAATATGAATTGTAACTAAAGGTAATTAGTTATTACAGAGGCATGTAATATTAATTAGAGAGACAAATTTTCTTTATAGAAATAGTGCAGCTAATGTATGAAAGAGGAATGATATGATTAGAATGCCATTATTTTTCAAACCCTCAAGAATAAAAGGATCTAGGCAATGATATCAATGACTGATAGGATCACAAAACAAAGGCAACCAGATATTTATCTGGTTACAAGACTCTAGAAATACTACAGAGCACTGCTGTGTAGAATCCCCAAGGATCAGCTTTGACAGACAGCTGCTTGATCATTCTGCTGGGAAGCATTCAAATTTCAGTGCCCTCGTAGACTTTATCACTATCTCTCAAGTTTGTATGTGCATCCAAGTCATAAAAGGATGCATAATTTTTTTAAAAATACTGAGCCCAAAATACTATCCCTGAGCATATGATCCAGTAGGTCTCAGTTGAGGAACTGATTTTATAAAATCCCAGAGACATTCATGATGCTCAGCCAGGCAGAGCAGGCTGCCGGCAGGTGAAGCCTTGGGATTTTTTGGAGAATCTATCAAAAGGTTGATATCCTCAATCACTCCTCCACCTCGTCGCTGGCACCTACAATTTCACCATCTGCACTTAAAGCATTTAGCTTTTTACTGTCAAAATAACTAACTAAGATGGGAATGGGAAGCACAAAGCCAATGCGATGCCATTTTTCACTCCCAGACCGCTGCCCCACTGCTAATTGATCACCATCCTCTTGCCCACTGAAATCAGATGTGACCTCAGAATCCTTCTCACTCCAGTGCTCCAGGCAGTCACTACCAGTTAATTATTGTTGACACACAAATCCAAAACAATTTGTCTTCCTTGGCTCTGGCATGACTGCTAGCCCTTGTACACTTTGGGTAGGTAGGAAAATATGATGTGTGTGCATCTTCCTCTTAACAAGCACAGGGAGCTGAGGGTGGAGGAGGCTGATGAGGTGCGTGAAGCCAGGAACCTGCCTGTATCCCAGGCCACCAGGTGGATGTGCTCATTCCTTCCATGTGTTTCTAGAGTCACCCAAGTCCAGGCTCTAGGTCAGGCAGCAGGGCTCAAAAGGAGACAGTAAGACGACCCTTGGCCTCCTGGAATGTTCTGTTCTTGGAGGAGCTTCTGTCAAGAAGTGAGTATGTACCAACAATAAAAATTAATTAAAAACAACAACAACAAAAAAAAACAACAATAAAAATTAATTAAAAAAAAAAAAGAAGTGAGCATGTAGTTGGCAGTTTCAGGGATGAAACAATGTTATTCACATGCACTTGACAAATACGAAATGTAATGGGAACAATTTCCAGGACGCTTGTTCCCTTCTTAAACAACAGCATCACCTGCAGTGAGAAGGGAACTGGTCCTTTGTCCTCAGTGACCATTGCAGTGAACAGAAGTGATTCTTCTCTGCTGAAGCATTTTCACACCATTTGTGCATTTATTCTTCAATTGAGCTTTGTTAATTTGCATAATTTTATTGTTACTTCTGTGATTGTCATATCCCTAGTGTCACCCAAAGAGATCAATGATTCCAAAGTTGTTCACTGAGCTGGGAAATCGGAGATGACAATAGCAGCATAAATACCATAGCAGAGAGTAACATAATAAACCCAAAGCCAGCCCTGTGTCAGATGGATCTGGAAGTAAGAGAGAAATTGAACTGCAAAACTTTTTCCATCTCCCTTCAGGTCCCTAGTGCATAAACATCATTTTCCAGAAGTGGCACGAAATTTTTGACATTCTCATGACATTTTAAAGAAAAATGTAGTGACTTGGTTAAGTATATTGAGTATTTTTTCAAACAAGCAAAAGTAATACTTTGCAGTATGGGATTTGTGAATGGGAGGTGAGCCCAAGAGCACATAGGCATCACCCTGTGTCCCTGGCAGAAACAGGTGCAAGTCACAGTGCCACAGAGGAGCATGGACAGTTAGCTTTGAAGCCAGTGACAAGTTGTTTTAAGAAAACATAAAATAAGTTCTCAGCTAAGTTCCTTTACAGATGAAACTGCTGGATGTGATGGTGTAGCCACACACCACGTGGAGTCCCATCACTTATACGTGCCAGCTGTGTCAAACCTCGGATACGTGAGGTGTGTGAGGGAGAAGGGCCTGAGAACTTTTTGTCCTCTTTATCGCTGAAAGCCCCTGATGCAGGAGCAAAGATTTGCATCCAGCTAAATGATGAGTCTGTGAGTCATTCGATAAAGTGGAAAAGGTGTACTGGGATCAGTACAGACAACACCAGCTGTGTTTGCAGCAAAGAGCCTGCGAGGACACACTGAACAATGTGGCGCCAGAATGCCACTTAATGCATGGCTGAATTCGCAAAGAACAGTTGGTCCACAAAATGCCTTCTGATCCTGACACTGTGCTAAGAAAAATGGTGACATTTTGAATGTGACAGTATGGTGTGTCCAGCATGCTGAATGAGGGAAAACGCTCCCATTTGGAGGGCAGTGTGTCCGTGGTGAAGGAGATAGAAGCATTTCCATGTCCATTCTCAGAACCCTTGATGACATCTATGCCAGGATTTCAAGTGAGGCGCCTCAGCAATATATTCCATTTCTTGAAGAGCCTGAACTTTTCACTTCCTGGAAGAAATATCACCATTTTTAATGCTGATGATTACATTTTTTAAATTCTAGGAAGAGCAAACTGTGATGGAAAACTGTTCCATCCCCAAGATTTTATTCTTTCTCATCACATCATGATTCTCCCCTTTACCTCCTGCCCCTCCACAACCAAACAGACACATTTTTAAGAATAAAGAAATATCCTCTTTAATATCCTCAATTTGGGATATTAAGAATGACTGGATTCTCAGATATTCTTCATTCACTCTATGAAACATACCACAGCACGATGATTCAGCAATGACTCAGAGTGTCTGTCCTTTCCTAATCATATTTGCCAGTTGTACTTGTTAATATAGGTGTGTAATTTCATCATGTCAGCTCATGGTATAAAGAAATGCACCAGATTCTCCTAGGAAGCTTTAAAAATCCTGACAACCAGGCCATCTCCTAGCAGAATTCCATCAGCATCCCTGCGAATGGCCCCTGGCATCAGAATTTAAATTTTTTTTCCCCAAGTGATTCCAATGTGCAGCCAAGGTTGAGAAATAAAGATTGATCGCAAAGCTTCTCTCCGGTATGGAACAAAGAAACTACTATTTGGCACAAATCATTAGCTCAGACTTTTTCTTCTTTTTTATCAAGACTCACAACAACCAAGCTGTCTTTACTGGGTCTGAGAAATTTGACTTCTTTTCCCTTTTGATCCTTTTTTCCAAATAGTGGCATTAAAGAAGTCTTGTTATTTCCATCTAAGGCTCTTATGTAGCCTACATTTACATAACTGCAGCTGATTTGTTTTAGATATGAGAAGGGAAGCCCCTTCCCTTTGTCACCCCCTGTACCAATGGTGTCCTGAGAATACAGGCAAAGTCAGATATCCTCATGGCCCAGTAAACACAGACTATTGAAGAGAAGGCTGACAGGGGACAATTAGCACAGGGAGCTGGGCTTGAGGGCAGTACCAGTGGGCATGATTCCATGCCCAGGAGGATCTTACTATACAGATAGACACCCACTTACCCCTCTGCTGCCCAGTGTACAGGGGGACAGAAAATAATCCTTCCCTTGAATAAAAAGAGGGGGGAGGAGAGCAGAAGGACAAACAGCCCTGAGACCCAGGGTCCTTGGGGACTTCTAAACTGAACAATATCTTAGAATCTCACTGCTGCCGCTGCAGTGCAGATGGGAACACAGGAACTGCTTCTCTGGAATTCTTAATTTGCAGAATTTCAAATGCATGCTCATTTATTCATTCAAAAAAAAAATATTTACCTATGGTAGGAGCATGCTAGGCTTGTTTGAAGAACAGTCAATGTGATTGGAGCCACAGTACAAGGCAGAAAGTGAGAGGAAATGACGTCAGGGAGCAAAGAGACCAGCCTTGTAAGATGCATGGAGAAACCACAGTTCTAAGGATTTACCTTGTTCCAAGGATGATGGGAAACTGGAAGATTTGAAGCATTTCCTGTAAGTCAGTTCCCCGCGATAAACAACCTTACCCTTAACTTTTTCAGAGTTTTTAACTAAAGATGTGTCCCAGTCTTTGTGGGGCTGGGGATGTAGCTCAGTCGTAGAGTGCTTGCCTAGCATGTATGAGGCTCAGGGTTCAATCCCCAGTACTATCATGTTGAGGGCCACAGCCGAGTCGGGATGACGCATGGCATTTTTGCCAGAAGTAGTGGTTGAGAGGTGACGCCAGTTGAGCTCTCGCGGGGATTCCCGGAGAGTTCCATTGGTTGAGGAAGTGCCGGAGGAGGGATATTTCCGGTTGCTGGTTCCTGGACGAGCCCTGTGGCGTTAGGGAGCGTGTGTGGAGTGTGCTGGTGGAGTTCAGAAATAAAGTTTGTTCCTGCTTCAGTGGCTGGTGATTTGTGCCCAGCCAGACTGCAGCACTATCCAAAAAAAAAAAAAAAAAAAAAAAAGAGGAGAGGGGATTGTCCCATTTTTGTGAATATGGTCACCATTCAAAGGCTAACATAAACCAGATGGCTTTGGTGATATTGCATGGTTCTTGGAAATAGCTGTTGGGTGTTTTATTTAACAAGTCAGTTCTTCTAAGGAATGACTTCCTTGTAACTTTTAGTAAGGAAATATCTTCTTTTCTTTCCTGGATTTTGTTTCTCAGTCATGGTTTTAGACAGCCACTAGCTCAGCAAGATTCCAGTGGCTCAGAAAAGATGGTCCTGAGACCTGTCTTCCCTCCTGTGGCACCTGTGACTGGCAGGGACTTGAGTGGGCAAGGGTGACCTAATCAGATTAACCTGAGATGTGATGTGCAACAGAGACTGGAGGAGAGTGTGTTTTGGTGGCAAGGCCAAGCATCCTACCTGTAGTGAACTAACAACCTCTGTGTACTGGCCCATGGGGCAACTTTGACCTTAGTAGATGGTCTGGGACCCAGACAGCAATGGGGAGAGGTCTGCCCCGGGACTCTGGGCTTCACTGGACCTTAGGCTGGGAATCACAATTCCCATAAGTGTGATAAATAACAACTCTAATATTTTAGTCCTATGCTGAGTCATAATTTTGGGCAGTTCAGGGGTAACAAATAAAAAGGGACTTTTTTCCCAGTATAGGAAATCTACTTTCAGTATATTAGGATTATGCATAAGTACTGTTTCTTCAGAAATATTCATAAGTGCTGCCCAAGCCATTATGGATGTTTGCAACCCAGTAGGAGATGTTTTTTTACTTGAACTTTTAATGGACTTTAGGGGGAAATCAGTGAATAATGAAATACTGAAATACTCTAAACTATTTTTCTACTGGGAAATAAATGGCACTCTAGAGGCCTGAATAAATCATTACAGCTAATAAAATTTCCTGATATTGCCTCTAGTGAATTTGCACCAGGAAGATTGAATTTATACAGATTTATACAGTCAAACAAGGTCAGTCTATATATGGGAAAGCTGTTTATCCAGCATTTGGGCAACATAAATTTAGACTCTTCCTTATGTAACCACACCTGCTGTGCATGCCCTTTGCAGTTTTCCTGTGAGACCGAAGAATGAAAGGCTTATGTGAGGTTGCTAGTAATACTTATTACTGCTGATAAGAGAGCATTACAGGATTTGTTCAGGGCCATTTGTTTCTGAAGTCTATGTCTCCAGTCATTGCAGGCCTTTGGTTTTATTTCTTACCAAAATGATATATCATTTGAATTTGCATTTTATAATTACTAAATCTAATTACATTTTATATATAATTTTGATTTTTCATTATTATATATACATATTTTAAATGTCTGAATTTCCTATTCATGTTATTTACCTACTTCATATGGATGGCTTGTCTTTTCCTTATTGATTTGTAAAAACTCTTTATATATCAGGGATATTAATTTTTCTCTAACTTATATATATTGCAAATATTTCCCCCAGGTTGTAGTGTATAATTTATCTCTGTTTTTATGCTGTGAAGATGTTTTTAATTTTTTTGCACTGGTTTAAGAGATGAGGTTAGGATTAACTTTACTTCCTTCTTCATTAGTATAATTCATAGTTTTTCCATTGATTTATTGATACCTTTGATTGTATTTCTGTAGATACTTAGATCTAATGCTAGATTCTTTATTCTGTTCATTTGTCTACTTTAGCTTCTTATCTTTGGCACTTTTGATTTTGGGTGCCAGATAGCTTTCTGTTGTCAAGTAGGAGCAGGGAGTCTCCTGTTCGGCAGCATGCCTGGCCTCTATCCATTAGATGCCAGTGACACACAGTCCCTGGTGATAACAAAGTGCCTCTGGATATTGCCTAGTGTCTCTGAGGGGCAAAATGTCCTAGTTGAGAATACTGGTCTATTCCCATTCCAATCCATCATTATTTTAATGTCTGTGGATTTCTAGTATATTTTAATATCAGGCAGGGCAATTTCTTTTTTCAGAATTTTCATATTTATACTTCCAGAATTTCAGATCATCTAGGGAAATAAGAAGAAAGAATCTGATGTGAGCTATACATCAATAAAATTGTTATATATATAAATTTCATCAGAATTTTATTGGATTTGATTTTAATTCACACATAGCTGGAGAAGAAGCAATGTGACACACAGCCACTGTTTCCACATGATCTCCATGGAGTCAGGTGATAGAATCCGGTGGTTTTCTTGGATCAAGACCTTGCACATAGGTTCAAATCCTGACTGTGCTGTGTTTGTTGTTGGCTATTACATAAATTCTTATAAACTTTGTAATTTTTTTGAGTAAAAGGCTTTTCTTTCATGATATTAAGTGTTTCCATAGAAAGAAATCTTGATTTTTGCACACAGATTTTGAAACTAACCACCTTACAGAATTTTCTTACTGTTTTCAATCTTTCTTCATAAATATAGCAAGAACATCTGGAAATAGGTAATATTGCCTCCTTCTTCCCAGAAGACATACCACTTACAACTGTATTTTTGCAGTACAGTATTTAAGAACAATTTAAATCACCATAAATAATGAGCATTCTTGTTTCTCCTGGTGTGAATGAGAATGTGTCTAGCCTTTCACTATTGAGCACTGGTTCCTGAGAAGTATTACTGTCATGTTGAAGAGGTAGCTTTCTAGTCCTACTTCACAAAGTTTTGTTTGTCTGGATTTTAATCAAGAATAAATATTGACAGACAGCAGTTCCCAGGGACTGGGGGAGGGAAAAATGGCAGTTGCTCATCACTGGGCACGAAGGGTCAGCCATGCATGTTCTAGAGGTTTGCAGCACCGCATTGTGCATGTGGATAGCAACACTGTGTTGTATTCTTCCAAGTTTGTAAGAGGGAGGATCTCATGCTAAGTGTTCTTACCACAGTAAAATAATTTTAAAATATTATGTAAAAGGGCAAAGAGACCAATGAAACAAAGCAGAGGCAAGCATGACCCATACAAATACAGAAATGATGCATCGTGGAACTGGCAAATGCAGATAGGTGGGAATAGAGTGGACTTTTCAACAAATACTGTTTAGAAAACCAGTTATACATATGAAGTTGGGCCCGCAACATAATGCCATATACTAAAAAATATTCTAGGTAGATTAGGACTTAAGTGTAAAAGAAAGTCCTATAAAACAATTAGAAGACAGCATCAAATATCTTTAAAATTTCTGACTTGAGAAGGATTTAAATACACACACACACAAACACACACACGTCACCATAAATGACAAAAATAATATATTTGGTTACATTAATAATAAGAACTTCTGTGCAAGAAAATAAAACTTAAGGATGAAAAGTTGATCCCACAACTTGGGAGAATATCCTGCAACATGTATAACTGGAAAATTATAACTAGAATATGTAAGGGATGCTTGCAAACTAACAAGAAAGAGAAAAAACAACCCAACAGAAAAATGGGCACTTTACAGAAGAAGAGACCCAAATAGCTAAATAAAAGAAGCCCGATGTCTTTGGCAACCACTGAAGTTCTAATTGAAACGACCAGCTGTTTCATTGTCAACAGATTAGCAAAACAATTTAAAAGTCTGATAATGTTATTGTGAAGATGTAGAACAACTGAGGTTGTGTAGTGCTGAAAGGAATTTAAACTGGAAGAGTCTTTGGAAATAATTCGACATTATTAAGCAAAGACGAAGGTCAATATGGAGACCCTATACTCTATTATGACAACGATTCTGAACCGATGATCATCTGAAAATATTTACACAGTTGCACAGGGTCATGTACAAGAATGTTCATGGCAGCAAATTTTGTAATACTGAAAACTAGAAATAAGAATATTGTATGTATACAGGAACTGTAGTGCAGTGAACACCAAATCAAAGCTACACAAGACTTGGATGAATTTCAGAAGTAACAGTGAGCGAAAAAAGCCAAATCGCTGGAGAAAGCACAGAGTATGCTCCACTGATAGTCAAAAATGTACAAAAACCAACAGTGTTTTTTTAGGAATACAAATACATATTATGTATCAAACATAAAAAGTAAAAAGAAAACAGGGTAGAGGGAACATGCTGAGATAAATTGTCCAACTCTAGTTGGGAGGGAAGAGGATGGAAAGGAAGAGGGTCACACAGGGTATCTGTCCCCATCCTTCAACTGGGTGTCGATGTGTGGGTGCCTGTTGAGACCTGCATTCAGCACCTGGATTCAGAGGCCCCCATATCCAGAAGGATAGCAGATACTCTGCCTGCTGGAGCTAACTCCTGATGCTGAGAGATGGACAACAAGTCTAACTCATAAGTGGTGTGCATTCTATAGTGATAAATGCTGACAATTGTTTCAATGGAGTACAAATGGAGGAAAAGTGTAGGCTGGGATCGGTGTTGAAATTGTAAGTGGAGTGACCAGGGGAGGGCTCACTATGGAGATGGCATTTGGGGAAGCCCTGGAGGAAGCAAGGCTTTGCCCCGGGGGGGTGTGGGGCAGAGCTTGTCAGACAGAGGAAAGGCACAGGCAAGGGCAAGTTCTGCTCTAGCAAAGGGGAGAGGAAAGGGGTCGAACCTGGGGAGTGGGGAGCAGGGGCCAGATCAGAGGTACTGGGTGGGGGAGCAGACAATGATGGTGTCTAAGGAAGTTACAATACCTCTGGGAGGTTTTGAGCAAAAGAGAGACAGACACTGCTCTGTGAATTCTCATACCATCCATTCACTTTGCGCTTATTTTGTATTTGCTGTGGTCTGTGCATTTGTGTCCCTGCAAAATCCATATGTTGAAACCCCAACACCTAAGGTAATGGCACTGGGAGGGGGGCCTTTGGCAGAACCCTCATCAATGGGATTAGTCTCTTGTGAAAGAGGCCCCAGATAGACCCCTGGTCTCCAATGTCAGGACACCTGGAGAAGATGCCATGTATGGAACCAAAACCTGCTGGCATCTAGATCTTAACTTCTCAGGCACTAGAACTGTGAGTAATAAGTATCTGTTTTTTCTACGCCACACAGTTTAGGGTATTTTGTTATGCCAGCCTAAACAGACTAAAACAGGCATTCTTTTCTGGCAACCTATTATTTTTAAAAAACTCTATTTAAAGACCAAAGTGAGTTTCCTCCTCAAACCCACCACCCCCTGCTCATTCCCATGTGTTTATAGAAGAGGGAGTGAGTGAACATACAACTTGAATGTTTTGATTAGTTAACAAGCTGGGGATACAGCTATAAATAGCAAAGACTGCAGTAATTAGGGCTTCAGCGTTGTCTCTCCTACGTGGCGGCCAGGGGCTGTCAAATAGAATTAGCCTCTGGCTGTGACCAAAGGGTTGACTTGACACTTTCTGGACCAAATACCTTGAAAAATAAGGACTCGGTTCTTAGAGTTTTCTGTCCTCTGATGTTTTTGCCCAGTTTTGAGTTAATGAGAGCTCATTAAAATCCTAGTGTAAGGTTTTACAGGCAGCTTATGTGACGAGGCCTACTGGACAAGATAATTTACTGTATCCATAACTAATTGATTTTCGGTGGGACAAGTTCTTTTCTCCATGTTGTGGCATTACAGGCACATCACTCAGCAAATCGCTTGATCCATCATTACACACAAAGGTCTCTGCCCCTTCGCTTCTCTTGCTTGCTTGTTTGTGTACCTGCTATCTTATCCAGGCACTGAGTATCTCCTCTAGGGACACACAGGTGGGCCCTAATGATACTGACCCTTTCGTGATAATGCACCACAGGGCCCTCCTCCTGTCCTCATGGGCTGACAAGTTAGTGGACCAGACAAACACCATACAAGCAAGCCCTAGTTTCCTCAAGTTGATTTTTTCTGACTTTCCCTAGTTGGAATTTTCTAAGGTGATTCTCAGCTTCCTCTCCTTCCCATTCCACATCTCCTCTGTTAGCTCACTTTTGCGCTATATTACAAAAATAAAGTCAGACAGACTTTATTCTAAGCCCAAATAACACCCACTTTTCTAGAATGACTGAATGGCCTTGTTGGATTAGCAGTAAAGACTTATGGTTAATTATCTGTTTCTTACTCTCCTGTGGGTTAGACAAGCTGTTCACAGAAAAAGTATGTGGGCAGGTAATATTTCTTGTGTTTCTTTGTCAGGTTCCCTAATAGGCTCCGTGGTAACAAAGCTTTCAACCATAAGCATGTGCACACCCAGAACTGTGGAATAAAAGAGAATCACTCTGAAAAGTCACCTTATTTAAGCATTTGTTACCCAGATTCAAAGATAAGTTTTATGTGTGCATTTATGAACTTCCCTCTATTGTTATTGATATAAGCTTTTTCAGTGGTTAAAATTGGGGACATATTCTTGGAACCTTCCTTCTTTTCTTGCTTGTATTCAATGGTATTACAGGAAAAAGGAATCATTTGCTATAAAAAAGGCATTTATATTCTGGCATGATATATGGAAACTCCTGGAACTGCCTCAGACTCAGGTCACAAATAGAAAAGCTCAGACATTTTGGGAAGAAAAATATTGTGTCACAACGGGAACCTTAAACTCTCCATGTAAAGCCTGTAAATTAATGAACTTGTGATGGTGTGGATGTAAGATGTCCCCTGAAAGCTCACAGGTAAGACAAAGCAGGAATGAACAGGTGAGACGACTAGATTATGAGAGCTGTAACCTAACCAGTGGGTTCATCATTTGGTGGATTAATAGTTTGAATGGATTAATGTGTGGTAGCTGTAGGCAGGCAGGGTGTGGCGGGAGGAAGTCAGTCTCTGGGGACATGGCCCCTTGGGGATATATGTTATCCCTGGCTCCTTGCACTCATGTTCTCGTTGCTTCCTGGTTCTTTTGAATTGAGCAGTTCTCCTCCACCAAGCCCTTCCACCATGATGTTCTGCCTCAGGTCAGGCCCAGAGTCAGGCAGCATGTACTGAATATCTGAAGCCATGAGCCAAAATGAACTCTTCCTCCGCTAAGTTGCTCTGGTCAGGTCTTTTGGTTACAGCAACAAAAAGCTGACTAAAACAGAACTAATCACCTGTACTTTCTATTTTTAATTGATGAATATTAATTGTTCATATTTATGGGGTACTGTGTATTCACAGATGTATAAAATGTATAATGTTAAAAAAAAATAGTACTGATTGAAAAATGGTCACAGCCTCCTGCCTTGAGTGGGGAAGATAAGTTTGAATGTATGACTGACCTGAGAAATGGCAGGAAGAAGCTTACTTCCTTCGGAAAAAAGGACTCCTGCCACTGATAAGGAAGACAATTGTTGAAGCATTTGTTTGGAGGTTCATATATGAGTTGCTGGGAGAAAAGGTGGAGAAGAAATACCTGCTATGAACTTTATTTTAACTTATCATGAACCATTGGACAGACAGAGATTCTCAATTCATATTCCAGATAAACTGCTATCCTTGAAACCAATTTTGGAAGACTTCCATATATTTTCCATAGGCAGCAATTCTAGAAGAATCTGTATGAAATTTGAAATGATAACAAAGGCAACTTTCACATAAGCCTACTTATTATTATTGTTTGTATTTTTATCTAACCCAAAGAAAACTAATATAATATTTGTTTTTAATTTATGACCCTGCAGTTCCACTCTTTATATGGAGTCACCAGAAATTATAGCCTGTTCTCACCAAAAGATGTTCAAAATTGCTCATAGTAGCTTTATTATAATAGCCCCAAGCCAGGAACAACCCAATTATCAGCAGCAGGATGGTTAAATAAATTAAATACTGCACAGCACTGAGAAGAAACAATTGATACAGACAACAACATAAATAATTCTCACAGGCATCATATTGAATAAAACTGTCAGACACAAAAGAGTACATCAGATGATTCTACTAATAGGAAGTTCAAAAACAGAACTAATAATCAAAAATGATATAGGACAGAGGAGTCCTGGAAGTTCTTACTGACCAGGAGTGGTCCTTGGGAAGCCATGTGGCTGATGAAATAGTCTATAACTTGATCTGAGTGATGTCTATATGGGTGTGAGTATACACACACACACACACACACACACACATACGTATATTTATATACATGAACGGTATGGCCCTACTTTGGAGATATATATATATATATATATATATATATATATATATATATATATACATCCGCTGAACATTTGGAGAAATCTGGGACATAATTGGAGGTCAGAGGTGTGTGGAAGCAGAAACACACATATATTTACATATACATATACATATATATATATATATGTATGTATGTATGTATATGTGTGTGTGTGTGTGCACTTAATATTTATTTGCTTTACTGAACATAGCTTTGGATAGTGAAATATGTATATTTAGAGACCTTAAATTCAAGAAACTCAAATATCATGTAATCTAATTTTAATTGATACGTATTGTCAAGTATTCTTGTTCTTCTATTTAATAAATATAGTCCAATATTAATTGCTTTTTTCTATGAAATGGGAATTTAGATAATATGTGCCTCATTGGGTTATTTTTAAAATTCACTTTGTTATCAGCTGTATTATTTAAAATAAATTGCACACATCGACACTGTACGATCTGATGAGTTCTGACAGTGGTATAAGCTTATGAATCCACCACCATAATCAAGGCATACCCCTGGGACTTTCCTCTTGCCCCTCTGCCTTGGTCCTAAACAACTACAGATTTTCTTTTTGTGTAAAAAGTTTAGTTTACATTTTAGAATTTTAGATAAGTGGACTCAGGCAGAATGTATTCCTGTGTGCCAGACTTCTTTCATTCAGCATGATGATTCTGAGACTTATCTACACTTTCGCGTTCATCAGTGCACTGCTCTTTTAGAGCAGTATTATTCCAGGTGTAGATATGCCACATTTCATTAATCTGTTCATCTGCTGATGAACATTTGGAGAAGTCTGGGACATAATTGGAGGTCAGAGGTGAGTAGCAACAGAAGCACACTTCCACCTAACAGTAGAAAGCGTTACCTTATGCTCAACCCAAGTGTCAGGTAGTGTGGGGACTTTCCCAGGACTTGAGAATCTGAGGCATAATTATATATGATAGGAAGACAACTTAGATGGATGGATAGAGGGATGGATGGATAGATAGGTAGACAGACCTAGTAAGAAAGAATATGGTTATGTCAGTAAAAAATACATGGAACTGGGATTATGAGCCCTGACTATGGTAACTGGTACTCTTGCTCTGGGCAAACTATTTCTCCTTCTTCAGCCTCAGTTTGGCGAGGCGCTAAGCAGCCTGTCTCAAAATAAAAAATTAAAAAGACTGGGGACATGGCTCAGTGGTTAAGCACCACTGGGTTTAATCCCCAGGACCAAATAAATAAATAAATATCTTTAAAAAGTCATAATTGAAATATGCATTTTTGTTTGAAATTACTTTTTACTGTTATACAATAATTATAGAGATTCAAAAACTTTTGATAAAAAGATACTGATATTTTCATCATTGGATAACTTTTGCTTGTTCAATATATTTAGTTGAGGGGCCCTCTAGTGGAAAAATCTGCATACAGCATGACAACAGCTGCTTCCGGATTTAAAAGCCTGTGATACTGCATTTCATTCATAAAAAAATATAATGTCCATATTACAGTAAAGTATTCATGATTAAATATCTCACTCAACTTAAACTTCTATTTTGAATTCAATATTAAAATTATAAGAGACTATTAATGTAGGATTATAGCATTTACATTTTTCTATCCCAATTATTGTTTATTGCTGTTAGATTAACCATGTGGATGAGAATGTCTAAAATACACTCAACTTTATCTCCCTTAAATATATTAAAATGGAAGACACTTGAATCCTGAATGATTTATCTCTTTCACAGATAGATGGTTCCTCTATTTTTCAGGTGTCTGAAATACACATACCTGTGTGGACTGGAGAA
The DNA here is from genome assembly GCF_048772815.1 of Callospermophilus lateralis. Classification (NCBI taxonomy): domain Eukaryota; kingdom Metazoa; phylum Chordata; class Mammalia; order Rodentia; family Sciuridae; genus Callospermophilus; species Callospermophilus lateralis. Next base: position 80,829,666 of record NC_135319.1, read on the forward strand.
ATGAGTGATGAGAAAATTGTGCTTGTCAGCTTTCCAATGCAATAGCAAAATACCTAGAATAATCAACTTATAAAGCAAAAGGTTTGTTTTGGCTCACAGTTTTGCAGATTCCAGTCCATGATCAGTTGGTCCTGTTGCTTTGGGCCTCTGGTGAGGCAGCACATCATGGCAGGTGTGTGTGGTGGGACAAAACCACTCACCTGGTGCCAGGAAGCAAGAAGGAGGATGAATGGTCCAGATCCCACGATCCCTTTCAAGAGCATGTCCCCAGTTACCCAAGGCCTTCCAATAGGCCTCATATCTCAAGAGTTCTTCCAACTCTCAATAATGCCACTCTGGGGACCTTTAGGGGACATTCAAGTTCCAAAGTATAAGAGAACCAATGTGGAATTTCTTATGGACATTTGTCAGTAGCTATCTCCAGGCCATCTGGGAGCCCACTGGCTCTGATCTCTGTGGCTTGATCTAACACAGTGCTGTAGTTCTGATCATTGATAAAGACCTTCCTGTCCTCTGCATTGACTTTCTCTTAACAGAAAACACTGAAACGATGGCTATTTTTAAGCTTCATCCCATTTTAACCTCATTTACCAGTCCTTTCTGTTTAAAAAAATATGTATATCAATTTAATTAAGCAATTAATATGGTCTTTAATCTGAATTTCATGCATTATTAGTTTTAGTTTTAATAAATGGACATAATTCATCCAAAACATTAAATTGGTTGTGTTATAGGAAATCTAATGGAGTAAATGAAAAGCTAAACTTACCTATCAGAAAGAGAAATGCTTGAATTTCATGGGATTAAGTTATGACTTTCATTATTATTTTTTTAAAGAAATTATTTTGAAAGAAAGTTCCTGTATTGACTCACAATTAAATTTAACTTCCTTTTCATAGTAGAGGGAGAAGATAATGACTCATGGCAACTCCTTCATAGTCAGATATACTCTTTATTTTCTTATATAGATATGAGAAAAAAATTCTGGGCAGTAAATATTTGCAGTGCTCTCAAACATAATCTTGAGTGGACCCTCATTCATACAATATTTGATTGTTGGCTCATCGTGGCACAAAGGGGCACTTGTATTCTGAGATTTGAATCATTATGGACCCCTGGGCTCTTGTTCTCCTGGGGAGACAGGAAAGAGAGCAGATGGGGCCATCGGGTAAATACCAATCTGTCCAACCTGCAGCCCAGATATGACAGGCAGTACATATAAGAGGGAACTTCCAGTAGTTATGCATTAGCCTAGGACAGTGGTTTCCAAATATCTTCAGTAATGGACCACATGATTAGAAATTCAGGGTGGAAAGCTTGGTGCTAAGCATGCTTGTTTTTTTATTGATCCCAGTATGGGTATTGGCAGAGCACATGGTTCACACATAAATACTACCCAAGACTCAGAAATACTTTGAAGACCTCATTCATATTTCCATTCACTCAGCCATTCTCAGTGTTCTAGTTCCATGATGTAATTTAAGTGGAATTAAATTTGTAGAGCTCAAAATGTATAATTACACCAGTAAAATATGGAAAACCCCAAATGCATAATTAATTACAGTCAGCTTCAATCTCAATCACGCATTAATGCAGAGCTATTCTCCAGGTAGTGTCAAATACTGAAGAGTAGCAAAGAAGGAGGTCAGACCTTCTAATTCATATTTGTTGGATAATCAGTTAAACCTGTAGTAGGGTACAGAACCTATGGACCATCTGTAGGCTACAAGAAACTATCTGTCACCTATTACCTTGGCTAAAAGCATTGGCATTGTAGATTTAAGTCACAAGGATGCTACTCTTATAATACCTAAGTGGATTAGGGCATTTTAAAAACCAGAAACCATCCCTTCATTACTTCTTCTCTGTGCTAATGTGAGTCTCTCCTTTCTACTGTGGCTTCCTTGAAAATTGCCAGTTCTTTAGGAAATTAGATTGTTCTCAGGTATTCTATAAGTAATTTGGCATTTGGAATTTCCAATAGGTTTATTCACTAGAGAGAAGTTCCTCATCACAGTTGAGCTGCTTTTATGGAATCAGCCATTTCTCTTAACCTTAGCAGCATTTTGGTAATTCCCTGAGAAGCAGCTGGTCTTCAGAATCAGATATCCTTCTCTATTTGCAACAACTGCCATTTGCTGGGTGCTTATTACAGGCCAGAGACCATGCTTTGCCTTTATATGAATTATATCATACATTCTCCACATAATGCAATGAAGTTATCATTATTGTTCCCATTTACAGAGAAAAAAAGGAGTAGGAAAATTGGGGCAATTTGTATGGATTTCCTCTGTAACATAAGTGGAAATCTAGGAGATTTACTTCAGAAAATGGTAGGGGAGTCTTGTCCCATACATAGATCCAATCATACAGTTGGAATGGTAGGGATATTCATACTACAAAGGCAATGCCCCTCTGTATTTACATCTATGCTATCAACATGAAGCATGTGTCAGGAAGGGAGATCCAGCTACCAATCCTGTGTGAGGACAGCAAAGACCAAATGACTCTAGCCACTAGTAGAAGCCTACAGACTTGGGTCTGCTGCCTCTTCTATGGGTTTGGAGCCCCCAGGAAGGATACACTATGCAAAGAATTGGTTGAAGCAACACTATTCACAGAAGAAGAGTCCAGCATGATTAGCACTGTGCTGTGTGCCCAAGTCTCCCATGGCTGGAAGGTCGGTCCCCATATCCCACTCAGGGTGATGGTTCTGCTGGCAAAGACGCCCATTCCCTGGGTAGAAGAGAGAAGGATGATATACTGGTGGGGCAGTCAAAGGCCAATTGTTACACACATTTAAGCAATTCATGGAAGTTCACTGCATACTCAGAATGGGGAAAATTTTCTTCTAGTAAGAAGTATCTGGGGCCAAGTGACAGCTCAGCACCCAGCTACATGATAGAGGAATGTTCCACACTCAGTGCACTGACGGGCAAACTCAAAGAAGGTGGGTTCTCTCACACTGGCAGATTCCTCAGTGGTGTAAATATTGTTTTAGGATTGGATCTTTCCATTTTAGAGAAGCCTGTAGCAGCTATATTTGTAGTCAATGCAAGTTATGCAGTTGCTATATTTCTGTAATCCCCAGATAGATGGGCTCCTCCACCCAAGTTTTCAAGGGCTATTCTTCTATTCTTTGGATAGCAATTTTATCAACTTCACCTTCTCCCTCTTAAAGTATATCAGGTTTGGAATGAGTAAAATTGATGGCATCCAAACCATCTCTCAAACTTCAATGTGCAAAAAAAAAAAAAAAAAAAAAATCTCCCCTGGAGATTCTGTCAAAATGCAGGTGCTGAATTCAGCAGCAGATCCAAGTGGTTTTGACATTCCTAACTAGCTAGCTCCCAAGTGATGCTGAGACTGCTGGTCCACGGACCACACTTTGAGTAACAGTAATCTAGATTTTTTTTCCAAGTAGAAGAAGAGAAACATCATATATAAAAAGAATTATTTCACTCTGTAGACAGAGTCTGAGTCTGAAACTGTAAAACCATTATGTGTATAGAAAGATTGCTCCAGGAAAACATTGTTTTGCCGAACTCACTAAATATTTGATATTATCTAGTTCTTATTTGATTTAATGTAAAAGGAACTGAAACATTCCTTCAAAGACTGCCAGTGGTCTGTGAGGATTCTCCTCAGGCAAGGGAAAATAAGAAAACTGTTAGAGAAAGTATGCATATTATAAATATTTCATTGAACTAGTCTAGGTTATCCATTAATGAATTAGACTCATCTAAATGAATCATTCTTTTTTTTTTAAATTTGTTTCTCACTTTTCTATGTAATCTATTTGAAATAGTTCTTGGGAATTAAAAAATGGGCCATAAGATCAAATTATCCTTCATGGTTGTAATGTTTCTCATTACAATTCTTACTCAATTGACAATAATCTACTTCATTGTTATATACTGAACAGAATACTCACTAAACAAAAACAACTGTTATTAATGTGTAATCAAGTCTGACATCATAAGAGAACTTACGGTGTGTCAAGTCTTAAGAGATGGTTTTTCTGGTAGTATCCTACAACAGATAGCTCTGCAGGGTCTCCAGGCCTTTCCTGTAATGTTTAATCAGGTAAAATATGTGGCATGTCCTAGCAATGACCAGGGAGTAATATCACCCATAAAGTCTTAGAGGGGAAAAGTAGGAAATATCATATTATTTCCAGTAATTTTTATGACTCATACAATTTTCTGCACATTATGCATTTAAGAAGTACTTTACCTAACTACTTATCCAAGAAAAGATATTTTAAAGAAAATCTAATTTAACTTTAAACTAAATTTAATTTAACCTCAATTATCTAAATGACTGCCTCATCTGAAATATTTACTTTTCATCCACTTATTGGATATTCTCTAGAGAAAGTTGTCATCACTATGTAAGAGGGAAAATGTCATTGGCTTCATCATCTCACGGTGTGTTAACTGTGATTTTTGTTATGCAGTTGTGTTAATTGTTAGTTATTCCCTATAATCATGATTTTTAAATATGTTTTTAACTGAGACTTGGTGATGTACATCATTTTACAATTAGAATATCACATTATGTATTAAGCGTGTGTTAATCAGAAGTAAGATCCATTAACTTAGAAGAGGGGAACACATTGAGTTTAACTACAGGAAGTAAATTAGGTTATGTGAATAAATTATGCAAGGCCTTTAGAAACACAAATACAATAGAAAAAATTAATCAGAGTAACAATAATAGTAATATTTATTAAGGTCCTACTATGTGTCTGGCCTTGCACTACATGCTTTTCCTATCTCATTTGTTCTTTACAAGAACCCAATAAGGTAGGTTCTATAATATTCTCATTTAACACGAGAAACTGAGATATGAAAAGCATAAGCAACAAGTCTAACATCACATTAGCATATGATGGAGTTGGGATTCACACCCAGGAAATTGGTTTCTAAGCCTACATTCTTCACCCAGAACTGTAGAAAGTTTTGTATTCTTTAGAGGAGGGGTCTGCAAACAATGATCCACAGGTCTGCCACCTTAAGTCTGCAAGCTAAGAATGGTGTTTGCATTTTTTTAATTGAAAGAAAAATTACATCTTTGTGACACATAAAAATTATCTGAAATTAAAATTTCAGTGTCCCATAAATCAAGTTTTATCAGCATACAGCCACACTCATTTGTCTGACACTCCCTGTGGCTACATTCGTGTTACATTAGCCAGGCTGAGTAGTAACAACCAAGACCATACGACCCACAAAGCCTAAGAGATTTACTACCTGGCCCATTATAGGAACAATTTACCAACTCCTACTATAGATCTCAGGAGTGAAGGGAATGAAAAACAGTATGAATTTGAGAAAGTACAACAGAGAGTCCAATCAAAATGGCCTCAGTGTGAGTCGTGCAAGGTTATTCAGCAATGTGGCCTCTCCTATAATAAGAAAAACCACATGCAATCAGAGAAATGGGTGTCTAGCCATAAGAAAAGCCACAGGCAGTCAAGTAAATAGCAATCAAATAAATGGTGCTTTGCTAGCTCTTCCTGGAGGAAAGTGCTGGATGGAGTCTGGGAGGGGGTTCTGAGCAACAGGAAAGGATAAGAGCAGAATGGTGTCTAAGCTTCTGGACAGAGGACATACCTGCTATTTCCCCCCTGATCTGATAAAATTCAGAGCTACTACATCGGGAAGGAGGGTCTCATCTCTTCTACATGCTGTCATCACTGCCTGCAAGGGATTGTGGACTGGAGAGCAGCATGCGTCTTCCAGGTTAAGGCTGGCTAGGACTGAGGATCTGTAGATGAGCTTGGGTGGCACCATGGGAGGAAGGCAGGGAAGCCCCTCTGTGCCTCAGATGAGGAACAAACACATGGGCCCTTATTACAGAGTGGCCATATTTGCTGAAAGCTATTTGTTATATGTCTTTCCTGGAAAATGGCCTTTCAAGGGATTGTTTTTTAAACTATTATTAAGACCATTTACCTTCCAAATAGAGATTACTGGAAGCGACTCCAATTCCTGAAAGGTGAAATCACAAAGATGGATTTATTTTCATGAGACTGAGAACTTCCCCACATGGGTGTGGCTGCCCAGGTAGGTGGCTGTGCTGACACTTTGGCTGGGAAGGCCTTAAAGTAGGTCAGGTTGGTGCCAAACCACAAGAGACACTGGTCATTTTGCTCACAAGTTCTAGTGCACTTCCTTTAACGATGAAGTTCTATGTAAAGATAAAAGATACCTTCTGTGGTATCATGATTTTATCTATAGATGTATCCTTCAAAGTGGTGTAATCCATTTAGGAATTTGAATTTACCCTAAACTACTAGATGATAAGAAAATGAATGCCTTTGTGTTAAAAGTGAGTTTGATAAGGCTCTAGGCCTTGCTTTTTGGAACAGATTTTGAAATACCTGAGAATGTTCAGATGTCTGTGCAGGCAAGGGTGAGTGTCCCTCAGGAAAAATGCAGCTCAGCCAATACTTTGTGAAGTCCCTGGTGGCAGCTCCACAGTTCCCTGGGTATTGGTCCTGATGGACTAAGATTTCAATCAACTCCCCAACCCAGAACTTTGGTATCCGTGTGCATGTATCAGAATCACCAGGCAAGCTTCCTGGACACACAATTCCTATAGGTCAACCTGATGAGTCTAATACTCTAGAGCTAGAGTACATCCTAGAATCCAAAATTGTGTAAGGTTTCCAGGATGAGAAACCACTTATTTGTATGTCTTTTATTTTCACAAATACCTTAAGGTAGGATTGGGAAATGCAGAACAGATTTGCTGCCTTTCCTTCATCCCAGCCCATAGCTCACATTACTCATTTATCTCAATTCTCTCCCCTGCAACCAAAGACATAACCCTGGAGTCTTCCTCATCCCAGGGATCCAGGAAGTTGCTACCAAATGAGAGTAGTGGACATACCACTTAAAACATTTTTACTGAGCTTAGGCTATAGCTCAGTGGTTGAGTATATTGCCTAATAAGTACAAGACTCTAGGTTCAATCTCCAGTACTGTAAAAATAAATAAAAATAGCCTTGCTCAAAAAACCTATTTGCTTTCTTTGAGTTTAATAATTGTTGTTACTATCATATCTAATGGAGTTTATGTTGATCAGGTAACAGTAAAAGTGGTATGCATTTCTCCTGCTATTTGCATGGAAGTTTTATGACAGATGCTTATCGTGTTCACTAATACATGGATCTAAATGTTCTTGGAGTGTTGGTGGGGAATTGATAAATCCATTGATTCAATAAGTACTTAGAGAGGGGTAAGATGGGACAAACCTTAGTCTAGATATTAGAAAACTAAAGTTGGAAATATGACAATCATGGAGTTTTTCTCTCTAATTTGATGTTTCTCAAAGTGTGATCTACCAGGTGATGAGTCAGTTAATGCTGTATAACAGATCATCCCAAAATTTAGTGACTTAAAACAATAAGCACTTTTGATTGTCCTGTGGGTCAGATGGACTATTTTGCTAATCTGGGCCAAGTTGCTGACCTTGCTTGATCACATTCATGTGGCTCTGGGAAGCCGGCAGTTTGGCCAGAGGGCTGGCTACCTTAGGGTGACCTTGTCTGGTTTGGCTCTCCTAAAGCAATCTTTATCAGCAGGCTGGCCTGACCTGTTGACCTTGGGCTCCCAGGGTCCAAATAAACAAACATATTCAGAAAGACCTACTAACTCCTGGGTTCAGAACCAGCAACATATAATTGTCACCACAATCTATTAGACACAGCAAATCATAGGGTAAGGCCAAATTCAAAGGTGGACTTTACCACTTGATGGGAGTTGTATTGCCAAAGGCATATGTAGAAAGGTGGTTTGTCAGTTCTAGTACAAAATGTGAGCAAAATTTTGCTCACCTACACTGACACATTTGAGATGCAAAATTTATGAGATTTCCACAGGCCCCCTTCCATTCTTAACAATGGTGGCCATAAGTGCTACAGATGGTACCCGATGTTTTGTCTCTACCCCACTTCCTGACCAAGGAATAGTTCTGTGGGCTAAAGTATTTTGACATGGTTTGTGTGTAGTTGTTCACTTATTTATTAAATTTGCATTTTATATTGATCATATTCTATTAGATTACATTTTCATTTGGGGAAGATAAATAAATGAAAGGATCAATGGCTTAACATTTTTCATTGTTGTGAAAAAGCAGCAATGAAAATAATTGTAGTAACACAAATACCATAACACAGAATAAATTCAAGAACCCAAATGGTGGACAGGACTCCAGTAAGAATCCTGCATATGAATCTTTATGTCTTGGAACAAGTGGAAAATATGATGAGCATCTAAACTTAGATATGCTAGATTCATATTTCTATGTCATGCACAGTGTCCTACACACTGCCCTCAGTCTGCAGTAGTTTGCATGTTTGTCCAAGATGGAGTTGATGATGTTGATGTTTTCAAAACATTTCCAAATAATACATCAGCCTACTCAGATAAATAAAGTGTTTCTTTTTCCAGTAGAAGTGACAAATAAATGCTTTATGAGATGAAATCAATTAATTTCATGACTAGAGGTGGAAATCAACCCACAACTACATATTGGCATTATTCAAAGTTACATATCTTTTAGTGAAAACTGTTACAAATCATACCTTTATAGAGGAGCCTATATTGTTAGTCACAATGATGATATACGTATTTTTTTTTTTGGAAGGAAAACAAAGAATGAACTATCAGACAAATTCCCTTATCAGATGACATTGTTGAATGTGATATAGTATCATTGGAATACTGTGTTAAATTATTATCTGGAGTGTGCCAGGGAGATGCTTCACATTACAGTAGGATGCCCCCATTCATGTGGGAGCAGGAATTGTTTCCTAGCACACATGGCACAAGGAAGAACAATTTTTGACTAATTGCTAATTAAATTTTCAATTAATGATTAGTGAGCCAAAGTACAGACCAAAAATTATGCACAGAGATCAGTAGGGACAGAAAACAGAAGGGTTTGGTTCTCAAACTATAAAAGGTGGCAAAGAATTCTAGAGCTCAGAGAGCAGCTGGTAGTCAACTTCATGTCTGGAGTGTTGAAGGACAAAGTGAAACTTATAGCTACAAGGGAAATCTTTCTCAATCTGCCTCTACCTAGAAAAGCATGGTTTTCACCACGATCTTCCTTCTTATGCTTGGTTCTCATGCTTACCTAAAAGGCTTTTGATGGCATCACATCCTGTAACTTCTTCTTCTCCATCTCCCTTGACTTCACTTTCTCTTGGTCCTCCTCCATCTTCCCTGCCTGCTCCTCCTGCCTTTCCTCATTGGGCTGAGCTTTTAACATTGTAGTGCCTCAACTCTTAGTACTTGAATAGTTCTCTAAGTGGCCTCATCTAGACTAATGGCTTCAGGAAAATTGGTGAATACCAAATTTATATTTCTAATCTGGATTTTACCCCTGAATTCATGTGTAACTGCCTGTTCACTGCCACTACTTAGACTCTACTAAGACATTCATTCTCAGCATGCCCCAAACTGACCTCTGAACCTTTACCCCTAAGCTTATTCCCTTGGAATGCAAACTTCCCCATCCTAGTTAATGCAACTCCAGATTTCCATTTGCTCAAGCTAAAATTTGGGGGTCATCCCGAATGGAGTCTTCTCCATTCCCATACTCCCATTCAAATCCTATCAGTCTTATCTTCAAAATGTATCTAGAATCTAGATAAGCCTCAGCATTTTGGCTGCTAACATGAGAAAATTCGGAGTCTTAATCAGCCCAAGGACATTTGACAATAACTAGGAGGTATGCACACTTTGGGAGCATTCAGAAAACGCTACCTGACTAATTGGAAGAATGCATGAGTGAATCAGAGAATTACTAAGATCAAAATATAAAGAGTAAGATAATTGTTAGAATTGTCCAGTTGTCAAGCACCCCAAAAAAGATTCAAATCAACAAATAGTTATTGAACTTTTATTATGAACTAGGCATATAATTTTTTCAATATTATTGAAATATAATTTACATACCAAAAAGGCACAAGATCTTTTCCAGGCAACATAGAGCAGAGTGGCCAATAGCCTGCAAAGCAACATGTCAAGTTTTATTGTGACTACTATAACATGCTCCTCATTCTTGACTCTCCACCAGTGAGAAAGATATAGTATAGTGGTAGGAAACACAAAAAGTATATCAAAGACTACTATCAGAAATGGATAGAAGAGCAAGTTCAAAGTCCAATTGACAAAACAAAGGTTGCATTTCTTTTTAAATTTTTTTACTTTATTTGTTCTTTTATATATATACATGATAGTAGAAGGTATTTTGACATATTGTACATACATGGAGTGTAATTTTTCTAATTAGGATCCCCTTCTTGTGGTTGTACATGATTTGGAGTTTCACTAGTAGTGTATTCATATATGAACATAGGAAAATTATGTCCAATTCATTCTACTGTCTTTCCCATTCCCATCCCTTCTTTCCTCCCTTCATTCCCCCTTGAATCCAATGAACTTCTATTCTTTCCTCCTTCCCCTTATTGTGTGTTAGCAACCATATATCAGAGAGAACATTCAGTCTTTGGTTTTTTGGAATTGGTTTATTTTACTTAGCATGATAGTCTCCAGCTTCATTCATTTACTGGCAAAAGTCATAATCATTCCTTTTTATGGCTGATTAATATTCCATTATGTATATATACCACATTTTCTTTATCCATTCATCTGTTGAAGGGCACCTGGGTTGGTTCTATAGCTTAGCTATTGTGAATTGAGCTGCTATAAACATTGATGTGGCTGCATCACTCTAGTATGCTGATTTTAAGTCCTTTAGGCATATGCCGAGGAGTGGAATAACTGGGTCAAATGGTCATTTCATTCCAAATTTTCTGAAGAATCTGCATACTGCTTTTCAGAGTGATTATACCATTTTGCAGTCCCATCAGCAATGTATGAGTGTACCAAAGGTTACATTTCAACAAGGAAGTATACTTCCTGCTTCATCCTCTGCTCCTCCATGCAGGGGTGACGAACCTACTTTCCTCCAGCCTCCCAGGTCCTCCTCACCTTGTTATAATGCCAAACACTACATGTGGGAAGTCCTCCCTTGCGGCCAGTGGTGGAACCTCTCCTCCAGGAATGATGCCAATGGGACCTGCTCCCAGTATGGGCCTCCTGCCAATGATGCCTGAGCCTCCAGTGATGAGATCTCCCCCTGTTTCATGATGATGTCCACTCAGCCAGAGAAGATTCACCTCAGGCACAAAAGGACAGAGGGAGGCCTCTTTTTTAATTTTTTTTTTTAGTTAAACATGGACACAATATCTTTATTTTATTTATTTTTATGTGGTGCCGAGGATCGAACCAGTGACTCATATGTGCCAGGCAAGCACTCTGCCACAGAACCACAACCCCAGCCCAGAGAGAGAGGCCTCTTTATTTCCATCTTATACTAATTGTTCTACTTTACCAGGAGATCATGGTACTGTGACTCTGGGTGTTTTCTAACAGCGTGACAAGGAAGACTTGCTTCCCATTCAAAGAGAAAATTGTTTTGGAAAGGAGAAGTGGGAAGGAGCATGTACAGTTTTCATTTGTATTGTAAAATGTGAAAATGAAGTTGTCAACTCTTTTAGATAATCAAAAAAAGTACTCAATTTAAGAACACAGTTTTACAAATGTATATGTCCATATAAACAAACAGGTCACAAAATATTAGCTTTGCCTGTAAGCATAAGATTAGCTTTTGCCTGTAAGAATTCATGTAAGCATAATCATTTAGCAATGTTGTTCATTTTTTCCTTGGGTTTCTTTTATTTGGCTTAAGATCTTTGTGATTTATCCATGTTTCTGCACACATCAGCACTTCATTCTTTATTAACTGAGTAACATTCCATTGTATGAAAACAGCATGATTTTTCTTATCCATTCAGTTGATGGACATTCACATTGTTTCCCTTGTGGGGCTGTGAATAAAGCTGCCATGAACACTTGTGTAAGTCTTTTTTGTGGATATATGCTTATATCTTTTGGACAAATACTGAGATATGAAATTTCTGGTTCATGCATAAGTGATGTTTATTAAAAACTCACAAACTTCTTCTGAAGTGTTTGTAAATTTCATACTTTCACCAGCAGTATATGAAAATCTAATTGTTCCACATCTTTGGTATGCTCAGATTTTTGTAATTTTTCTGAATTATGATTGTATTTCATTGTGATTTTATTCTGTATTTCTCTGATACCTACAGATGTTGAGTGTCATTTTGCATGCTTATTAGACATTCATATATCTTACATGTGAAATGACTGACAAAATTCCTTGGGTATTTTATTTACATGTTTTTTGCTATTATCAAGTTATAATAAGACTTCTCATATTCTGGAATCAAGTCCATTGTTAAAACATATTACAGATATATTTTCCCAGTCTGTGCTTTGTCTTTTCATTTTCTTAAAAATATATTTTGAAAAGTAGAGTTCTTAATTTTCATGAAGTCCAGTTTATCTATTTTTATGGAATGCTTTTTATGAAATCTGTCTACTTTAAGATTGAAGAGTTTCTCCTACTTTTCTATTTGAATGTTTAATTTTAGGCCTATGACTTTCAACTCTTTAAGCGATTCCATTGTCTTTTGACTTGCTTGTTTCCATTGAGAAGTCTTCAGTCATTCTTATTTTTATTTTCCCTAAATGTGATATATCTTTCCCCCTCCTATTTCTGCCATTAAGACTTATTTTCTTTATCACTGGGTTTCAGCAGTTTCACTATGCTGTAGGTCTTTGTATGGTTTTCATTGAATTTATCCTGCTTGTGATTATAGTGCTTCCTGCACATGCAGATTCATTCTTAAAAATCAATATTGGACATTTTCAGCCATTATTCCTTTAAATATTGTATTTAATACTTGCCCCAGGGCTCATAGCTGCTTATTGTTATTCTATAGGTCACCAAGACTCCATTCAATTTTTCAAGTTTTTTTCTTTCAGTACTTCTGTATGGATAGTTTCTTCATGTTTCTGACCTTCTCTTCATTTTCATTTAATTTCATTAAATTCATTCTTAATAGATTTGTTGATTTCCTCCTTATGTCTACTGAATGCTCGCTCTGCTCATTTAGTAAAAGTTATTCTGTTGGACTTATCTCCTAATCATGTGTGAGCTCTAGAAATCACTCAGATTATAAATTCCCTCAGTAATTTTTCTTTCCCTGATATGTGTTATTTTACCACCCTCATGGACTATTACTCTTTGAATACACAGAATATCTGCCCAAATATTCAAGTGGATCCCATACCAGTTCCCTATCTCCTCAGCTCAGTGAGTCTACCTTGCTCTGCTTGGATTCCCCAACTCTACTAGGCTCTAGGGAATTCCTCTAGGCATGTAGCTAATTTGATTGAATATCTCACTCATTATTTTCATGTATTCGTTTGTTTATAAAAACCACTGCTTCGTATTTTTGTCCATTCTTTTAATTATTTATGGTAAAGTGTAAAGTCTGATATCAGTTGTTCCATCAAGGCTAGAAATGGAAATCCTTAGCTTATTGTTTTTGAAATAGATTCTGCTACTTGCCTTACAAGGTTGATTGTGAAATGCACATGATACAACACCTCTGGCTTAGGCTGCCACTCTATGAGAATTCTGAAATCATTTCTAACTGTTGGTTTCAAGATATCTTAGGTAAGCATTTTAGTTAGTGTTCCCCAAAGAAACAGAATCAACAGGCAGGGGTGTAGTTCAGTGGTACAGTGCTCGCCCAGCATGAATGGGGACCTGGGTATGATTCCCAGAGAAGCAAAATCTAAAGAGGCAGTGAAGCTGCTATCTTCTCAGTCCAAGAAGCCAGAAACCTTGAAAGGAGAGAGAAGCCAATGTTGTAGATTCAGTCTGAGGCCGAAGTTCTGAAAAATCCCTGGAGAGTCACTGGTATAAGTCCACATTCAAAGGCTAAAAAACTGGAATCTATGTCCATGTATGACAGCAACAGAAAAACATACCCCCTCAAGAAAGGTCAAGCAAGCACGAGCGAGCATTCCCTTCTGCTTTCTCCTTCCATCCAAGGGTTTATTGGATGGCACTGCCCACATTCAGGGATGTGCTTCCCAACTCAGTTTGCTGAGTCAAAAGCCCATTTTCTCTGGAGAGATACTTAAAGAGACCCAGAAGTATACTTTGCCAATTTTCTAGGCATTCCCAAACCAAGTCAAGTGGACAACCAAAATTATTCATTAGTAGGAATTAAAAAAAAAAGAATTGGGAGAACATATTAGTTAAAACATTTTCTTTCTTCTCTCCTTTGTTCTTTCTCTTTCGTTTTCCTTTTATATTACATCTCCCAATAGCCACATTGGGATCTCTGGTTCTGTTTCTCTCTACATCATCAATTTCATCCAGAAGCTCCTGTTATTCTGTTAAGTACCTATGAGTGGCTCCCATTCAAAATCCCCTGAGAATTCATATTTCTAAAGGAGTTCACAGTAGCTTGAAAATTGGCCAAATAGGTATATAACTGGGTCAAACAGGTTACAAACCTAATAAAAGAGAACTAGAACTACAAAGTCTTGTTTGTGAAATCAAGAAGAGTAAATGTCACCTGAATTGTTATCTGATACAGGAGCAAGAAGCCACATGGGACCATTAGTCATTTCAATGTGGCAAGAGTCACATGTGAAAAACAAACATTTTGGATATATTAGTTACATAAATTATTAAAATTAATTTCACTTGTTCCTTATTAAATTTTTAATAAGGCTTGCATTATATTGCCTTTGATCAGTACTGAGCAAGAAAGCAAAGGCCAGGAGGAGGGGGACTGGATTTTAGGAAGTCATGACCAGTCTACATTCTAGAACCACTGGTCTCACGGTGTGTAAAGGACAGAATGGAGGCTCCAGAATGAGCTCCGTTTCTTATCAACTTTGTCCCTGGACATGTCACTTAAACTCTCTGAGCTTCTCTGTCTTCATAAGAAAAATAGCTAAACCTTTTACAGGTTGGGAGACAGATAGATGCAAAAAAATAAAAAAGCATGATAACTGAATAATTAATGCTATAAATGTTAGGTATGCTTGCACAAGTTAAATAATGCATCTCAGTGGAGGGCTGACCGTAATTTTACTTGCCAGGTCTGGGTGAGCTAGACCCTCAAATTTGGCAACATGGTTGTTCTGGAAGGTGTGAAGCAATACCAACCTCTGTCATTACAGTATTTTTCTGCTCAGGGAAGTTTGGGATCTTCATGAAAACATGTCCTCCTTCCCATGGAGAGCCCTGGAAGTGGTTGAGCTAGATAAGGGGAGGACAGGACAAGTCCTCTGAAGGCTAAGTAAATGAGACCCAGTTTATTTAACGTGTGGTTATCTGGTCACACAGGTGTTCCGCGGCCTTTCTTTCCCTAGTCTGGAGGTCAGTATCACAATGTTGCCAGAATCAGAATATTACAAGTGAATATTTACACTATAGATAGAGCTATTTGATCAGGCACTTCCAAGTCTGGCTTTATTGTTTTTAAGTGTCTAGAGTCTCTGTGTCAAAGTTGAATGTGTGTTATGTAATGCTCTGGTGAATCTGGCGTACAGGCAATTAATTTTCAGTGGGATCCCTAGGCTTTCTGTGGTATGGGGTACTTGAGGAAGGAGCTTCTAAGGCTCCATTATCCTTTATAAGGTTGACCTTCAAGCCCACAATCCCAAAAACTGAAGAGCAAGTGCCAGAGGCTGGTAGAAAGTAGGGTTTGGGTAGACACTCCAGTCCCTGCTGTTACTTGAGAACCTCCTACATATGCAGAACATCAAATTCAGCTGCTTCAACTTCATGTTAATTGTGTCTGGGCAACTAGACAACATGGGATGAATTTTTACTAAATCCTAGGGTCTCATATGGCCTCTATTTCCTATGAAATAATGGTCTCCATCTGAAAAAAAATACATGAAATTAAAATTCCACCACAATGGGGTGAAGAATTGGATAGTTTTCTCTTGTTATTGCTTGTTTTTTGATTCTGTATTGCTTTTTTTTTCATTTGAAAATTGTCAAGCAATGGAATTTAAAAAACAAGATGTTAAGGAAAAAAAATTCCTATGAAAGAATTAGTACTGTGCCTAAGTACCATCCAAATATCATGGTAAAATATATAGTCCAGGAATGGTTGTTTGGTACCAGAACTGCTATGGAAGTCAAAGAAACTATATAATAAACAACTTATAATCATTATGATAATACTAACTGCTATGCCCTACATCTCAGTGGTTTAAAATAATAGGAATTTATTTCTTGCCCATATAAAATACAAAAGTGATGCATATGACTGTGGAGTGGATTCTCTTCAAGAAGGGGACCCGGCCCCTTCCATCTTGGGGTTCTGCCAGCTTTAGCACATGGTCTTCAGGGTTGTGGTACTTGTCTGCCTCAAGACATCAAAGCATAAGCCACGGAGGACCATGTGTGGGATTTTAGGAGTAGAACTGGAACTGGGGGGCATCCATGCACTCCCATGACATCACCAGAAGTGGCCACATGGCCCCATCTCCCTGCAAGGTGGGTGGGGGAGAAGAGTCTAGATCTGCTCCCAGTAGGAAGCCGTCAGCAATCTCTACCTCAGACTACCTACACGGACACCCCCAGACTACCTACACAGACACCCCCAGAGAGCGGCTCACACAGGTCTGCATACAACAGCATGGCTGATAAAATTTCATGACTCTCTGAGTTCAGCAGGACTGGATTGAGGGGAAGTCACTCATGTGCGGCTGACATGACAGACTGCTGCTCGTGTCCCATTCCCTTCCCAGCTTTTGTGGATGTAGAAAATTGAATCTTTCCCAAATGTTCTAAAATATGAACCTATTTCAGTTTACAAAATGACTCCCCATAGCCGCTAGTCTTTGTTTTACAATTTGGTATCTTTGGATTCTATTTTAGAGCCTATACAAAATAAAGGTTCTCCTAATTATGGGTAAAATTTTGTACCATCTAAAATGCCAACTTATAAATACTGTGTGGATTATTTGATAATTTTCACAAAAATATAAATTACTTCATTATATGCCCAAAATGAACATTGGCTCCTATAGTATATGACTTTAGGATCATTATAGCATTATCATGAGTATGCATTATAGAGATGTAAGACTTCAGTTTTTGAAGGGTTTTGTTTCTATCTCCACCCCCCGACCCCGATTGAGTGAGAGACTTCAAGTTCCTTACTGTGAGATTGTGTAGAAAGAGTTAATTGTGGCGATTATTGAAAAATATATTACTTTTCATATTTATTCCTGTCATGGTTTCGATCTGGAATGTCCCCAGAAGGCTCCTGTGTTAAAGGCTTGGTTCCCAGTACAGCAATACTCAGAGATGGAGTTTGGGGAAGTGATTGGATCATGAAGTCTCTGATCTCATCAGTGATCTAATCCATTTTTGGATTCAGAATTGAATGAACTCCTGGGAAGTGGTAGGAATTGTAGGAGGTGGGACCTAGCTGAAGGCAGAGGGTCCATGGGAGTGTCCCTTGGAGACTATGGCACCACCCTCCCTCTCCCCTCTCCCTTTCCCCACTGCCATGGGGAGGCCAGCTGTGCTCCACCACAGTCTGCCATCATGATATACTGCTTCACCGTAGGCCCAAAGAAAAGAAGCTGGCCCACAGAAGGAAACCTGTGAAATCATAAGCCAAATAATTCCTCCTTTAAGTGGTTTTCCTGAGGTATTTTGGGAAAGCAATGAGAAGCTCACTAACACAAGTCCCTGTTTGTTTGTTCCTTCATTCAACAAGGGAGTGTTGGTGGCCTGCCATGACACAAGCCCTGGGCTGGGTGCTCAGTCACGAATACAGGGCCCAGGGAATTCCAGCCTCCTCAGTTTGCGACCGGCTAGTGATTGTGACGGGTCTCAAGTGAGGGAAGAACGAAGGGAGGCCTTCTCAGCTGGACCGGGAACCAGTCAAAGGAGGGCTGGAGAGGCCTCCCTAAGCAGGGGTCAAGGCTCACATAGAAAGAATTTCTCAGGAATTTGAGGGGCTCCTGTCCATAGATTGCTTTCTTATGCCATCTGTTTTTATTTTAATATTTCCTTTGCCAAATATTCTTGGAACTTTTTTCATATACAAAAATGCCTACTGCTTTTTCTCTGAAATATTTACCTATGAATTTTGTCAGGGAAGTGAGTTATTATTTGGCCATTTTTGACCATACATCTTAATATAAATCTGTGACTCCCTAGGCGGAATGGCTCTGGTACCCTAATATTATGGTGTCCCATTCCAGTCTTTTAAAATGCCATTGAAAGCAATCTACCACAAAGTAAAAAGTTCCCGTTTCAACCAGAACCTTCACGAGAGTGCCATGACCGTGATTCTGAGCACTGTCTCGCCACATCGAAAGAGAACATTCCTACCTGCCACTTCCTCATCTTCCCATGAGCACTGTGGAAACCACCTCCCCTGTCAATATAGGCTTATCTGTGATTAAAATTAGAAATATGACCTTGGAGCCTTCTCTCTTTTCATGCCACTTTTCCATGGCATGGCTCGAAAAGATAAGGTTGCCTATAAAAGGGCCTTTCGGTGTTGTCCAGCTGTCCGTGGAACCTGACGGATCTGCCATGGTGAGTGGGGCACGAGCTTCCCAGGCTGACTTATTAGACTTCACCGTTTTCTCCACAGACCTCAGGGATGTGGGGAAAGCCGACTTTCCAAGCCTCGCTAGGCCACACTCAACCTTGTTTTTGTCTTCATGCAGATGCTGCTGGTCTGGTCCCTGGCACTGCTGCTGGGAGCAGTAGCAGGTAAGAAAAGGCGCTGAGGTGGACTTGGAGAGTCTCACTGCTTAGTCTGCTCCAGAAGGCCTTGGGGGCTGGATTCAAGCCATGAGGTGGGTCAGGAGGAAAACAGAGAGGAGCAGGATTGAGAGCTCAAGATCTAAGCAGGATTGCCGGGTAAAATCTACAATTCCCAGTTAATGCTGAATTTGAGATAAGCAGGAAATAATTCAAAGAGCAAATAGGTGACATATTTAGACACACACACAAAAAAAATTCCCTTTTTAACTGACGCTCAAATTTGACTTGTAATTTTAATTTCTGAGTCTAGCAGCCCTAGCATAGAGTCAAGGGAAGGGTTTGAACCTTAGTTGAGTCACCTACAACTCCATGACCCTGAGCAAAATCCCAGCCCCCTCCATGCTTCACAGCCTTGTCTGTGAAGTGGGGAAATGACATCACCCTTCTCCTGGGCTGAGACTCTTAGGTAAGCGAAGTGGCTCATGGTGCCCAGCAGCTGGCACATAGGAAGATGTGGAGGGATGCAGCCCTGAGACAGCTACTACTCTTACGAGTGCTATTATGTGGCCTTCTCTCCAGAGCCCTCCTGGAGTTGTCCCTCTATGCAGGAGCATGCCAGCCCACAGTGTGTCAAATCCCACATGTTTGATTGTTTCTGCCTACCTTCTTCATCACAGGAATCCACAATGGGCCTCTCAAATTTAGGTCAGAAACCTACATGCAAAGTCAAGGTGGAGATGTGGAGTTCTGGCCCTTGCATGAAACTTGACCTCTCCACCCAAAGTGCAAAGCCACAGGGCTGCCCTGGGAGCCAGGAGCCTCAACACATGCCCACCCCCACCACAGTTAGGACACAGGCCACTCCATTCCTGGGCACCAGTGGCCTAAGGATGACATCTGGGTCAAGAAGCTAAAGTGAGTCCCTGCCTGGGACTGAGCAGAGACACAGGGCAGTGAGGGGGTCCCCTGAGGTAGCAGGGAGGAGCAGCAGCTTTTCTGCCACAGAGGTATCGACCTTTGAAGCTGCTTTGTGAGAGTATGAGTGGGAGGTGCTTGGGAGAGTGAGGAAGGCGATCTGCCATGAAATGCAATTTGATTTTTTTAAAATTTTTAAAAAATTTTTATTGTTGGTTGTTCAAAACATTACATAGTTCTTGATATATCATATTTCACACTTTGATTCAAGTGGGTTATGAACTCCCATTTTTACCCCGTATACAGATTGCAGAATCACATCAGTTACACTTCCATTGATTTACCTATTGCCATACTAGTGTCTGTTGTATTCTGCTGCCTTTCCTATCCTCTACTATCCCCCATCCCCTCCCCTCCCATCTTCTCTCTCTACCCCATCTACTGTAATTCATTTCTCCCCCTTGTTTTTTTTTTTTCCCTTTCCCCTCACTTCCTCTTGTATGTAATTTTGTAAAACCCTGACACATATTTTGCATGCGACGCCATTAAAGAGCATTCTGGTTAAACTAATATCCTTGAAACTCTTCTGGGTGATTTCAGGAAAAGAAGTCTGCTATGACAGACTTGGCTGCTTCAGTGATGACTCTCCATGGGCAGGAATTGTGGAAAGACCCCTGAAAGTATTGCCCTGGAGTCCAGCAGATGTCAACACCCGCTTCCTCCTGTACACTAACGAGAACCAAGACAACTATCAAGTAAAATTCCTCATGTTTTCAGCCCTTAGTTCCATCTGCTTTGTGTAATTAGTATACTGCACATCCCATGACCTGGGGGAACTAATCAGATAGTGGAGTTTGTATCTTTGTAGACTTTTAGGGTGATGGGTTTAATTCATGTAATTTGTTTATAAAAGATCAATTAACTTCATGTTAAGTTAATAATTAATTAAATTGTCCTAACTCTATAACACCATTTAAATATATAAATGTAGGAAAAATACATATGTAATACATATAAAAAACCTAAAATATCCAATATTTTATACACACGTGCACACACACACACACATACACAGAGATAGTTCCCACCTACAATGGCTCAACTTAGTAATTTTTTGAACTTACTATGGTGGAAAAGCAATATGCATTCAGTTGAAACCATCCTTTGAATTTTGAATCTTGATCCTTTCTTGTCTAGTGATACGCCAACAATACTCACTCACAAGACAGCAGCAGCTAACCTGGATTCCAAGTCAGATCACCAGTGTAAACAACTGATTCTCCACAAGAGCTGTTGCTAAGTTCTGATGTTTGGCAGCTTAGGGGTTCTCAATGCGTTATCAACTTACAATACTTTCAATTTACGATAGATATTGGTGCATAATCCAAACATAATGGGGGGACATCTATAAATAGATGTATCTCACAGTGTTGGATGGATAGATAGATCCCAGATACACAGAGATCCACACACATAAGAAGGCTTAAATTGTGTGGAAATTAGATCTGAATGACAAATAGCATAGCAGACATCTTAGCCCAAGTTCAACAACTGCAACAATACCACGATGCCTGGAAGGTGGCAACTTGGGGAGGATTGTGGACAGCGTGGCTGTCATGGAGTCATCTATACCCATAAGGACCCCAGATCCCAGTAGTCTTCCCTTACCTATTGCCTCCCTCCACATCTGAATGGTTTCTTCCCCAAACAGCAAATCACTGCGGATTCATCAATCATTCAGAGCTCCAATTTCAAAACAAATAGGAAAACCCGCTTCATTATTCACGGATTCATAGACAAGGGAGAAGAAAGCTGGCTGGCCAACATGTGCAAGGTGAGGCCTGGTGGACTCTAAGGGAAGCTTGTCTCGGGAGCAAGTAAGACACTGGCCCCAACCATAGAGGAAAAATGCTTGTTCCTACCACCCTGGCGGTTCCTGTGACCCCCTACTGGGCCTGAGTTCCCAAGAGAGGTGCAGGAGGAGATGTGGGTGGAGGGGCCTGGGACAGTCTTTCCGTCATGGAAAAGCCTACTCCTTTACCTTCAATATATTTATGTATTTAAGGGGTCCTGCCTGTCTTCCACTCATGCAGTAAATGTTTATTGAGAACCCACTCTGTGCCAAGAACTAGTCTAGGCATTGAGCTAGTCTAGGCAATGTCCTCAGGGGGCTCTCTAGCAAGGGACAATGTAGTCTTATGTTATTTAGGATGTTCTAATGAGACAACCCATTGTACCACATTGATAATTTTTTTTTGTCTAAATCAAATGTCTACACATCTGTTTCAGTAGAAATCCCAAGAATCCAGGTCCCATGATGGTCATGCCTCAAGTTTGGAACCAATATTAAACTTTAGGAGGGATTCTTCATACATTACAGACTAGGTGTTTTGTTCATATCTTTGGGGTTAAAAGTGACATGATACTTTTCAGGTCAAGGTTGGATTTTTAACCCTGATCCTCAAATCTGTTAATTAGTTACCAATAATGAACCTGAATTACTATCTTATTTATTATATCTCTTCCTTCAGAAAATGTTCCAGGTGGAAAGTGTGAACTGCATCTGTGTGGACTGGAAGGGCGGCTCCCGGACCGGATACACCCAGGCCTCCCAGAACATCCGGATAGTGGGCGCAGAAGTGGCCTACTTTGTTGATTTCCTTCGGGTAACTACCTTTGGTTACAAAAAAAGTCCATGCACATTGCTCTCTGAATTCTCTTTCTAAAATGAAAGCTGGCAGTATGATAATTTTGATAAAGACATTTCTCTACTAAGATATTGCTTTGTGCTTAGTTAAACAAAAGACAGAAAAAAATCTAGATTTGGGTTTCATCAATAGCTTAATTCAATAATCTGGTTTTTGTTTTTATCTAAGTGAACTAGGTGGATGGTATCTACTGAATTCTACCAGTACTTATTACAATTTTACCACTCATTACCAAGTTGACAATGTTAACCTCAAGGTTAAACTATTTTTTTTTTTTTTTTTTGCTTTTGTTCATCTTTTTGGAGAGAAGCACAATGGTAACAAGCTAACCTGCTTGGGTGACCAAAAATTTAGAAAATATTAAACTTGAATGTGCTTAAATAGTTGTTTTCATTTTAGTTTCCTAATCTGAACACTTGATTCATCTTCTCTAGGATAACAATTTCACATATCCTTCAAGAATTTTCTCTTCATCATAATAAAACAAAATACAGCTCTATGTGCACTAGTTTAAAATTAAATTGTTTTCCACTTTATATCTGTGAAAAAATAAACCCATAAGGGTCAATTGCTTTGAAGGAATCATATGTACCTTCTTAAAAATCAAGGTTTTGTAGTTACCTATTGTGCTCACCAGGAATTCTACCATACTTGGAAACATTTTGAAGAGGTTTTCTTTCCAACAGACTCAATTAGGATACTCGCCTTCCAATGTCCATGTCATTGGCCACAGTCTGGGTTCCCATGCTGCTGGGGAGGCTGGAAGAAGGACCAATGGGGCCATTGGACGAATCACAGGTTGGTCACAACAGCAAAAACTGCAAAATTAGATTTCATGTACCTCTGTAAGGTTCAAAAGAAATATAGGAGGAAGATTTGGTGCAGCCTGTTTAGTACCTTGTTTGAATAGGCCTCATGATCAGAAATTAGAATGTTCTTTGACCCAAGGCTTCTTATTGCTGTCAATCATTTGTGTTCAGTACACTATTTACCATTTAAATATTTTATAGGTGACTAACATGTGAGTTAAGAATATTCAGAAACATTATTTATATCTATTTCCCATTTTTTAGGTATTCACAAAAATATATCATGAATAAATGCCATAAATAATAGAATAAATGAAATTTAATCCACAGAGCTCAAATGTGTAAGATCAATTGTATTTTACTTCCATAGCAGTAATTAACAGCCCAAACTTCATCAACCACTATCCCAGAGTTGGGGGAACTGGGGCAGAAGATCAGGCTCCCCTGGGCTGAAAGTTCTGGTGCTGCTAACACTTTTCAAATACTATTTCACAAACCCGAGACTGGCTGCATTTGGCCAGTGGGTTACATATTGGTTACCCAGGTCCTAAAACAACTCTGATGTGACTATTTCAAAATTCTCCAAGGAAAGACCACTTTCCTCATCCTCTCCCAATTTCTGTGTTGACCAGATGATTCTTTCTTTAATACTGTGGTAAGTTGGTTGCATTTGATGGGAGCATTTGGAATTTCTATCTTTCATTTTCTGAAACGATGTTCTTCCAGAACATTCTTTCCCATCATTTGTAAATGTTTACCACAACTTGCTCAGCCAGGCACTGTGCTAAAGCAGACTACGGACTCCATGTCCGGGAAAGTCAAGATCCTTGCCCTGTGGGAGATACAGTCAGCCTGTATAGCATTTAGTTCTGTGTCTCTCCCATGTCTGCCTCTTTTATGGTAACTGTGCTAGTGACCAAGATTCTCCCAGGGACTAAGCACCCATAAGTAATGGCAAAGTTTATAGTCTGGGGAAAATTCTCATTCAGGCAAATAACAAACTAGAAATATATAATCCCTTCAGAAAATGATAAGGTAGAAAAGAACTCGAAACTCACCATTACAGCCAATACTTGTGCTCAGGTCTGTAACTGATGAAGCAAGGTGAACCCTGACATAATTAATGAAAAATCCTATTTGCTTTAGGATTGGATCCAGCTGAACCTTGCTTTGAGGGTACACCTGAACTTGTCCGATTGGACCCCAGTGATGCTCAGTTTGTGGATGCGATTCACACTGATGGTGCCCCAATAGTCCCCAACTTAGGTAAGTTCCACAACTTGTTCTTCTAGAATGTTTTAAGTCTACACATCAGAGTGTTTTCTAGTGTCTTGAGTCTATACAGTAATGTAAACATTCCCTTATTTTAAAAATTCTCCAGGGTTTGGAATGAGCCAAAC
This sequence comes from Callospermophilus lateralis, assembly GCF_048772815.1. Classification (NCBI taxonomy): domain Eukaryota; kingdom Metazoa; phylum Chordata; class Mammalia; order Rodentia; family Sciuridae; genus Callospermophilus; species Callospermophilus lateralis. The sequence continues at coordinate 80,854,224 of NC_135319.1, forward strand.
TGTGGGTCACCTAGATTTCTTTCCAAATGGAGGAATAGAAATGCCTGGATGTCAGAAGAATATTCTCTCTCAGATTGTTGACATAGATGGAATTTGGGAAGGTGAGACCATTATATCTACAAGGGGATTTTCACTGGAGAAAGTTTTCATTTTGTTTTGCTTTGACATTGAACAGGTGTCACATTTTACATGACAAAGGGCTTTGAGCTGTGTCTTCAAGTTATAGGATCCCATTTGGACAAGAGGGCATGATGAGACTGTGGGAAAGAAAGTACATTTGCAGTCAAATTGGAAAGGATCTAATTCAGAGAATACTAAGTGGCACTGATAGCCATGTGGACTAATCTTCCTTCTCAAGTTATTTTTCCATTTCACTTAACAATGGCATTAATTATTGTAACCTAAAACAGTACTTCTGATTGCTTCACAAATCATAAATATACTACATAAAGATTTTGTACTGTGATCTCCATGGGTTCGCACTAATTAATGAATTCTACTCAATAACTATATTCTGATCAAGATGATAAATTATAAAAGTAAAATCTGTCACTGATGTGTAATCACGTCTGATTTCACAGGAACTCGTGACTTTGCAGCATGTAATCACCTAAGAAGCTACAAGTATTATACTGATAGTATTGTCAACCCCACCGGCTTTGCTGCATTCTCTTGTGCCTCTTATAGTGTTTTCTCTGCAGTAAGTAGACTCTACCTTCTGCTTGAATTTTATTTATTTATTTATTTTTTTTTTTTTAAAAGAGAGAGTGAGAGATGGGGGGGGGGGAGAGAGAGAGAGAGAGAGAGAGAGAGAGAGAGAGAGAGAGAATTTCTTCTTAATATTTATCTTCTAGTTTTCAGTGGACACAACATCCCCGTCTGTATGTGGTGCTGAGAATCGAACCCGGGCCGCACGCATGCCAGGCGAGCGCACCACCGCTTGAGCCACATCCCCAGCCCCTTGAATTTTATTTATTTATTAAATTTTATTTATTTTTACTGATGCTAGGGATTAAACCCAAGGCCTTGCACACACTGAACATGCACTGGATCACTGAGCTATATTCTAAGCCCCACCATCTGAATTTTGTGACTATCACTTTTCATGAGTGATGTAGTTCACCAGCTGATCCTTTTCCAAACTTCTCTCAAAGGGCCAGGAATTCTGGTGGTGATTTGGTCAGTGTGCCTCCAAAGGGAATGACTTCAGGGTCCACTGGTGCTAGGTCTCTTGGTACCTTTGGACTCTAGGTCATATCCCTGTCTGCCTTATTGATGATCAGCATTTAGAGATCCAGTCTCTGACTTGTCTACTTTTTTGGTTTGGGCAATGTCATTAAAGAGCTTTGGCTATTTCTTCATGACTAGTTCAGTTGCCCATTATGTAATATAATGGATGCTAGCCCTGAGACTCGGCCATGTCTGTCATCTGGTCCACCAATTCAGGAGTCTGCCATGTGCCTTTTCTGTGGAGTAGCTTCCCCTCCAGGGTGGGAATATGGACGTTTGTCTTCCATAGTCTGTCTTCCCTCTTCTTCCCTTTTACCAGAATCCCTTGGTACAGAAAGAGAGATTTTCTTACAAAAGCCTTCTCCAGACAAAGGCTAACTGGAACATTTTTCTCAAAATTGAGAGAATTCTGAGATTTGAATCCTTTGGTTCTTGATATGCTAAATGGAAGCGAATTAAGAAAAGGCTGACTTTTGAGCATATTGTTCTCCTAATGGTCCCGTTTTGCATATCAGAAACTGATTACCACCTCCTGTTCTTTCTTATGCAATTTTTCCAGAATAAATTTTAATGACTAGGCAGGAAATAACTGGGGTCATTTAAAGAGACAGAAGAGAAAAGAAACACACACACACACACACACACACACACACACACACACACATTCTCACATTATGCAATTTTTATACTATTGTGTTATCTAACAGTGAAATTGCTGGTTTATTCTTGTGAATCATGAGATGCCCTGCTAACCTTTGCTGAGACACTATTAAATCCCTTTTACCATTAGAAAAGAATTTGTTTTAGAATATTTTAATTGTAACATATTGGAAAAGATGGTGCACCATTAAAAGCATTCTCATTCATCATTTGTTTTCACTAGAACAAGTGCTTCCCCTGTTCAAGTGGAGGATGCCCACAGATGGGTCATTATGCTGATAGATATTCTGGAAAAACAAATGGTGTGGGCCAGAAATTTTATCTGAACACTGGGGATAAGAGTAATTTCTCACGTAAGTTTCTATATTTTTTTACATTAGATTCTCAGTGCTATGTATTTTATCCTGACACTGGTAATGGGTAAAATTGTTTTTCCATTCAAAAGCTATAAACACCTCTCCCCAGTGCAGAAAAATGTGTAGTGCTGTGCTCCAGGTAATGATGACGGATTTGGGTAGCAGAGCAGAGTGAGGGGCCTCAACTAGTAATGACCCCAGACATAAATTTCTTCACAATTGATTCTGGCTGAATTCAGAAGTCTTCCTATGTTCCACTCTTTTTTATTCAGTCATAAGTTCATTCAGCAGAATCGTGAGGTTTTGTATAAGCATAAAAGTAATTCTAGAAAAAGATGGCAGGGGTGGTGGGGTGGAAAGTAGTTGACAGATTCAAGAGATATTTAGGATCATAAACTCTAGGGAGGATGGGAAGTGGAGGGTGTGGCAATGGTGAGGCTTGAGGACAGACTCTAGGACAGACTTAGATTGCAGTGAATAGGGTTAAGAATATTGTAAAAATAAAGACAAATGTTTTCCCATCCCCAATGTGTCCCATGTTAGGCTAAAAGGACAACACCTGTTAGTTTGCTTTTGACTAGTATCAAGGGAACTGTCTTTTGGTTGCCTAAATTGGTTCATTTCCAGGGCAAGGGAAAGTTGAAGAATAGAATTTTTAAAATAAATTCAAACCATTTAGACAAAAGTATGGGAATACTCTAAAATTTGGTGATCAAAGAGAATTTTAAAAAACTTATGAAAATGTCCACTCTACTACTTTTCCACAACCTTTTAATATAAAGTTCTTAGAATATTAAAGAGCACATTGTCATATTGAAAATTTTTTTAAGCAAATTGTACTCCTTATCTCTTGGCTTGAAAATATATTTATTAACTTTGGAAATTACTAACTAACCAATAACTATTCCCTGAACACTGAGATAAAGGAATGACTATGACTGTTTCATTTGAAGAATTACTACCAACATCATGTATAAGTTTTTTAACATTCTGCAGTAGTGAAATGGAAATTAACCCATTATCAGTGTCTCTTTTTTATAAGCTAACATTTGGTAATTTAACCTCCTATGCAGGTTGGAGGTACAAGGTGTCTGTCACACTGTCTGGGCAGAAGGTTACAGGACATATTCTGGTTTCTCTGTTTGGAAATGCAGGAAACTCTAAGCAGTATGAAATTTACAAGTGAGTAAAAATATCACTCTAAGCTCGAATGTTGAAATACTGTGCCTGTGTAATGTATGTCAACCACAGAAGAGTTTATTTATTCTTTACTGTATTGGAATAGAGTGCTGTCACCTGTAATAAGAAGAAAGATATTCTTTCACATTTGCACCTTAATACATTTCAGAATTCTAATTCTGAATTTTTCCCATTTTTTTCCCTAAGAAAATCATTAAAGTTTACTATGATGCCTAGCACTAGATTTTATAATCAATAAATAATATTCCCCACAAAACAGTGGGGAGAAGATTGATACAATGATGCCATCATTTGTTGAATCATGGGAGGGATGGCATTGTGACTAAAAGATGTTATAAGTTATTAAAACAAAGATGTGACTCAAAGTCTCTTGAGTTACTGATTATAAAACCTACCACGGATTAAATATACATATGTGAATTTATTTTATATATTAGAATGACCAATGCCTATCGATCTTTTTTGCTGGAGTCAATTTATAAGCTGGTTTTAGAAATATATACGTATGTATATATTTATACATATGATTATGTATATGCTATACATATTTGTCAATTTCTTCATTCCCAGGGGCTCTCTTCAACCGGGCTATACTCATTCCAATGAGTTTGACTCTGATGTGGACGTTGGGGACTTGCAGAGGGTCAAATTTATTTGGTATAACAATGTGATCAACCCATCACTACCCAGAGTGGGAGCATCTAGCATCATGGTGGAAAGAAACGATGGAAGAGTGTAAGTAATAAAAATCCAAAGGGCTGAGAAGGATCAAGTAGTAATTACAATTCTATCCCCACTAAAATTCTCCTTTAAGTTAAACTTCCTACAGTGGTTCACCTGTACCCCAGCCACACCTGCTTTCTAATACCTCTGTGTCTTTAGGAGACAGTGCAGTACTTTAGGAAAAGCAACTTTGATAGATTTGTAGTCAGAGTTGTGTTATCTGATACAAATTAAGTATTAGAATGGGAAGCTGGCTTCACCATCCTAAGGAACGTTTCATTGGGCAGATGAACCTTTTGCCGTATATGTCATCAATGTCTGTGTCTCCCCCAAACTTCAGGGGTTCTCCAAATTGTTGCTTAACTCATTTAATTTATCAGGGAACTGAAATAGGCTGTTCCATTTCACTTAATTTAATGAAGACAATGTTCCATAGGTCAATCCTTGATTCTAAGTAAGGTGTTTCTGAGCTGAAGGGTGTTTACCAAGCTCAACTACCAGAAAAGGTGAACTGATGATCATCATCATGATAGCAACCTCAGCTATTTTTGAGTGTTAAGCCAAACCCAAAGGTGGAGCATTGGGGCTTCTTTTGTCAAGCCATTGTCCTCATAAAGACCCAACACTCACCTTCACAAATGAAGCCACCAAGAATTCAGACAAGATACAAAACAACAGTTTTCAAGGCACTGATCTTCAAGCAAAAAAGGACAGTGATGGCCTGGCAGACAAGAAACAGACCAGGAGGAGCCTTAAACCTGCTCCAGCTTGTTGCCTGAGTCTCCAGGATGTGGCATGGGTGGGAGGAATGCAGGCAGAATCCAGTTGAAGAGATGGAGCCAAGAATCTGAGAATCTAAGGAACCAGATATCGTGGCACAGCCTACCAGGCAGTAGAGACTTTGAGAGGGAGAATTTAGAGCTCTGGAAACACCCCTTAAATATTCAGCACAGTACCAATCAGTGCATGACTGTGAGCAAACGAGGCAGGGTCAGGAAACAGGCATTTGAAAGACTGGAGAGAACAGTGCCCAGACTGGTAACCGTGCTTGTTTCCACCTGCTTGTAATTCAAGAGACATTGGGTAGAAGGTTTAGGACAGTCTTCTCTCTTATAGGGAATTATTCATCTAGGTTTTGCAAGACTTGAAATGACCCAGTTATTCCCAGACACCATAAAATATTATAAGTTAAAAATATATGCTGTCAATTCTAGAGCATTTGCTAAAATGATAAAGAACTACAGTAAACAAACCAACAAAGGGACAAAATGAAATAAAAAAATAATCTAAAAGAGGGAATAAAAAAGCAAAAGAGAACCAGGGAGACAAATAGAAAACAAATGGAAGGGCAATGGACTTAGACCTAGCCATGTCAATAATTATATTAAACGAAAATGGACTAAATACTACAATTAGAAGACAGAGAATTTATGGTGGATCTTAAAAAAAATATCAACTGTACTATGCCTACATGAAATGCACTTTAAATATAAAATCACAAGTATATTCTACAAGATGCAAGGTCCAAAAAGGGCGCTCCATTGATTGAAAAAATGTAAATTGAAACCAATAATGAGGTACCATCATAAACCTATTTAAACGGTTCAAATTAAAAAAGATGGATAATATCAAGCAGTGTTGAGGATAAAAACAATCTTCAATTCATGCACTCCTGATGGTAACATAAAATGATGAAGTCACTTTGGAAAGCAGTTTACCAGTTTCTTAAAGAGCCAAACATACACCTCACTACAATTCAACCATATGGCTCTTGGGTACAATACTTTCTCCCATTCTAGTTTTTCTTTGGGTGGTTTCAGTTACTCATAGTCAATCATAGTCTGAAAATGTTAAATGGAAAATGAGCCCTACCAGTCCTTTGGGATGTGATTAACAGCTCCACTGTATGCTATTTGCACAACCACATTACAAGATTGGAAAGGTGGTTCAGTCCTTCACAGGAGAGGTCTCTCTCAGTCAATGTCTGGCCTTGGGCACAGGGCATGCCCCGTCTCAGACTGCGTTGGGTTTAGTGGGGGGAGAAGTGGCTGTCCTCATGCTCAGCCCTCCAGCTGGTGCCAGGAAGACATGACCTATTGCTGTTTTCTCTCCACAGGTTCAAATTCTGTAGTGCAGAGACTGTGAGGGAGGATGTTCTGCTCACCCTCACCGCATGTTAGAAGGCAGCTGGCATGTGTCTTACTGCTAATAAATCTTACTGCTAATAAATCTAGTAGTGAAGCAATACACTCTGTCTTCTGACATCAATGTCCGTGTGTCCAGTGAAACTTTTGGATATTGTGATTAAAATCCAAAGTGGCAATTAGTCTGAAGAACCACAAAAGACTGTTGAATGTTGCTATATTCTGTGGGGCACTGGAGCTTAGGAATATTGTTTACACAACACTGTCCTCATGTCCATTATTAATATTACTGATGTCATTCTGATCACTGTAGACAGATTTCCAGGCCCAAAGTGAACCCTCACATTAGGCCCATGTGGAAAGTATCACCTTTGCCTCTGTGTCCATCATCTTTAAGTTCTGTGTCTCCTCCTCATCAGACATGCCAGGACTGATGACATGAGGAGATGAGGGTGGGACACATCTGAGGCTTCTAGACTGGTCTCCCTGTTCCCCGTGGGTCTCCCCAGACCCTTTGCCTCTCTTCAGTCTATATAATCTCCCTAAGCACAAATCAAAGCTTCCCCCAGTGATTCCCAGGGAAGAATCCACATTTTTTAGTGAGTCTTGCAAGGTTGCCCTTGGTCTGACTGTCACACAGGACTCTAGTCTCATCTCAGAACATTCCTTCAGGAACTCCACATTCCAGCCTTGTCCCCAAATAGGGCTTTGATCTCAGATGCTTCTGGACATTTGTAAAAACTCTTTCTCTTTCTAGAATTTTCTTTACTGTCTTTCCACCTGTTTAACTCCTACTTGTTGTTAAACCTCTGTGTAGATATCATTTTGTCCAGGAAGACTTTCTTCATCTCCTTTAGTCACAACCTGTAGATTAAATTAAGTTCTTACTCTCTGCTTTCCCACTTCACCTAGAATCTTCCCCTTCTCGATGCTTGTATATACATATTGTAATTACAGATTCTCTTCTCTGTTTATCCCATTCTTAAACTCTTTAAAGGGGTTACATTGGTAAACATCACATTAATGGAATCCACTAATGTCAGATTTTTTAAATTAGGCTATGTCAGAAAAAATAAAATCCTATAAGAGAAAAGGATACCTGTGCTAGGTCTTACAAGATAGATAGGGAGTTGCCAATAAAATACAGAGGCAAAGACACTCCAGAGAGAGGGAATAAGATAGGCAAAGACACGGCGGTATGAAAATATGAGAAATTGAAAAGGCCTTTCATTCCATGTTTTACCAAAATACATTCAGGTTGAGCATGAAGAGCCATCTGTTTGAGTCAAATAGGATGCCTTCTCTTTCACAAACCAAAGCACCAACCCACACTAGCTTCAACAACAAAGAAATGTACTGGCTCATGCAACTGGGAAGTCCAGACGTCGGAATGATTTTTATTGATGCAGCAGCCCAATGACCTCTTTCTCTTTCCATGCTCTTCTATGTCTAATGATGTTTTTATATCAAGGCTGGTTACTTCCCACTTAGAAGGAGCTAGTAAGAGAGAGAAAGTGCATCTCCTTTTCCATCTTCCCTGATAAAACTCCTGAAATACCCTGTGATTGGCCTGTTATGAGTAAAGTGGAACATGCTGATTGCAAGTCAATAAGGGCCCACACCTGGGCATAGGAGGTGGTCAGCATGCTCAGTGCCTGGACCAGGTGGAGGAGAAATGGATGCCTACATGAGAAGGAGTTGTCCTCCTGGTCCTCCTTATGGTGGGAAAGATGGAGCTCCATTGGCTGAAAGAGGGAATGTTTTGAGAGAAATGAGTTTGGAAGGAAAGTCACATGGTTGGTTTTAGTCATGTCACAGGTGAGGTGTTCGTCATCTTCCAATGGGCCACAGCAAGTGGGCAGATTCGTACATGAACACAGATTCAAGGATAGAGGCCTGGGTGAGGCATGTAAACTTTGGCTTCTTCAGTGTACAGATGGCATTTTTTAAATCCCTGTGTTTCTCTGCAAAGAGTTTGTGACAATGCTCAATACATGTGAGTGCTCTAGTACTTAACAAATATTTACAATTATAGGTGCTGCGAGTACCTCATTATAATGATGAATTTGAATAACAAAATCAATGAATAACAGTGTTACCTGCAGATTTATTTGAGTAGAAGATGGAAAAGGGAATCTAAAATCATTTAACTTAAAATACATCCATTAAAAATACCCTTGTTAACAAGTATAATCATTTTCATCGTAATGAAGTGTTTGCATGTGGCTTTACTTATCTTAAATGAAATTTTTACTCAAGTTGTTTACCTATTTCTGAACATAATACATTTTTTAAAAATTATATTTTTAAAGCCCTAAATCAAGTTTTTAAAACTTCTCTTAATATAGGAACTCTATGTCAATTTGAAAAGAAGGACAAGTCCATATTTAAATGATATATTTTCAGTATGTAATATCCAGAATGTTTCTTACTGGACCATATTTCTTTTCTCTAAGATTAGGTGTAAAGAACCAATTGAATTAGACTCTATGGTTCAGGCTACTTCTGTAAGAGGGGACTTTTGGAAGGAAACTGGCTGCCAACTCCGTGTTTTTGTTTTTTCCAACACTTACATTGTGCTTAAAACATTCCAGGCACTATTCTAAGTGCTTCATACCCATTTACTCAATTAATTCTGACTATACCCTCTTATCTAGCTCCTTTTGTTCCCATTTTCAGATGAAGCAACTGAAACACAAAAGGGTTACATAACTTGCTTCAGGTCCCAGGCTACTTAGTGCTGGATCTAGGTTTTCCCTCCCAACAACACTTTAGCAATCAAATTTTTCCTCTCTTCCTTTTGCTTTTTGTTTTTATTTCTCAATGTGGTCTCACTGTGCTGCCTAGGCTGGCCTCAGACTCTGGGGCTCAAGTGATCCTCCTGATACCAATGCTAGAAATAAGGAACAGGTTCTTGAAGGTTAAATACTTGAGAAACACTGAGGCAAGCGTAGAAAACAAGTTTTATTTTAAAAGAGACAGAGGACAGAGGTAGCAGACTTCTCTGGAAGGAAGGGGGCCCAAGGCTGCGTGCCCATGTAAGTGGATGTGTCTTGCTCTTCTAAAGACCCCAAAACACCTCTCAACTTCTGTTTCCTCTCCATGTTTCTGTGTGTCTAAGGGCAGGAAGGACCAGCACAGCGGGTAATCCTTAGCAACTCCAGGGAAGCGTGATCAGAGGTTAGCTGTTAGCAACCCATTGCCCCTGGTCTGCTCAACCCCATCATCCATTACCTACACTGACTGCCAGACCTTCGGCTCCTGCCTCAGTTTGTTGAGGAATGTGACATTTCCTGTCCCCTCAGGCCAGGTGGTGCTTCAGGCAGATTGCTTTTTTGGCAAAGAAACCATGGAGAGTCAGAACAATGGGCTCATTTATAGAATTATTCTCTTAACCTTGTGTTCCCACCATCCTCCTCTATTGGTCTCCTTACACTCCCACCTCTCAGGTCGCTGGGACTATAGGTGCACAGCACCACACCCACCTCCCAGGGCTTACTTTTGATCTACCGCACTACTCCGCAGCCTTCCCGCAGCCTTTCTATTCCTGACCCAGGATGCTTGAATTCAGCCTTGTTTCATGTAACAAGTCTATGCAAAGTTGCTTTCTTTTCTCCCCAAACTCCCATAGCACTTACATAGATACGTATACATGTACAGACATACATAACACACACTCAATACCCAAAGGATAGCTGGGAGAAATATGAAAGTGGACTTATCAAATGCTAGCAAGTAAAAAATTAACATTTTTTGCCCATTATTTATATAGCATAAAAAGAAAAATATGAAAACAATTTAAATACCTAAATAGCTTCTATTTGCAATTCTTGAATAATATCTTATTACTTGAAATAAGAGTTCCAATGAATTGAAGAGGGGGTTTGACTTTGTAAACAGTAACAGGCAAAAAAAAAAAAAAAAAAAAAAAAAGGCAGGAAAAGAGAACAAAAAATTATTCAAAATTACTTTCCTTATAGAGTTAAAACAGAAGGTATGTCCTTATTCCACTGACTGGTTAACTAGATTTAAGATTTTTAGAGATCATTCTCTTCCATGGTCAAATTAATTCCTAAATTAAAAAAAAACTATTGTGAATGGGATTAATTTCTTTATGTTTTTTCAGATAGTGCACTATTAGTGAATAAAAGTGCTGCTAATTTTGTATGTCAACTTGTATCCTGCCACTTTACTGAATTAATTATTAGGTTGAACAGTTTGGGGTGTTGTCTTTGGGGTTTTTGGAATGTAAGATTGTGTAGTCTGCAAACAGGGAGAGTTGGACTTCTTCTTTTCCAAATTAGATTTCTATTATTTCCTTCTATTGCCTAATTGTCCTGGCTAGGGCTTCCCCTAGGTGAATAGAAGTGGGGAAAGTGGGCACCATTCTCTTGTCTCAGACTTTACAGGAAAAGCTTTGAACGTTTCTTCAATCAGCACGATGTTAGCTGTGGGTTTGTCTCCTCTGGTCTTCTCAACAGCACATGAAACATTCTCCAGAACAGATCATATTTTAGGTCACCAGAAAGCCTCAGTCCTTAAATTACAATTATGTTTTCTAACCACAATGACATAAAAGTAGAAATCAACAACAGGAGGAAATTTGGTTACTTTATACATACATGGAAATTAAACAATCTGCTCCTGAACAGCCAGTGGTTTAATGAAGGGGTTAAAGGGGAACTTAAAAATTTCTTCAGACAAATGAAAATGGAAGTACAGCATTTCAAAACCTACTGGATACAGCCAAAGTCATTCTTAGAAGGAAGTTCATGGTAATAATTACCTACATCAAAAAAGAAGAAATATCACCAATAAACCACCTAATGATGTACTCCAAGGAACTAGAAAAACAAGGAGAAAAACTAGAAAAACTAGAAAAATGAGCAAACCCCCAAATTAGTAGAAGGATAGAAATGTAAATATCAGGGGAGTAATAAATGAAATAACAAAAAATACACAGGATCAATTATGTGACAATTGATTTTTTAAAAGAAAAGCGAAAGCAACCAACAAGCAAGTAGACCAGAGAAAAAGAGAAAAGATTGAAATAGATAAAATCACAGGTGAAAACTGATACCACAGAAATAAAGAGCATCATAGGGACTACCATTAAAAATTACCTACCAATAAATTGGTCATCAGGAATGGATGAGAAATTCCTGGACACATACAGCCTACCAAGACTGAAAAGGGAAGAAATAGAAAATCTAAATATCCATGAGTGAGGAAAAGGACAAAGAAAAACCCATGGCTTCATAGTTCCACTGTTGAATTCTACCACCTATTTAAATAAGAACTTACATTAATTCTTCTCAAACTGTTAAAGAAAATATAAGAGGGGAGAGGACTTTCACATTCATCCTATGAGTATTAGCCTGATACCAGATGAGTAGAGATAAAGGGGTGAGGTGGTGGGAAAGAAGGAAGGAAGGAAGGGAGGGAGGGAGGAAGGGAGGGAGGGAGGAAAGGAGGAAGGGAGGGAGGGGGGAGGAGGGTAGGGAGGAAGGATTTTAGAACTGCCTGGCAGTGTGTACAGGACAGACACAGAGAGAACTATCTGAGGACAAGGAGAACAGGTAGGAGACTACTGTGATGGCCCAGGTAAGAAATGATTGTCATATTCAATATCTCAGAAGTTTAATTTTTACTGATGAAATTTCCATTTACTATGTTAGTGGCAGGGAAGGAAACACAACTAAATCTAAAAACAGATTATCCAAAATATTTGTGTGTGCTGGACATCGTGGCCCATGCCTGTAATCCCAGAGATTTGGAAGGTAGAGGCAGGAAGATTGCAAATTCAAGACTAGCCTCAGCAACAACTTAGTGAGGCCCTAAACAATTTAGTGAATACCTGTTTCAAAAATTAATTAATAAATTAGTTAAAAGTAATAATAATAATAAATTATGAGTGTCAATTTGCTTTGCAAATCAGATACTGAGTCTTGAACAGATGTCCACACACCCATATGAACACCTTCCACTGCACTCATTCTTGACCACTTGTTAGATCAACTCTAGACTAACACCCTGGGAGAATGTGACTTTCTATGTCTTGACAAAACAAGTCATTCAGAGCTGGTGAAAAAAACGTGTGCTTCCAAATGAGCTCGCTTCTTACCAACTGTGTGTCCCCAGGCACATTGCTTACACTCTCTTGAGTTTCACTGTCTTCATAAGAAAAGTAGCTAAACCTTCCACAAGTTTGAGGACAGATTAGATACAAAAAAAATGTAAGTAAATTGTTGGAGGGCTGATTATAATTCTGTTGTACTCCTCAGGTCTGAGTGAGCTAGACCCTCACATTTGGCAACATGGTTGTTCTGAAAGGTGTGAAGCAATACCAATCCCTGTCATCACAGCATTTTTCTCTCAGGGAACTTTGGGATCTTCAGGAAAACATGTCCTTCTTCCCATGGAGAGCCCTGGCAGCAGCTGAGCTAGATAAGGGGAGGACAGCACAGGCCCTTGAAGGCTAAGTAAATGAAACCCAGTTTGTGTAACATGTGGTTATCTGGCCACACAGGTGTTCCAGGGCCTTTCTTTCCCTCTGGAGATTGCTATCACAATGTTGCCAGAATCAGAATATTACTTAAATGAAAATTTACCTCCTCTGCAAATTTACCTCCTCTGCGAGGCAAATTTGACTAGGCACTTCCAAGTCTGGCATTATTATTTTTAAGTGTCTAGGGTCTCTGTGTCAAAATTTGAGTCTGTGTTGTTGAGCCCAGGAAACATGGAATTATTTTTCAGTGGGAGCTCTTTCAGCTTGCAATGCCATGGGGTGGGTGTCTGAGGGGGTGCCTCCCCAGCCTGTCGCCCTACTCTAGTCTGACCTTTGAATCTGCAACCCCAAGACCTTTAGGGCGAGTGTCTGAGGCTAGTGGAAAGCAAGGTTTGGGAGGTACCTTCAGCCCCCTCTGGTATTTGAGAGCCTCCTGTGCATCCAGACCACTGAGCTGCTGCACCTTTCTGTCAATCACTGCAAAGGCACCAGGCAACAGGGGGTGAGTTTTCACTAAATTTTGTGCTATCCTATGACCTCAGGCAGCCTGTGAGGCAAATGGTCCCCATCAAGTGATGAACTAGAAAATGAATATTATAATTAAAATTCTACTAATATGGTGGAAGAGCCAGATTTTTTAAATTTGGGAAGTGGCAGGAAAGGGGATTTTGAAAACCAAGTGTTACAGGAAAAATTATTTCAAAGTGTGACTCTTGTATATAAATAACATCCAAATCTCATGTTGAAATTTGTAGTCAAGAATGGGATGTTTGGTACCTAAATAGTTCATGGAAGTCAGAGAACCACGATGACTTTAAGAGATGCAATAAATAATCTCTATTTGTTAACAATACTAACTATTATGGCCTTGAGTCTCAGTAGATTAAAATAATAAAAGTTTATTTCTTGCTCTGATAAAATCCAAAATTTGTGTTTTAGTTGGTGAGAGGCTTTCCTCTAAGCAGACCCCTTCCATCTTGGGGTTCTGCCAGCTTCAGCACATGGTCTTCAGGGTAGTGGTACTTGTCTGCCTCAAGACATCAAAGCATGGAGGACCATGTGTGGGATTTTAGGAATAAAACTGGAACTGGGGGGCATCCATGCACTCCCATGACTCACCAGAAGCGGCCACATGGCCCTATCTCCCTGCAAGGTAGGCAGGGGAGGAGTGTCTAGTTCTGCTCCCAGTAGGAAGCTGTCAGCAGGCAGGCTCTGCCTCAGACTACCTACACGGACACCCCCAGACTACCTACACAGACACCCCCAGACATCGGCACACACAGGTCTGCATACAACAGCATGGCTGATAAAATTTCATGACTCTCTGAGTTCAGCAGGACTGGATTGAGGGGAAGTCACTCATGTGTGGCTGACATGACAGACTGCTGCTCGTGTCCCATTCCCTTCCCAGCTTTTGTGGATGTAGAAAATTGAATCTTTCCCAAATGTTCTAAAATATGAACCTATTTCAGTTTACAAAATGACTCCCCATAGCCGCTAGTCTCTACAGTGGCGGTGCTCCTGAGCATTGTATAACAACACGGAAGAGAACTTTTCACACCTGCTGTTTTCTCATCTCAGGAGCACTGTGGAAAACTTCACCTCCTCTATCAGTATGGGCTTAACTGTGATTAAAATTTGGTGAATTTGGTCTTAAATCTCTTGGTCATATGTAAAGAAAGGTCACCCTCCATACGGGTTAAATTTTGCTTCATTTAAAATGCCACTTTACAAATATCATATGACATAGCAATTCTCCCCAAGTATAAAATCCTTCATGATACACCTGAATGACACAGATATGACTGTAACATCAGTGTAGCAATACCATGCATGAATACTGCAGAGATGCAAGACTTTGGTTCTTGGAGGTTTGTGGAGAGATGTTTCAGTTTTGTTTGTTGTGTTTTGTTTTTTGGTTGGTTGGTTAGTTTTTGCTTAATTGAGTAAAAGAGGCTTCAAAGTCCTTTACTGTGAGATTGTGTTGGCAGATTTGATTGTTGCAATTGTGGAAAATAAATGGCTTTCCAATTTCATTTCCTTTTTATTTGTTGATTCATTCAACAAGAGAGTGCTGGTGGCCTGCCGTGAAACAAGCCCTGGGCTGGGTGCTCAGTCATGACAACAGGGCCCAGAGAATTTCAGCCCCCCTCCATTTACGACCCACCACTAGCTCCTTTCTTTTTTCTCAAAACCTCCTCCTTGTTATCGCATGGGAACAAGGACCAAGCTTTCATATCAAAAGAAGGGCTAGACAGCACTTTCTGAAGAGACTCTCATGGCATTGGAGGACTTTGCAGGAATTTCCCAGGGTACTCAGCCGTGCATTCCTTCCCCATCTTCTGCTCCTAGTTTAACATTTTCCTTACCAAACATTCTTGAACTATCCTTGTAAATAACAACAAAAAAAAAATCTGTTGCTTTTTTTGTAACTATAAATTTGGTCAGAAGACTGAATTATTATCTGCTCACCTTGGACCTACACAAGGGGCAGTTTCATATGTCTGAATCTAAATCTGGGACTGCCTAAGGTTGAATGATCTGTATCTTAACATTATGATGTCCCAGGCAGTATCAAAAAAAAAAAAATGCCATTTAACCAATCTACCACTAACTAAAAAGTCTCAGTTCTTTTCTATCAAATACTGTTCTTTCAGAGTAATTTTCCCAGATCATTTTGTTTTCCAGGTTAATTTCTATTTTTTTCTCTTGCTCATAGTTTCATCCAATGTTGGGGTCACTGACCAGACCTCTGTTCTCTCAGCAATACCCCCAACTCCTTTTGTTACCTTTCCTACATGCTTTTGAGAAATAAATTAGTGTAACATGGATAGGTTCTTTGTCTCATGAATTCAAAGAATAAAATCCACGAACACAAGGGTGAGGAGAGCAAAGTAACAGGATTTATTAGAGTAATGGAAAGAAAGCAGAGGTCCTGAAAAGGAGGGAGGGGGTCCCAAGAGAGGGATGCCCATATGCCCATAGATGGCTATTGCCTAGGGGTTTATATGGATGTATAGGTTTTTTGTTTGTTTGTTTTGGGAGTTTTTGTTTGTTTGTTTGTTTTTGTATGCAGGATTGAACTCAGGGGCACTTAACCACTGAATCACATCTCCAGCCCTATTTTGTATTTTATTTAGAGACAGGGTCTCACTGTGTTGCTTAGTGCCTCGCTGTTGCTGAGGCTGCCTCTGAACTCATGATCTTCCTGCCTCAGCCTCCCGAACCGCTGAGATTACAGGCGTGTGCCACCACCGTGCCTAGCTGTTGGATGTATAGGTTTAAGGAAGTCAGGCCCCTGCCCAATCCTGGGTAAGGCACTCAGGTTCACAAGGTATTTATGTAGCCTTTACTCCAATCAAAATATTGACCAGGCATTTTTCCTTTTTTGAAGAGGCGATGGACTCCAAGTCACATATGCTGCTGCTCTGCTGCCCAGCCCAGAAAGTCCTCTGGGGGTCCATTTTCCTATCTTCCCTGCCTTATCTCTTCCTCCTGCCTTCATTAGTTCTATGGAGTATTAACATGGGTCACCAAGTGCCTTTCTAGAAGGGAGATTCTCTTGAAGGACTCTCTTATTAAGCTGTTTGAGAGGAAGGTGGGGGGGAAGGAAAGCTGCAGGAGCTGGGGAGTCTCAGGGTTGGCTTTCCAGGAGGCTACTGTCCAGTCCCTGCAAAGAGTCAGGCTTCACGCTCATCTCAGCCCTCCCTTGTCTGCACAGAGAAGCACAAACCAAGATAAGGAGCACTCAGATCCTTCCCCAAAATGACAGGACAGTGATTCTGAGCACTGCATCGCAACATAGAAAGAGAACTTTCCTACCTGCCACTTCCTCATCTTCCCATGAGCACTGTGGAAACTACCTCCCCTGTCAATACAGGCTTATCTGTGATTAAAATTAGAAATATGACCTTGGAGCCTTCTCTCTTTTCATGCCACTTTTCCATGGCATGGCTCGAAAAGATAAGGTTGCCTATAAAAGGGCCTTTCGGTGTTGTCCAGCTGTCCGTGGAACCTGACGGATCTGCCATGGTGAGTGGGGCACGAGCTTCCCAGGCTGACTTATTAGACTTTACCGTTTTCTCCACAGACCTCAGGGATGTGGGGAAAGCCGACTTTCCAAGCCTCGCTAGGCCACACTCAACCTTGTTTTTGTCTTCATGCAGATGCTGCTGGTCTGGTCCCTGGCACTGCTGCTGGGAGCAGTAGCAGGTAAGAAAAGGCGCTGAGGTGGACTTGGAGAGTCTCACTGCTTAGTCTGCTCCAGAAGGACTTGGGGGCTGGATTCAAGCCACGAGGTGGGTCAGGAGGAAAACAGAGAGGAGCAGGATTGAGAGCTCAAGATCTAAGCAGGATTGCCGGGTAAAATCTACAATTCCCAGTTAATGCTGAATTTGAGATAAGCAGGAAATAATTCAAAGAGCAAATAGGTGGCATATTTAGACAAAAAATTCCCTTTTTAACTGAAGCTCAAAGTTGACTTGTAATTTTTTTAAAAAATATTTTTATTAGTTGTTGATGAATTTTTTTAACTTATTTGTATGTGCTGCCAAGAATCGAACCTAGGGCCTCACACATGCTAGTCAAGTGCTCTACTGCTGAGCCACAACCCCAGCCCCTTGACTTGTAATTTTAATATCTAAGTCATGCATCCCTAGCATGGAGTCAAGGGAAGGATTTGAACCTTGGTTGAGTCACCTACAACTCCATGACCC